>NC_068974.1:36477089-36791255 GCF_016808095.1 Vigna angularis
TGAAAATAACTATGTTAGCAACTTTACCTCCACTAGGTTTAAATAACTGTTCTAAACATTTAATATTAGGGTCAATATCCCCCAAAGATTCTACTTTCCTGTAGGAAATTATAGTTGCAGTTATGAAAAAGATACCAGGTTGAATGATAAAGATTCTCAGTTTTCAAAAATAACCTTTGGAGTAATGTTCATATATGGCACATGACAGGATTTTTTTTGTAATTTACAGAGCTTCCCAATGGCCACTTGATCACTTGATCCCCACTGTGACACTCTGTCTCCAATATATGATTCAATGTCTGCTAAGTGTCAAACTTTTAGAACGTTTTGGTTATTTTTCTTTTCCCTTTTGGCCAAAAGAAACTGCACCTTTCACGCCTCAGTATCATTCATCTTCAGTTTTTTTATTAGCAGAATATGGACCTCAACCAACATAATTGCACGTTAGGGATTTGCAGAAAGAAAAAAAAAGAGTTACTTTAGCAGTTGGAGTAAGTTAAAAGCTTCTAAATCGTCCAAAACGAGATTAAATCAATGAACTTTAAAAGTGGGTTTCTTCTTAAGAATTTTCCCAGTGACCTTACTTGTCAGGACATGTTTAGCACTTAAAACTTCCATTTGATTGAAGAAAAGGAACCTTCTATGTTAGGTCTTTGGCTGAAAGCCAAGTAAGGAAGAAATTGGTGAGAAAACCCTACACACACACACGTTACGAAATGGGTATATGAAAGTAGCATATAGTGGGATCTAAAATATTACCTTATCACATGAACATGTTCTCATCATGAAAAGGAAAAGCCGCCAAGGTGAATTGATGCCTTTGTGAAGGAAGTTCTACAAAGGAACATAACATAACCGTGTTATTATTAACTGTGATGATTACACACGAAGTATGAATTAGAATTAAAGCAACATCTAGTCCAAAGTATTCCTAAATTGAAAGCAGAAATGGTTGACCACATATGTGAAAGTGGAAGATAGTGGCATGGAACTTCTCATGTTCGTACTAAAGCAATCATGTGAAACAGTGGTACCACCACCTAATGCTGAATTCTGGTAATTTTTGGAATCTGTGGGTAAATTGGTAAACTTGCAACACACTGCTGATGTGTTAGAAACATGTCAGAGTTAAATTCCTTCTCTCTTAAACTTACTCTCTTCTTTTCACATCATCACATGGACTTACTCCATTAGTTTTTCCTATGAGAATAAAAACAAAACTCTTTGGACTTAGGGTGCCCCTCTCTATCTCTCTTCCTATTTTCTGGTTCTCCAAGGTTCCACTTTAGATATAGGCTTAAAATCAAGTCCAACCATTAAATACCACTTGGTCATCCCTTTGTTCTTCTGGCTCTTATAAATTAAAGTTTCTAATTTCATCCGGTGCCCATATTATCCTCTAGAAACTTGCATGTTCCACTCTGTTTCTTTCTCTGTTCTGCTTCATGGCTACAACAGCAACATCAGCACAGGTTTTCAAAGACTACAAGGACACAAGTAATGGAAACCCTGAAATTACGAGGCAGGAAATTCAGGCGGCCATAGCCAAAGCAGTGGAGCTGAGAGCTCTTCATGCGGCTTTGATGCGAGGAAATAGCCCAGCCAATGCTAGATTCCCATCCCCTTCCCCTGCTTCGCGCCCTGTTTCTCACTTCTCTGCCCAAGATTACCCTGTTTTCACTCCAGTGGGTATTGTAATTTTTTCTTGAATTTTGGCTTGAAAAATTGTTTTTTACTTATTTTGATGAAATGGGTATCCTAGAATCTTCGTAATTCATTGCAAAGCAGCGATTTTTCACTAAGAAACAGAGTACTTTTGCTGGATTATCTGTTGCTAGATTATGTTTGAATTGACCGTTGCTGTTAATCATGATAAAGACCAAATTTAAGATACTTGAATTTGTGGTGCTCCCTTTCGCTTGAACGCTGCTATTTATTACAATTGAAAGAATTATGAAACTGCTGCTTTCTTATGGCTGGTTAGGTAGATGTCATTATTAGTGCGGTTACATCCTTACTCGCTGCTCCTCTTTTTTTCTTATTTAATCTTGAAGAAACACCGACGTGAATGAAAGTTTTGACTTTTTTGAGCATTTTTGGATTTTCGCTTTAAACTCTGTGTCATGGAACTCTTTAATGTTCATTAAGTCAACTGAGCTGAGCCTGAGGCAAATCGTGAAACTTTTATATTTATTGTCTTAATGATTCTTTAATTAGAAGAATAATTTAATGTTTTTTTCAGTTTTTCATTATTTTCAGATTCTACCAATATTTGCGGCTGCAACTGCAAGGCCCCCTCCCCTTTAGTATATTTTTCCCTTTTCAATTTTGATTGATGGTAAGTTTCTATTGACAGAGCTATGAAGATGATCCACTGGTGGTGTACCATCAAAACTCCATGAAAAGCCTAACAGTATCAGAAAGTTGGGATGGGAGTCTTCTAGAAGGAGGAAACAGCAGAGAAACCATTGTAGCAGATTACAAGGAGAAATCAAGTTCAAGAAAAGGACTATATTCTGGTTTTGCCAACGTTGATTCTCACACATGCCCTACTGAAGATGCCAAATCCGTGACTGGCTCTTGCGCAAATCAAATAACTGTTCTGCAAACTTCACCTGCAAATGATTACTCCAAGGGTAGGAGGAGAAACAGCATGGAGGATTTCAAGTCCGTATCCTCCTGCAACAAATGCAACCCTGCCACCATAACTAGCGATTTTGAGAATGCAAGGAGCAGCAAGAGCTCCAACATTATTGTCCCAGTTACGGATTCACACTCATCTCTTCAATCCCAACCCAAAAGCAAGGGGGTGATTTCTTGGTTGTTTCCCAGGTTAAAGAAGAAACACAAGAATGAGAATTCCCCTAATAGAGCAGAATCTGAGGATGTTTCTCAGGTTCTCAAGGACTTGGGAATAATGTCAATGGAGACATTGAAGAAGGAGCTGGTGGAAGCAAATGAGAACCGAGATGTGGCCTTAATGGAAGTTTCTGAGATGAGAGGTTCATTGGGAGAGCTGAAACAGAAGCTGGAGTACTTGGAGAGTTACTGTGAAGAGCTGAAGAAAGCTCTAAAGCAAGCCGTGAAGACAAAGGATTCTCAACTTTGTGACCAACTTACTGATCTTCCTCAGAGGGGGAAACTATTTGAAGGAAATGGGGAAAATGTGATGCCTGTGAGTGAAGAAGTAATGGTAGAGGGATTCTTGCAGATAGTGTCAGAGTCCAGATTATCAGTGAAGCAGTTCTGTAAGACCCTTATTACTCACATTGAAGAGACTGATCATTCTTTGACAGAAAATTTGAACTTGCTTCTCCAACCTTACAAGTTATCTCTGAGTTCCAAGTTCTCAAAGGCAGTTCTATACCATTTTGAAGCTTTTATAAATCAGTCTCTCTACCAAGACTTTGAGAATTGTGTTTTCCAAAAGAACGGTTGCTCAAAATTCCTAGACCCTCAGCAGGATCGTCAATCACAATTCTCTTCTTTTGTTGCCCTTAGAAATTTGAGCTGGAATGAGGTACTGAGAAAGGGAACAAAATATTACAGTGAAGAGTTTAGCAAGTTCTGTGACCAGAAAATGAGTTGTATCAATACTACTTTAAAATGGACAAGGCCATGGCCTGAACAGCTTCTTCAAGCTTTCTTTGTGGCGGCAAAATGCATGTGGCTGCTACATTTGCTTGCCTTTTCTTTCAACCCTCCGTTGGGAATTCTAAGGGTTGAAGAGAATAAACTCTTTGATCCTCACTACATGGAGGATATGTGTCCAAGGTCACAAGGGCCAAGCAGAGTTAAGATCATGGTGATGCCGGGATTTTATGTTCAGGATAGGGTCTTGAGGTGTAAAGTTCTTTGCAGGTACAAGTCTGCAGCCTAAGTAAACTAGTAATGAGTTTTATATGTACATTTTCTTTTACTTAGACTTTTCCACCTGTAACTCAGTAACTAGCCGTATTTGATGATTAATAATAGTCGTATGTGATTTAATTTATTGCATGTTCAATTGTGGGTGCTTGACATTGAATAGATAAAGATTCAAAAGTTTAGAGAATTGTCGTTAAATAAAATTATGTTTTGTCACTCGTTCTGTCATTGCGAATACCTCCAATTTCATGTAGTTCAGAACACAGAAAATGCATTAAAAAACCGTATATTTACAGCTATTGGTAACCGGTGGTCTAAAATTACATTTCTGGTAGGACCCCCAGAAACCTATACGGATTTCTGGTAGTACCTGTTTAGCTTAATTTACTGATCACTGCATGATTGTACTCTGTTACTTGATTTACAAACTTATATAGATTCAGATGGTCTTTATGCAGATTACGACAAAAAGAGGAAATATTTTTCTTAGTTAAAATTACTATAACTGGGAAAATAAACTCGTTAATCAAGTAGCAATAATTGATGTTGAATCGCAGTGTCACGTCTCAGATTTGAGATAAAAACGGGTGAGTACTACAGAGAACTGTAGAGGTAGAGTTACATTATATATATATATATATATATATATATTATTTTTGTATGGATTCCATATTCTCCACTAATTTACTTATCATACAAATACAAACTAATTTTTAACAACTGCCTTGGTTAAGACAAGAAATTAAGACCAGGACTAAACGTGGGGAAAATTTTCCCAATTGCTACAGGTACTCGGAAAAGAAACCCTTTGATTTACATTTTCTTTCTAAATTTGCAGAGTGATGTTTATCAGATTTTTTTAGAACAAAACGAGGGAGTAGCAGGGAGAACCGTTGAGGTAGAAAGAAATTGAAATCTTTATCTTCACTCCCTCTCTGTAGAGACAATCTTGTCAGATAAATCGTCCATACGCATGCGGAAGCAAGAATACCTTGTTATGATTTGATATCAATACAAATGGAGACTGGTAAAATTCAAAAATAGAGTACGAATAACATTACTTAACTGTTGGGTAACGCGTTTGACAAATCTTTATGATCAATAATTAAACAAGAGTTTCATAATCAAATTCACAAAGCTTTATTATGGTGAGTAATTAAAGGACGTGTGTCCGTCACGAGAAACAGTGCCAAAAAGGATGTTTATGCACGAGAATTATACTATCACTGGTAAAACGAGTTGCCACATAGATAGATATTAGGAACATTACTTAGAACACGCTGAGTTCTCAATTAAGAAAGAATGAAAAGTAGAGACGAAAATGATGGCATAGGATTAGGATGCATCCGAATTGTCACCCTCACTCCACCAAAAGCTAACTGAAAAACTTGTAGTCAAAGACCTCACATAGTGCCACCATTTTGGCGGGATATATAACATTTCGCCTTCCTCCAAAATACAGTCTACAAATTCCAACTCTTGCACCTTGGGGAACTTCCTTTCATCTACGTCATCTAAATCAACCTTAAGACAACAATTCTAATCAACATGGGGACACAGATTTCAAAATATCAAAAGAAAAAATAAATATAAATCAACAAATAAGGACAAGTTAAATGAAAACACGAGAACGGATGGCACAGTTTTTGCCGTATCAATGAAATTGCAGTAAAGCTAAACAAAAATCAATACCTCCCATAAAGTTTCCACTTTGCAACTTATTAAGTTCATAAACCTGTCACATATTGTATATGTAAACTGCAAATACACTATCATATTCCTTTGAATTCTACTTTCTGTTGGCAGCTTGTATAGACAATAATAAGCATTGCATCTGCTGAAGAATCATTTTCGTCACAACAAAATTACTCTCATATGTCATGACAGATCTAATATGGAATCTTTTAGGTTCGTTATAAGTTTAAAAGACTTGATCACTTGGCTGTCTAGAAAATTTGTAGCAAGTGAAAGGATAAAAAAGCCTAGGCTTACATTGAGTAACACAGTGGACAGCGCAAATTAATGAAGTGCTACTAGAGCTCTTTGGCCATTTAGATGAGATGTATTAGATATTATTACGCTTTTAAGCAAAGGGCACAAGTAGACAAAACAAGCTGTCCAATCATATAGTTCAGGAAACTAATTACCTGGCTGGAATTGCTGAGCATGGTACCAGAGTGGGGGGAAAGTTCCTCAGACAAAGATGACGAGTAAAGCCTAATGTATTTTTTTCCAACAACCTGTCAGTGAGAAAATGATTTCAGTGAAATAGATTATTCCATGGTGCATAATACATGGCTATTAGTATAATGTAACTATAGGCAATGTTCTACAAAAAATAGTATAGGCAGCATCTTCTACACAATTAAAAATAACAAGGATATAATATTAACGACAATGTCATCTTCATGTATTAAAGGTCTCTTGAAATAAGCCACAGTACATCCAAATTTCATATTTTGTCTATAGCTTGAATAACATCAACTATGCTACGCCAGCTATTGGCTTGGTAATAGCACTGCAAAAGGTAGGAGTCACGGTACCTCCATTATTTCAGTAATAATTACTTGGTTTACATATATGCTCAAAAACCGAGTTACATAAATGAATTCTGTATGGTAGGGTGGGTGTAGAGAAGCGGATTTGTAATAGACAGCTCACTTCTGTACAGCTGAGTTACCTGAGCTAGTATGTTATGATGCGGATCATGGTGTAATGGTGTCACTGTTCCTGCTGGACCAAACCAAGCATTGAGAGATCGTAGCTCCCCTCCACCAGCAAAACAATAGTCAGGAATAAAAATATCTTTCCGCAGCTCATTTATCTGCGATTTCAATGATACCAGTTACTGAAAGCAGTACAAGTCCTGCACTTGCAGGCTAAAATGAAAAAGTTGATTTGGAGACAACATAAATCTAAATTATAAATACCTGTTCAAATAATGGATGCTGAGCAAGATAAGTAGGACCACCAAGAGAACAGGCACCAGACTTTATCCGCTGAATAAATTCTGAAAAAGTAATCAGCTCTTGCTTCCATTCAGCACATAAATAGTTTTTTCCAACCTGGAAAAAACGCTGCAAGTTACCCTTTTTTGTAAAATTTATCTAAAAATAAAAACAATATATAATACCTACAAAACCACTCCACCCTGTTCACCTTGTGTGTGTTTGAAGGAATTTCATGTATACTGCTAAACAACTTCCAACAGCCTTGCCATGACAAAAAAATCTACATGAGGTAAATGCTATGTACATTCAAATGGTACTAGATGTAACTAGAGGTGACAATAGATTGGATAAATTACTTCAGATTAAAATGAATCGGATGAAAGAAATCCATATTGATTCATTAAAAATCTGATCCAACCATTAACATTTTTTTTCATAGATGGATATCCAATCTGGGTATAGATAATATTTTAATTTTTTAAAAAATATATTTTGCTTAACTTTCAAAAATAAATTCTGTAAAATAAATTTTAAATGTATGTTTCTAAACGATTTGGAAAATTACTGTTAAGAAAGATTTAATTATGAAATTGTTAGGCTAGGAAATAATGACAGAAAGTGGAATGTGTATTATAGAAGGAAACTTTAAAATATAAGGTGGTTATGCAGTTGGTTGTTTTGGTGGGAGGGAGACTTTCTGAGAGTCTATATATAGTTGCCTTTAGGGAGGCGTTGGGGGAGCTTTCGAAAACGGGGAGCCTCTGGCTTTGTAAACAGGGAATACCTGTGTGAAAGAAAGTACCTTCCTTTGTATGCAAAAGTTATTGTAAGTCTACGTCTTTTTGGTTTGTGTTCTTTCTTTCTTATCTTAACGAACCTAACAGAAACACTAATTGGATTAACTATTTCTTATCTTAACGAACCTAACAGAAACACTAATTGGATTAACTATGACCGTTAAATATTGATAGGAGGACCAAAATAACGAGTAGATCATTACTCATCTGTGAAATTAAATGGATGCACTTGATCTGATTCATTTCTTTTATATCTTGGTAATAGATGTATTCACTGGTGGATGGACTAAATGGACGACGGATAAATGAATTGTTTTGCCATCCTTAGATGTAACATATATGTTACAATGTTTAAGAATTGACAGAAAAACTTATGTGAATCATAAATTTCATCAACTTTTGTCTACGTGACCTATTTTTTATTTCAGTTTTGAGAACTTAATGGGAGAAAAGAACCTATAATGGAATATCAGATTAAAAAGAAGAATGGAGGGGGAAGTCATCACTCACAAAGTGTTGCAACCAGAACAAAATTTATTCACTTGTTAGATCATTGACACATGAAAAGGTCTAGGATTTTTTACACAACATATTTAGGCCTATAAACCCAAAATATTTGAAGGGAATATTATGCAATGCAAATAAACTAACTACATTATAGTACGTTCCAATCTAACTGATGAGTAGATGGCCAACTTTTAATGCCTGTAGGCACAAATTGAGGAAATATAAAGAGAGGCGAGATATAAGTTGCAACGCAAAGACAATAATGTAACACAAGTGCATCAAGTTTGTGTTTTGTCAATAACTTTCCATGTTGGACAATGTTCCATTTTTGCTTAAACTTTGGTCTCAAACTCTAAATATTATATTTTCAACATCAGTAGGCTTGAACATGTTTCACACATATATTCCCCAGTGAGTTAGGTTACAGTTTGGTACTTGTCAATTAGTAGAGTTAAATTTAACTCACATACTGAAAACAATTGTCAGCCATCCAATAACCTTTTCTCTTTAGAAAAGAAGAAAATCAAACAAACACATTCAGTTTCAGAAAATCAAACAAACACATGTAATCTCAAAAAATCAAACAAACACATTTAATCTCAGAAAATCAAACCTTCATCCCTCTCCCTTTGCTCCTCAGGGAAGTGCAGGTGTCTTCCCTTATAATCACAAAAAGACAATCAGAGTAATTACCTCAACCGGAACTGTGCGGTCACCGGCAACTCTCAACAAGTAATCTTCATCATTCCATTTCGAGCTGGCTGGCCAGTGAGCCATACAATCTCTGATAATAACCGGAGAGCGAGACAGGTAATGATCCTTTAGGAATTTATCCAACGACAGCGCTGATTTCTTGACCACAAGCGTAGAAGAAAGAGACTTAATTGGTAAAAGTTGGAGCACCTACAGTGTAAAAAGCTATAACATAAACGTTAGAGCAGAACAGCCTTGAAGAAAACAAAATCAAATGCAACCAAAACAAAAAGTAAAAAACCTTCCCATTCCAAAATTAATAAACAACTAGTATCACATCATCCCTGATAGTTACACTAGCACACTACATGTTTGGATTAACGTGAGTATTTCAGCAATTTACTGAAGCTTCACGATTAAGATTTCCCAAATGCAGATTAAAAAACAATGATAAAAGCAAACAAAGAGGAACGGACCTCACCTCTGCCATATTAAAGTCCCGATCGACGAACCGGTGTCCCGAGTCTCCCAGTTCAGAAACCCTAACGGTCCTTCGAGCTTGTTCCGACACTTTCGCGACGGCGGAGTCCAAATCCTTGCGAAGGAGCGTCCCTCCCATGATGATTCCCAAATCTAAAACCCTAAGCGCCTCCCTGAACTCCCCGTTGCCATAGTGGTGTCGAGCCACGTGGAGGCAAGCCATGGAGTACGCGTCGCGCCACACCGGCAGCACCGAGTGCCAAGGCCCAGAGTGCAGCTGCTCCCACGCCATCTCACACGCCGCCTCCGCCGCGCGAATGTCGCCCCCGGCCGCCAGCGCTGCCATGCTCACGTACGCGTACCCGCCGTGCTCGGAAATGGAGTGGAGAAGCGCCGCTAACTCCCGGTCCAGCGTCGGCGTATCGAAGTGGAGGGATGGAGTACCGTCGCCGGATGCGGTGGTGGAGGACATTGCTGCGGCGGCGCAGGGAGAGAACTCCGGCGACTGAACTGAAAAAGTGAAAGTATGTAATAAAAGTGTTGGATGTTAGAGACACTCTCCTAGAGATAGATATTTCTAAGTATCTTAGCTTAGGACCCAAAGGTAAATAACGATCGCTAATCAATCATTATTTATTGGGCAGAAAGATATTTTTCTCTTTCCTTTCCAAACGGTATATTCAGATATTTTTGTCTTTCTTTTATGATATTTTTTGTCCACACTATTACGTAGTTTTTTTATTTTTATTTTATTCCACTATAGCCTCCTATGATGCCACGTTTTCTAGCAAAAGATTAGAAATTGAGCTTTTCAATTAAAGGAAGCCACGTTTATCACCTAAACGTCACATAAATTTTGAAACTATGCATTAAATAAAGAGAACTACAACCCCAAAAAGAAGGAAGGTCCAATCACACTTGTTAACACTTTTCCATGCTCACTATTTTCATACATAAATTAAAAAATAGTTAGGTCATATTCATTCATTTTATTGTATAAGTGAGAGATATTTTGAATATAGAACTACGGATATTTGATATTTGAATCTTGCGCTGTGCATTGAATTGATCAAATATCCCAAAAGAGAATATTGTGTCTCCTTTCATTTTCTTAGGTGCCATAATTATTTGCAAATAAATCATTTTGGTTGATTAGTCATTAGAACATAACTCTTTGCTTATATGACATTATGCGAAGTTATCACAAGTTCATGAAATCATACATATGTGGTCCAAAAATCTAACTCTAAAAATTCTCTCTAACTCTTTGCTCTCTTTTTTTAATCTGTTAAACTTTAATTTAAATATATCCGTTTTCATATTATTGTTTAGATATTCCATTTTGTGAGAGCAATGTGGTAGAGTTACACAATTCAATTAAGAGCTCGCCAATTTTTTTTGAAAGCTTTAGAATTTAATTTTGATTAATATTCATTAAAAAAAAACCTATCTATCTAAGGTTGTCCAAAAGTCTTGGCATTTATAGGTGATGAGAGATGTTGGCTAGAATGAAAAATTCAAGATCCTTGATTTGCCACTAATATTAAAATTGTAGCAATTTGTTAGACTGATGGCAGAACTTGAAATACAGTAAGCATCAAAAGTAAATGGTTCCACCACTCTGAAAATTGTACCACCAATTTGCTATGCAAATTGCAGGAGCTCTTTGCATTTTTTCCTGTAAAAGGCAACAAATGGTTCCACTTTCTGGTCCAGTTGTTTTGTCTTCTTGGAAGGGTGTAAGAAATAATGACCAATATGGCCGGCCAACACCACACATAAAAGATGAACAGAATGGAAAACAAAAAAGGGTTGCAAAAAGATTAACAAATATATCGATCCCAATTGAGTATAACCGTTTCTGATTATATACAAAAGTAAGCACATTGCAGAGGATATATATATATATATATATATATATATATATATATATATATATATATATATATATATATATATATATATATATATATATATATATATATATATATATATATATATATATATATATATATATATATGTATGGCTCGTACATCAAAACCATAAGCACTTAATTCATGATACGACATTGAACCATTGATGGAAATATAAGATAAAAAGAAAAGGTGGAATAAGCAGGAACCTAACATGTACTAAAATGTATATTGGAGAGTTTTTCAAGGAAGGTAACTCAATGGCCTATAGGGTGATTATTGTGATGAAGAGGATCAGGTCCCGTTGGAACTTCTCTTGCCGAGTCTTCAACCATGCCAGTAGAAGCAGCTTCATTCCCGAATCTTTCAACCTAAAAGAAAAATCCCATGTTACCAACATAAAAAAAAAAAAAACTAAATAGCTTGTAACGATTTTGTTTGCATTATCATATATATACCTGTGTGTTTGCTTGAGACTTAACAGAGCCAAAAACAACCTTAAGGAAATGAAGAGTGGTTTTCTTGAACTCGGTAGAAGTAGAGGATTGAACAAATGGTAGTGAAACAAGGAAAATGAAGAAAACAAGGTTTAGAGGTTTCTTGATGGCCATTGTGTTGGAGGAGTAGAGATAGAGATGGAAGCCCAAAGCAGAGAGGAATGATATAATAAAGAACCCTTAATTTTTTTGTAATTTGTTTTTTTTTTCCACTTTCTCTTGCTTTCTTCCTTGGTTTCTGGCCAGAAATGAGGAAGCTTTTCGAAAACCCTTCCAAGGAAATTGATGGGTAATAGTGTTTGTTTGAGTGATTTGAAACGAATTTGACAGGGTGGGGTGTGTGAGAACGAAGAAGAGTGAATAGTAAGGAAAAGAAAAAAGGAAAGAGAAAAAGACAAGGAGAGGGGTAAAGTGGGGAAGGTGAGACAGCGACAGTGTGACGCGCACACTATTCCGAGGTAACAAGACGTTTGAGGGAACGGCACGTGTCAAGGTGGACATCGTCGTAGGTATGTTGGCGGCGTCGTTGTCGGGACACGTGGCTCTTAATTATTGGTGGCAAGCAAGAAAAATCGCGTAAAGAAAAGGTGGTGACATGGGCCATCCAATCATTTTGGGTGGGGCCACTTCGTGACTCTGCTGCCGTGCCATGCTTGTCATGCAACCGCCAAGATAGGCCGTTTCATGTCCATGTCTTTTCTTTTCAAAGAGTGATTTTAATTCTGCGACGATACAAACACCCTATTTTGTATTAAATATTTATATTTATTTAACATTGAGGGATGTAAATAAAAATGTTTCCTTTTTTTTTAATTTAGGTCTGATTTAAGATGGGTCTCTCTGAAATGCACGTTGATAAATCTCCATATCCAAACGGTAGTAATTGGACTTTCTTTAACAATTTTAGTTTTTGGTCTTAGTATGGTAAAGCATTACGGAAGCTTCTGTGGGAGAAACTAATATGATAAAGCCTACACTTACGAAGGATTTTTAAGGCCTATTTTTCTCCATGCCGCCTTATATGCAATTATCCTTGAAAATAGTCTGTTAGACAGGAAGCTTTCCATCTTTAACTTCATTAAACAAAGAATTTGGCGGAAAAAAAAAATTCTTTACGTTGTAAGATGTTACTTATGGTTGTCGGAGATGTTTTGTTAGTCTCACACGAGTTGATTGAGATTGAGTTAAAAAAAAAGACTAGTTCAATCAGTTTACTTTTTAACAAATCATAAATTTTGTAATTCTTTAGTAAATTAGATGAGTTAATTTTTAATGATATTTTTTATCTTTTAATTTATTTTACAAATTTATTGTAATATATTTCACTTAATATTATTATAAATTTTAAATATGTTTTCAGTACTTGATATGATATAAAATTGAAATTAGTTTTTTTATTGGTGTATTTTATTCTTCAAATTTTAAAAATGAATTATTATAATTTTTTTAATTTAACAAAGTTTAGTATGACATTTGAATAAAAAACTATTCAAATATTAGTTTAAAACATCACTTAATATGTCTAAAAGAAATTTTACGTAGTTGGTTATAAAAATTATATATATTCATTTTAAAATTTGAAGACCAAATTATATCAAGTTTGAAACATAGGCAAATTTTAATTTTGTATATAAGTATAAGGATTACAAATATATTTAATTCTCATTATATATATTTAAAAATTATAGTATTAACCTACATAGTTTAAACAAATAAATTAAATATTAAAGCTATTTAAATATCATTGAACAATATTTTAGTTTTATAAAAAAACAAATTATCTACCTACATATCTAGAAGTAAAAAATAATTATAATAAAAAATACTTATAAAAAACCATAAAAAGTAATAAAAAACTATTATTGGTAGGTTACACGTCAATGTGACATGAACTCATTTAACCCATATATTTTAACCTACATTTAAAAAAGTTATATTTTTTCAAGTTAATTCAACTCAAGTATATGATGAACTAAAATTATTCACAAGTTGGAAACCATTTTTACATATCTATAATTAGACGTTGTTGTTGTGATGGTCATTTCAACTTATACAATGGCATTATCTCTTTTCCATCACCAGTGAAAAAATTGAGAAAATGTCTAATATTACTATGGTATAAATTTAAGGAAAATAATTAATTTTTTCATCAAAACTAAAATATTAATTAATATGTTGTTTGAGTAGAAAATTTAAAAAGTATTCAAAATAGTTATAATCATTTTTTTTAAGAATTTTCAAATTTATGTTTTTTTAATATTATCTTGTAAACTTGATTTTGATCGATGGTTTGACAAAGACTCGGAAACATTACAGGTTAGGCTGAGGTTTTTAGTGACATAATCTCAATATTATTTTTTGATAAATGTTAGCAAGTGTTTCTTTTATGAATCTCGATTGTGTTTATTTGTAGGTAGACATCATTCGAGCTCTTGTTGATATTAAACCAAAATTATTTTCAAATCAATGTCGTCAGTCACAATGTTTTTAGCTTATATTAATTAGATTTTCTATACCAATAATATTCCTCACTCGATAACATTTTCTTAGCTGATATGGAAGATATATTCCTTGACAAGTGCAAACTAGTTTTTTTAATGACATTTTTCATAGTTATGTTTTTGTTAATGTCTACAGTGATTATATTTTTTTATCATCGATATTAATGTTATTTTTTGTTAATAATTTATTAGGATTTTTTCTAGTGTTAATGGGGAAAGCTTTTGAAAAATATAAAATCTGATTTTCTTTTTTCAACTTCGTCATGGAGAATTTTCAGCCAACATTGATAGAAAAGTAAAAACAAGGTACGAGATACAAATACAGGCGAAATTCAAGTAGAATTTCACGGTATGATCGATGCATATTATTCTAATTGATTATTGAAAGAGTGCAGAAATGAGTAGAAATATTTGTCAGCTTGATCTAATGATTTCTTCTTTCATGGCAAGTGATAAAGAAGCAAGATTGCTGCCATTCTGTAATTGCACACCTGGCATGGCCACAGCTCTACTCCCTACAAAACCATCTTCTCCTATTCTGATCTCTCCAAATTTCACCATTGCTCCTTCACCTTCATACACGTGTCCAAACAGCAAGGCTTCTCTTCCTACAGAACCTCCTCTCTCAATCTTCACCATTTCTGGGTTCAATAAGGCTCCCATGCTATCTACGTAAACATCATCTTCCATATTAACATCTGCACCCATCAACTTCATCCACACCACAAGCCAAAATGACCCACTTGTCATGTCCATAAAATACTCTCCAACTAAGCTTCTAATGGCCTGCCATGTGCTGTCCAATGTGATTCTTTGACTCCATATATCCACTCTTTCACCTGGTTTCTTCCTTCCCACAAGAACCCATTTCGCTATCACACATGCCAATGATGCTAAGGCTCCTGACTGAACCCAAAACAATGGGAGCAACCAATATATTTGAAGTTTCTTGTCACTCTTTAGGTAAACAACATAGTTCAAGGGAGCAAAGACTGCCAAACCTAACACCATATGAGGTAACACTGTTTTTAGCAATGGCTGAGTGAAGAGTGCTGAGAACGTCTGAAACCATGTTCTGGTCAGTGTCAATTTCTGTGAGTCATTTTTATGGTGTTCTGCAGCCAAATCAACAACTCTTTGTTTGCTTATGTTGTCCATATCTTGTATCCATTCATCACAAGCATTCTTCACTATGACAGCTTGGGATTTTGATCCAACGTAGACACCACCCTCTTGGAGTGTAGAATTCATTTTAGCAACTGAAAGTGCACCGAGAATGACATTCTTTTGGACTAGAGAACCAGGTAGGACTACACTTTGACTCCCAATAACCGAATTGTCCTGAATCTCAATTTTTCCACTGACAAATCCACTTGAAGAATGGAAACCTGTAATTATCCGGCTAAAATCTCCAAGATGGACGCCGGAACCTATTGACATTAACTCTGGATATGAAACTGAGTTGATGGCTCTGATGGAACAATGCTTACCAATTTTGGCACCCAAAAGGCGTAGATATATGCAGAAGGCTTCTGTTCCTGAGAGAAGCTTTGCACATCTAAGATGGCAGGAAGTTGTCAGTTGACATTGAAGCCATGTTTTAAATTGTGTCTGGTTTTGACTGGTTTTGAGGAGACGAGTAAAAGAAATGGTGAGAATGATGAGAATGAAACCATGAAGCAAATAGGCGCTGGTAAATGAAATGGCAAAGGTGATTGGGTTTGACGAGACTTCAGAAAACATGGTAGCATATGCAGCCATTGTAAACGGGATCCAATGGAAGGCCCCACCTATGCAAACAAAGGAAAAGTGTTGGGGTGATAGAGGTTGGTTGGAGAACCTAGTATACAAGAAGTAGGAAATGACCGCAGCAAGGGAGCTGAGAAAGCCAACAAGATATATTCCCATAAAGTGGTAGATAATATCACATTGAGTTTTTCTGGTATTAACAGAGAGCTCTGTTTTCTGAAATAAAAAATAAAAGGTATTAGTTAATGGTTCTAGCTTCACTTGACTTTGAGCTCACTCCATAATCAGAGAAAAATACTAGGCAGAGGATGTCACATTAAAATAATGACCTAAAAATATATCTTCAGAATATATAAAATAATTTTATAAGCATTTCTTACTTGTACATAACATACCTTAATGCCATTATCAAGCTTTGCAGGTTTGAACACATGTTGGTCTGGTCCAACCTTTTGCAAGGCCTGTATCTCAGCACCTTCTTCAATGACACTTCCCTTTTGGATAACTGCATAAGGTCCAATAGAAGAACATTTGCCAATCCTAATAGGATGGAAACATAAAATTCCATTCTTTACCTCGTGGCTTTGAACCAAAACACCTTCAGCCATGATAACTTCATCTCCAATTGACACCAAAGATGGGTCTGTGATGTCAACCGTGTCAAGTAAAACTGATGATCCGATCCTTGCGCCCAGCATCTCAAACCAGCATTTCAGAAACACTGTTCCTCTGAGGTGTACCGCCAGAACTCTAGAAGAAATTTCTTGGGCCTTATACAGTGTCCACCACTTGACAAAATCCATTGAATGTATGGAAATTTCAGAGGTAGGGTCATAGTTTGGCCCCAAGAAAGAGCTTCCAAATAATGATATGCAAATGCAAGTAGAAGCCATGCAAAGAATCCATGCAACAGGTGCAAAAGTCAGGGAAACTAAGTAATGTAACCAGGGAAATCCATCTATCCATTTACTGGCACTTAAGATGAAATTTTGATAAGTAGTGACGGATAGATATGCAGGAGACACCAGAATGATAGAAATATAAATAAGGGATAGAAGTTGAAGTACACGGATACCAAACTGCCGAGACTTGGATACCTCCACAATCAATTCAGTGGAACCAGTCTGAGCTTCTGGAACATTGGATGAATTGCTAGTAAGTTGAGGCTGAGACTTTGATAGAAGATCTTCACAGAAGTTAGCCAATTCTAGAATGCAGGATGCAGTGAAAACATCTATGGCTGAAATCGGAGTTGCTAAGAAATCTGAGAGTTTTTGAGTTGCTTTAACCACACCAATTGAGTCAATTCCATATGAGGTCAAGTTGTCTGTGATTGAGATGTTGTTGATTGAGATTCCAGTCTGCTCAGATATTAGCCCTTTCAAGAACTCTACAATTTCATTCTTACTGATCCTTTTCCTTGGTGCAAGTGGCCCCGGTGTTTTTCCTTCTCTCAAAATTCCTGTAGTAAACGAACTTAACAATGACTTCTTTCTCAAAACAGGTGTTGGACCTATTGGTATCAAGCTCAGTGTTTCATCACTGAACTGTTTGACACATTCAAACCTCTTGATTTTTCCTGATGTTGTTTTGCTGATGGTTCTGGGCTTGACCAACTTGATGGAAGCAACATTGATTCCATGTTCTTCCACCACACGAGTCTTAATTTTCTCAATCACATCTTTGGTGACTGGCTTACCATCCCTTACTTCTGCAATCACGACCAAGCCTACCTGATCAGAGCCATCTGGGGTGGAAATCCCCTTTGCTGATAAAATTTCCTCAGGAACTCCAATGACAGCACAGCAACCAGGACGAAGAATGTCAGACGAGGTCTCAACTGTCTTCTCAACATCCGCTGAGTAAATATTTCT
This sequence comes from Vigna angularis, assembly GCF_016808095.1. Lineage (NCBI taxonomy): Eukaryota > Viridiplantae > Streptophyta > Magnoliopsida > Fabales > Fabaceae > Vigna > Vigna angularis. The sequence continues at coordinate 36,494,920 of NC_068974.1, forward strand.
TCCAGCAACAATGATAAGATCTTTGATTCTTCCAGTGATGAATAATTTCTGATCAATTATTCGTCCCAAGTCTCCAGTTCTTGTGTAGCTGCGTCCAGGAAGGTTTTGAAGTTCATTCCTGAAAGTTTTTAGACTCAATTCTTCCCTTCCCCAGTATCCTATTCCTGCACTTGGACTACTAATCCAGATTTCTCCCTCCTTTCCATATTCATCAAGCTCTTCAAGAGTTTCTGGATTAACTATTCTAATGTCAATATCTGCATCCTCATGATTAACATAACCACAGCAAACTCTTTCTTGCCAATCAACAATGATTGGCTTACCTTCTCCATATGCACAACAGACAAACACACAATTTTCTGCTAAACCATATCCAGGCGCCATCACCTTTTCAGATAAGCCAAACGGACTGGTTAGCTCAACAAATCTTTTCAGGGTCTTCGGTCTCACTGGTTCAGCAGCAACCATAAGAAAAGTCAAGGATGAAAGGTCTAAATTATGAAGCTTATCGTTGTGAGACTCCAATCTTCGAATCACTAACTCAAAGGCAAAGTTGGGGCCAGCACTATGAGTTGCTCGGTACTTGCTCATAACTTCAAGCCATAAGAGCGGTTTCTTGATAAATGTCATTGGCGAAAATAATACTGCAGAAGCACCACTAACAAGAGATGTAAAAAGTCCTCCAATCAGTCCCATGTCATGATACTGAGGAAGCCAGCTTACTAGCATTGTCCTTGAGGTGCTCTTGTACCTTCTTCGCATCAACTTTACATTGTGAATTAGCCCACCATGAGTGATCATGACTCCTTTAGCATCACAAGTTGAACCTGAGGTAAACTGCAAGAAACATATGTCACCAGGCTCAGGTTCACCTTGTTCATCAAGATGTTCCAAGACCTGACTTTTGGACTTCTTGACCCATGTATCAGTGTGCAACCATGGGAGATTCGGCCACCGAGCCAAAGATTTCTCATTTTTTCCAACGAATGAGATTAAATTTTTCAATGAACCTGCACGGACTGCTGAGTGATAAGCAACTGTTGATAAAATTGCCACAATGCTACATGACTTAGCAATATTTTCAATTTGCTTTAGTGCTTGTCCATTTCTTTGCATGGGATCTGGAGGAAGAATTGGAACTGGTATGACTTTAGCTCTTAGGCATCCAAAGAAGGCATCAATAAAATCCAAACCGGGGACATAGACCAGGAGAACCTTGTCACCTGGCTTTATAACCGGCTTTTGGTTTGTTACAAGCTTATGAGCAATGCAAGAAGAATTAAAATACAGTTCTCCGTAGGTCCTGCGCCACACTGGAGTCCCTTCTTCATTAATCCAAGAATACAGAATCCTGTTTTGAGTGATTGGATGAGTTGCCCAGTGCTTTAAGTAGCTATTCAAAGTAGGCAAATTAGGAAATTGCACTTCTTCCAATTCACCTAATTCTTTAGGATTCTTTTTCTGGGACTCAGTTTGCAAGGGAAACAAATTCTGCAGAAAACATACTTTGTATGAAGTGCAGGCCTATTTGGAAAACATATCATCTAAGTTCAACAAAATCTAGACTTTTCTGTTGGATAAACATAAATTACGGTTCATTGATTTCACTTTTAAGTCTTATTTTTTATTCCTATTACTGGTTTTAGCTTTACAGATTTAGTTTCTGTTAGTGTTTTTAACTCTACAGATTTGGTTCCTGTCACTGTTTTTATAATAGTCCCATTAGGGTTATTGTTTTTATTCCTGGTTATTTAAGGCCTGCGACATTCTTCAATATCAGTGTGTGTGTGTCGTGTTTTCTATTTTACAAATTGGTACCAGAGTTTTATGTCCTGAGTGTTTGAGTGAGAGAAAAGAGAGAGAGAGAGAGTGAAACAATGTGCTTGAGTGCTTAAGAGAAAGATAGAGTGAGTGAGATGACAAATCTAGTAAACGATATGTCCCTACTATAATTGTCGGAAAAAGTCAATTATGATAATTGGAGTCTGCAGACGAAGGCTCTTCTTAGATCCCAAGACGTGTGGGAGGTAATAGAGAATGCATACCAAGAACAAGTGGAGGATGAGGAGTAGACAGTGGCCCAGATTATGTGTTGAGAAAGATGCTAGTAAAAGACAAATCGAATTTTCACCTATTGTATAGAGCAGTGGACGAATCAGGCTTTGAGAAGATAACAAAAACTGCATCTTCAAGAAAAGCGTAGGACATCTTGGAGATTGCGTACAGAGGGGACAATCATGTTAGACAAGTCCGACTTCAAACTCTCATGGGTGAGTTTGAAAACTTGAAGATGGAGGACAAAGAACGAGTGACCAAGCTCTATACTTAAAGAAGCAAAAAGGAGATTTTTTGATCGTCTACCTATACATAGATGACTTGATCTTCATGGGAAGTAAAGCCGAGCGGGTAAGAAAATTTCAGAACGTAATGAAAAGAGAGTTTCAGATGATCGATCTAGGTGTCATGAAGTACTTTTTGGGTTTGGAGGTGGACCAAAGCACGAGAGACATTTATGTATCCCAAAAGAGATATGCTGAGGGGATATTATAGAAGTCGAAGATGATGAAGTGCAATCCGGTTTCTGCTCTCATGGAACACAACACAAAGTTATCCAAACACGAAGATGGGGATCAAGTCGATGCAAGCAGGTATCGAAGTTTAATTGGAAGTTTGATTTCTTGATGTGCTACGAGTGATGGACCCTTGAATGGAGTCTAGGCTTGGGCCCAAGTTATCAAGATCTGATGCTAAGCGTGGAAATCACAAGTTACCTTATGGAGGAGCCAAGGTATTTTCATTGGAAAGTGCTGAAATGGGTACTAAGGTACGTGAAAGGAACTGTTTTATACTAAGTTGGACAATTACCGGCTTAATGGATACTCGGATAGTGACTGGTGTGGAGACATGGGTGACCAGAAGAGCACCTCAAGCTATGTCTTCTTTATGGAGAACACGACTTTCACTTATTTCTAAAGAAACAACCCATTGTAGCGCACCAAGTACGTGGCAACATCATGGAGTGTGCAGCATGCAGTCTAGCTTAGAAATCTACCTAGTAAACTGGAGATGAAGTAAGAAAAGAAGGTAGTGATTCGAGTAAATATCAGATTAACAATTGAGCTGGCCCAAAGTAGGGAACAAAGAGATGTTCATGAAACCATTGCCCACAACATTGTTTTAGGAATAGAGGTAGCTAATCAGGATGAAAGATAGAAGAATTTAAGTTTATGGGAAAATTTTGTTAGATAAACTTAAATTAGGATGTTTTTGTAATTTCATTGATTTCGTTTTGGGTTTAATGTCTCCTTAAGTCCCTATTTTTGTTCAGAATTTCAAATAGATCCCTTTCTTTTTCGGTGTCTCAATTGGGTTCTTATTTTCGTAAAATTAAAGTAATTAGAGGCCTTCCGTCAAATTGGACAAACGCCGTTTAAGTTTGGAGTACGTGGCATAGTCAATGTATTATTTTAAATAATGCGGCAGTTTATACATGATTAACGTGTATTTTATAATTTCTAAATTAAAAAATTAAGGGTAAATTGGGAAAAGGAAATTAAAGGCAGTGACTCTCTTTCTGCAATTGAGGAATGAAATTAGGGTTCGTGAGAGAAAGTTGAAGGAGGCGGAGCCGACGGAGGAGTTGAAGTTCGCCTTGGAGGATCTTCCAGCAAGCTGGTTCTCGAGGTCAGCGAGTGTTCTGAGATGTTGTTGCGGAAGAGCAGGATGAAGGAGGCGTGCTTGGAGGCGAGGAGGTTGAGGTAGAAGGTCTTGAGGAGTGTGTGGCAGGGGTCGGTGGTGCCCTGGAAGACGCAGATGTGGTAGCTGCTGGCGAAGGAGGTGGAAGGCATGAAACAACAATGTTACGCGGGTCGGCCATTGCAGCAAACACAACCCAACCACAGGAACGAATTGCCTCCCCTCTCAAGAGTAACGAAGCTCATCTCTAATCTCTCTTCCCGCCGCCGCAAGCTCATATGATCTCCTCTGTCGAGTTCACGACGGCGAGGCAAAGGCAAGGCGTCTCACGCTGACGACGTTGACAATCTCTCTGTGTTGTGCTAAAATTTTGTTATGGACGCCGCATCTCGTCCTCATCGCATTCATGCTCTGTTTGTCTGATAAAATGTTTTTCTTTCGAAAGAAGTAAAAAGTTGGGGTTTTGAATTTTTGTTGTGGTACTTGTAAATGTAATGGTATTGTTTGCTGAATGTCTTTGGTTGTTCTCTATAAGCATTTGGATGCTGATACGTGTTTTAATTATTTATTATCAATTATTTTTATTTAGTGTTCATGATAATGTTAGTTTGTTACGGGTGTTATAAATCGCAGACTATGTGATTGTGGTAGGTACAAAGTTTAATTTTTGAGAAGTTGGTTGTTCTTCGTTTCAGATTCTGGAAAAGTTTTTGGAGATGGAAGGTTTTCATGCCTAGACAGTAGAGAGTGAGTATTTAAAATATATATTTGTTGATCATCAAATCTTGAAGAGAATAGAGAACTTTTATACTCCTTTTTTATTAGTTGAATGATTCTAAAAGCTACTTTTTTTTTCTGCCATGGATGCGTGATTTGGTTACCGAAGAAGATGAAGGATAGCATTCCAGGAATAATTTGTTTACCGGAGAAGATGAAGGATAGTATTCCAGGAATAATGTTTGGTGCTGATAGTGTTTTGACAGTGTTTTTTGACCTTTCCATGTATTCTATGAAATAAGATGACCATTTTGTCCTCATTTAAATTTTATTTTCCCTTTTTCCACTCTATTTTTTAATTCAAAAATTAAAAAATTACACTTCACATACATTTTTAATGCCACATCATTTAAAAAGACACAGTCAGCATGTCACGTAACGTCCTAATTAACGCCATCTTCTCAATTTAACGGGACCTATTTGAGATTCTGGACGAACATACATTTTTAATGCCACATCATTTAAAAAGACACAGTCAGCATGTCACGTAACGTCCTAATTAACGCCATCTTCTCAATTTAACGGGACCTATTTGAGATTCTGGACGAAAATAAGGATATACATACACATTAAACCTTTCGTTTTGAGTCTTATTTTTTATTCTTATTAATGGTTTTAGCTTTAAAGATTTATTTTCTGTTACTCTTTTTAACTCTAGAAATTTAGTTTCTATTACTGTTTTTATACTCGCGTCATTAGGGTTACTACTTTATTCATGGTCCTAGGGCTATACAAGGCCTTTGGCATTCATGAATAATATACACAGAATTTCAGAGTTCAATATAAGTATGTGCCGTGTTTTCTATTCTACATTTTCAAATCATCGATTTGTAAGAACACATATAAATGACAAATTACCTTTGTGTAAGGAAATATTGGCAAATCATTGCTATGTGCAAAGTTCTTGCAGATCAGAGCCATGGCATAAGATGAATTTCTCTCTGTTAGCTCAAACGCCATGAGTCCACCTACATAGTAAGTATTTCTTGAACCTTGAAGCTTTGATTCCAACTTTTCATAAAACCCATCTTTCATATCTGTATTGAAGCTTCAGAATTTAGAGTTCCTTTGTGGCAAAAAGTATTGAACTCTCAAAAAAAACAAATCAAATAGACAAACAAATACCTTGGCTACCAACATGAGGAAAGTACATAAAGCGGCGTTGAAGAATGACATTCTCAACTTCTCCCCCCATGGCTTCTATTGTCTTGATCGCAAGCTCCGTGACTGCTTCTCCCTTAATATCAACAGAGTTTCCATAGGACCAGAATAAGAATATGTTAGTGCCAGCATAAAACTTTTGCATTGCAACTGGATGTCCTATTGTGCTGGGATCTTCCATATATTCACTAAAATAGTAAAATCCAACAGGCAAATGTTCTAGCCCGTTTATCTTTATAACAGTGGTGTAGTAGTCATTTGTCTCTACTTTGCTGAACAATTCCTTTTCAAGGTCACTTGCATCCATTACTTCTGTTTCACGCTCTGCCATAAGACTCGTTTAATCAGGTTTAAAGCTAGAGAAAATAGCACTACCTTACATAAATATGAAGCAGTAAGAATTTTACCTACCTATGCAAGTTGAAGGAAATGATCTGTAAGTTCTTCCATATTTTAATGGAAATGAGCCCGATATTATTATCTTATCAAATTCCAGAGTTTCAACTTCTTGATTTAAGCTCTTGGTCTTAACAGTTACACCATCAGAGTTCCTCCTGATTGCCAATACTTCAGTGTTACAACAAAGTTTTAAGGGAAGCGATTCAGCAATCTTCTGCCACAGACTTGTATATCCATTTTTGAATCGTCGAATTTTTCCAGCCATGGACGTTCTAGTAAATTCATGAAGGTAGGCATAAGGCATGTCTTGGGTAAATCCATATCCTGAAGCCGTGTAACCATAAGCTACAGATTTGGGAACAGATTTGAGTCCATGATGCTTAAGATATTCTGGAGTTAAGTCTGAAGCAATGTCACTAACAGCATGGACCCCAATACGATTACAATTCTTCACCTTTTCCTGCCAATATCACAAGGACAATCGATTGACCTCATACAATCAACTCATAGAACTTGGAAAAACAACCATTAGGTGTCTATGAAAGACTGAAAGTAGAGAGAAAAAACTAACTTGGATTTCCAATGTAAGTGTCATAACTGATACATAATCATCAGCAACTTTAGTATCTTGATATTTTCTATGATCAATGACAGCAAGCTTGTGGGAGTCCAATTCTTCTAGTTCAGAGGCTGTCTCTCTTGCCAAGTGAAAAATGACTGGAGCACTGTTTGCTGCAAGAACTTGCCCACCCAGATCATAAACTTTTCCTGCATAGACATTTTCTAGTGGTCAAAACCTATTGTCACTTTAATTAGTCAAGACTTAAGAGAGTGTAATCAAGATATACCTTCAATTTCTACTGATTCACACATGCCACCAACCGTATGATGTTTCTCCAAGACTGTGATGTTCTTATAACCAAGCCTGGCTAGTGCATAAGCTGCCGATAAGCCACTTGGACCAGCACCAACTATTCCAATTCTGGTGTGTTCTGGCAAGGAAGGGTGCAATTTGGAGAACTGGTCCTCTATTGGTCTGTCTAGATCCATCTAGTACGAATTTGAAACCAGAAACCAGTAAACCTATTGAGATCAAGTGAGAAACTCAGTCCAACTACTATAAACTTCAGTAATATTATTCATGCATGATCCAATTCGGGAGCAAGGTCCAACCCAACTAATACAGAAAGATAAATTTCATAAGCCAATGCTTGGAGGCTTTCTCGCTCGAAACACAGAATAAATAGTTAGTAGTTATGACTTAGCACACAGACCAATGTACTGATTTAACATGAAGTTCGTTGCTGTGATGTCATTAGTAACACAGAAATGGAATCCCAGATGCATCCTCCCTATAATAAATGCTATATAAGTACTAGATTCAGGAATAGGCTTTCAGCATTGGGCTACTATAGTGTGGTAGAACTCGAAATAGTCTGTTGGAGAACAATTCAAATTTCTAGAAGTCAAATCTTTCTGATGTTGTAGATATATTATTTAGACAAAGATTTAAAATTGAAAATGTGTGCTCAACATACTCATTCAGCATTTAGACTAGACTGGTAGAAAATTAAACTGAATGACGAAGAAACACCAAATGACGAGAAGTTTTCACAAGGAACTCGAGAAATAGTCCACACCAAAATAAATTCAGAAAAGACAAACTGTTGGTAGTCCTTTTCGTTGATCATTTGGCAACAGAAAAACATTTCACAATTAACTTTACCTCAGAGGTGAGAAGTATGCAGTTTAACGTCAATCTTCTGGAGGACTTCTTGGAGATTGTATGTAGCACTTGCTGTAATTACACTTCATTGTGAGAACAAAAACACAAACTAAGACAACACGTGCAAGAATCAAACACATTAACCCATGCAAAATTTTCAGAACCAATCTTGTCCACTGCAAACGTTTGAGCAATGTGCTTACAGAATCAGACATGAAGCAGAAAGGTTAACAAAATAAACTATCACGTACCTTAAGTGACCATGCAACACGTTTGGTCGTTAGCTGTACCAAGTGGATGCAAAAATGGGAAGCAAAGGAAGTTTAAGAGTGTTTGTGAGAGAAGGGTACGTAGCTCCAGTTCCACATACTCAACTGAAGTGGAAGCTGCCGAACTCGTTGTTATATATAAGTGTTAGCGTATAAACAATAGAGACAATTATGATGTGAAGGATAATTCAATATAGAATTAGAGGATATTCCAATTTGATTCTTCAGTATCATGTTAATTACGGCAACACTTGGGAGAATCCATCTGCATGCCAACAATTACAAATTACAATATGAACTTACTCGTCCATGCTCCTCAAATATCAGTTTTTTATAACTTACCAATAACAAAATTTTAGTCTTGTATCTTATTATTTACCAATTATAATGAACATCAGATAGATATATGATGGGTTGAGAAAGAGACAGACGAAAAATTACATTGAGTAGTGTTCATAATCGTATACATACACATATATACTTATATATATAAATATATATATATATATATATATATATATATATATATATATATATATATATATATATATATATATATATATATATATATATATATATATATATATATATATATATATATATATATATATATATATATATATATATATATATATATATATATATGAGTTGGTGATGTGGAATTATGCCTTACAAGATACGAATTTCTGCAGATTGCTAGTTGACTAGGGAGCACCATCGGATAACGGTGGAACTTCCAATGATTGTTGTTGGATTGGAGTGGACATTTTTTTTGCAATTTTATATACCATGTTGTTACTTGATGATTTTTTTTAAGGTTAGCGTAATGATATATGTTTATACAGCGTAAAAAGGAGTGTTTATTTAGTTATGTTAGTTGTGATTTACATTTTCTTGATTTCTTTTTCAGAAACCAAATTATTTATTTTGGAAGTTCTCTCTTCTCTTCACATCTTTCTCCTGAATCTGAAATTAATAACGAAAATTATTTATTATTTATTTTATCGTATGATTAACATGAAAGAAAGGGATCAATTATACACCCACGCATGTTTCTTACCATTTTTTTGGTAGAACTAGAAGAGATAAAGTGGGAAAATGGAATAAATGAAAAGAGCAATAATGATTTATATATAAAAAATACGTAGTTTGTTTAGATTATGGTGAGAATGAAAAAAAAATTAAAAAAAAGTGAAAAATGAGGTTATTTGAATTAAAAAGAAAGAGAGTAAAAGTAAAGAAAAGTGCAAAACGTTTATTTATTATTAATTTTTTAATTTAATTATTTATTTTATTATAATAAATAAATATTAATAAAAAGTAAACATATAATTAGTTATGTTGAAAATATAATCCATTGCTTTTTTTTATCAATATTTTTTACGATCAATTATGTTATTTTATTTTCACACAAATATTTTTTATGCAAATAAAATGAGGTATTAAATTTTATGTTTTTCAAATCATTATGTTTCAATTTTGTAATTTTCTCTTCTTTTCTTGGCTTGCTCCGTTTCCATCTTCAAATACATATAAATCTATAATGTATTTTGATTTTTAATAATCTTTAATTTGCACATTAGATTTTTTTTTTTAATTTCATGAATTCAATCTTCAAATTTTGAAAACATGTGAATGTTAGGAATACAAACGGGATTGTCATACAATGGATAAAAACTAAACTAAAAAGGTGAGCATCATATAAACACAAGCCCATTCTCTTAATAATTTTGTAGAAATAAATCCTCTCTCGAAAAGGAAAAAAAAAACATCACTGAGTTCATTACTTAAATTAGAGATATATGGATTATAAGAAAGGTAGAGGTAGGACCAAATAATGTTTCATTGAACTTCATCAATTGATCAAAATAATATGATTGATCTTTACAAATTTTCTATCAAATTTAAACTAAACCAAACTAATAAAAATATATTGGTTTAGATTGGATCGACCAGTAAAAAATTAAAAAAATTTAAATTTTTTTAAACTGTATTTTATTTTTAACTGACATCTAGATATGACTTTATTATGCCAATTTTTTTCGTAAAATATAACAATATGCATTTTGATATTTGTTCAAAGTTCACAAGCCAAATTTTTAGACATAAGGAACTAACATAGCATCTCCAGTGAATCAAATGTACCTAAATTTAAACATGCAAATTAATAGTAACAAACTTACTCGAGTGAATCAGTTTGTAGTCAAAATGTCGAAAATTTAATCCAAGATTGTTTAATTGAACGAAATTATGTACTAGGCACGTGTTGTGTATCAAATTGATACGAATTTTATTGCACAGGTAGATCTCGACGAACACAGCATTCTTATTTATTGCAATGTTTCTCGACCAAAAGTGATCTGTTTTTTGTCTTTTTGGTTTTGATTCGTTCTCATAATGAAAATGACTGTTGAAAACCTGTTAGCAGGTAAAATATATGATGATTTGTGTGGTAGGGTCTTCAAAAGTTTGGTGTAATGAAATATTAGATCCACACTATTGCTACCTTTCTCATGATAATGACATTTCTACAATAAACGAACAATTTCACGTAGTTTACTCGCAACAAAACAACAGAGATGTCATGTCATTTCAACATTTAGGTGATGCCACTTTACACAGGTAGGTCCTCTAGTACTCTTGCTTTATTGTTCATCAGTGTTCTAGTTTTCTATATTCCTCAATCAACTAAGAACTGATATTTTGAGATATTTGAAGTTTACTTAAGAATCTCTTCTAACAAGTATTTTTTTCATGAATAGTAACATAACATTAGCTGGTAGCATAAATGGTTAAGAGAATAATAAAAAGGGAAGGAGATAAAGCTAATCCGGAAATTTTTTCTTGGTTTGCAGAGGGAAATCAAGCTACCAGGACTATCTTATTCTAGTGACAGGTAAAAGTTGGCACATTGGTTAATTATTGAATGCAAATAAACATAACCGTAACATCATGAATATTCTCACTTTATGACCAAGTAGTGCATGAAAATTAAGGGAATTGAATCATCTGTGCTTACAGCATGCTGTCTGATCTAGCAGGCATCCTTCTGAAGAAGTTGAGTGGGACTGATGGAAGTCTCCTGCGGAATCTGGGGTGTCTAAGCATGTAGAAGCCAATGAGAAGTGACACAACTTGAAAGGGAGTAACATAGAGGACTATAGCAGCAATGAAACAGAATGTGACAAAGAGTGTGGTAGCCCTTGGATCTCTCCAGCTTAGCAGACTCTGGAACCTTTCTCCTTGTGTACCTAAGTCTCCTACAACACTTTGGACTCTCCCTGCAATGCTTCTTAAACGGTCATATCTCATCCTAACAATATCCGGTGACCGTGAAGTTGGGAATGAATCAAACTCTTCATCTAATTCATCAGGATGAGCAGCATCAGCATGAGACAGCCTGGTATCCATGTGTGGAGGGTGTCTAGGCCTCCATCTGAAGTTCCAGATTCCAATCAAGAACAGGTACAAGAAGATTGTGGGAAGTATTAGCTCAGGGTAAAGAACCAATATTATGAAAAGGACATGAATTAGAATGGTAGTGATGGGGTTTTTCCAGTTGCATATCTGATCAAACCGCCTCCCAAAGGCTATCAAACCACCTAGAACTTTCATTATCCTGAAGAAATTGGCTTTGCTCCTTCTCATACTCCACATATGCGAATCCACATCAAGCATGTATTCTACAACCTCTTTCCTTAGGGGTGGCTCAGCTCTGCTCAACCTCATTGATACAATCTGCATGGCCTGATGCCTCAGACTGTCCAACTGAATCACAGATAAAGGATGGATGTAGTGCATCTTCGGCAACAGAGGCTGGGAATACATGTACACCATATTGATGAAAGATGAGCTTGTGAACCTCACGGCCAATTGCACTTCTCCTGTTTTCTTCAAACCTGAAGTTTGAAGTACTAAAAGAGGATATGAATGCGTGTAAACTCTATCAGCTTCAAGTGTGGATAGCCTGATTCTCACCTTCCCTATCCTAGAATCCTTTGTTTCACTAGCTTTATCTCCTCCTCCTACACGACCATTGTCGAAGACTCCTATGGTAATAACAGTGCATGGATCAAACACTTCCCAAGTGTATTGCTCATTCCACTTTGTGTTGGGAAACAGCGGTACTTGTTCCCTCCTCTGTGAACCCCAAAATGGGCACTATGCGGAAGCGTAAAAAATGAAAGCGTAGGAAAAGAGAAAAATAATACTGGAAATTTTAACGTGGAAAATCCTCTCGGAAAAAACCACGGGACCTAGTCCAGAAAAATATCTCCACTATAAAAGTAGGATTACAGTGTTTCTCTCACTCTCTGAGGATCTCTCAATAAATCTCACCCTCTCGGATGGTATACAAAACTCTCACTTTCACACTCACAGTATCTTCTATTGTACTGTGTCTACACCTCTCGGTATTTCTCTCACACACAAAAAACTCTATTTCTCTCCTTCACCGTGGCTCTCTTTTCTTCACGGTGGTATTTTTCTTCTCTGTTGGTCTGTCCATCTTGCTGCCTTAGCTTCTCCATTTAAGAAGCAAAGAAGGTGCAAGAGTCCAAATTGAAGATTGGTGGCTTGGAGCATTTTACGGAAAAGCAAGGTGGGAGACAACTTCATTTTGGCTTCAACTTTCGGTGGAGTGGTAGAGAGAAAGTGGAGGGTCCCATTTTTGTTTTATTCCAACAAAACTCCCCCATAAAACAAAAAATGGGTCTTCCATCCCTTCTTGACTTAATTTAAAGGTACCAAGATACCAGTACCTTGGCAACAATCTTCAACCTTCTTGGTTGGTATTGACTTGGTCATCATGTCAGACCAATTCAAGTCTGTATGGATTTTCTCTATCTTCAATTTCTTCTCATCCAGCGCTTCTCGTATCCAGTGATACCGCACGTCGATATGCTTCGAGCGTGAATGGAACATGGGGTTCTTGGTTAGATGAATGGTACTTTGATTATCACAATTCACCACATAATCATCTTGATCATGTCCTAATTCACTTAGGAAATTCTTCATCCATAGCATCTCTTTAGAGGCTTCAGTCACCGCTACATACTCTGCTTCAGCAGTAGACAATGTCACACATTTTTGTAGCTTTGACTGCCAAGAAACAGCTCCCCCTGCAAAAGTAATCAGATAACCTGATGTTGACTTCCTTGAATCGACATCTCCAGCCATGTCTGAGTCTGAATATCCGATTAGCTTTAGATCTCCATTGCCAAAACACAAGCTTCTTTTGGCAGATCCTCTTAGATACCTTAGTATCCACTTAACAGCTTCCCAATGCTCCTTTCCTGGATTTGACAGGAATCTGCTCACAACTCCTACAGCATAGCCAATATCTGGCCTTGTACAAACCATTGCATACATAAGGCTACCCACGGCAGAAGAGTAGGGTACCTTGCTCATTTCTTCTTTTTCTTCTTCATTCTTTGGACATTGCGACTTGCTAAGTTTGAAATGTCCAGCAATTGGAACACGAGCAGATTTGGCATTGTGCATGTTGAACCTTTTGAGAATCTTCTCAATGTAATCTTCTTGAGATACCCATAGCATTCTTCTAGAACGATCTCTGGAGATTTTCATTCCAAGTATCTTCTTTACTGCACCCAGGTCTTTCATGGCAAAAGACTTGCTCAATGCCTTCTTGAGAGCAGCTATTTTAATTTTGTCCTTCCCTACAATCAACATATCATCAACATACAAGAGAAGTATGATGGACTCACCATTTTCATAATGCTTCACAAACACGCAGTGGTCTGCGGAGGTCTTCTTGAAATTATGTTGGATCATGAAGGAATCAAATTTCTTGTACCATTGTCTTGGAGCTTGCTTCAGACCATAGAGACTTTTCTTCAGACGACACACCAAGTGTTCTTTGCCTGGTTCTTCAAAACCCTCTGGTTGCTTCATGTAAATTTCTTCTTCTAGGTCTCCATGTAAGAATGCTGTTTTGACGTCCAGTTGTTCAATCTCCAGGTCTAGTGTTGTTGCTAGACCGAGAATTGCTCTAATGGATGTCATCTTCACCACTGGTGAGAATATTTCATCAAAGTCTATTCCTTTCTTCTGGTTGCACCCCTTCACGACAATTCGTGCTTTGTACCTTGGGCTTGGGTTGTTCTCTTCATTCTTGAGCTTGAACACCCATTTGTTTTGCAATGCTCTCCTTTCTTTTGGTAATTCTACCAAATCATAAGTCTGATTTTCCTTTAAGGATTGCATCTCCTCTTCCATGGCTTGCAACCATTTGTCTTTGTCTTTCGTCTCCATTGCTTCTACAAAGCTTTGAGGTTCACCTTCATCAGTAAAATTAACATATTCATCTGAAAAATACCTTCTTGACGGTTGCTTCTGCCTTGTTGATCGCCTCAATTGGGGTTCTTGCGGAGCATCCTCAATTGGTTGATCTTCTTCCGTCAGATTAGGTTGATCTGTTTCTTCAGCCATTTCATCAAGTTGTAACTCTGGTTCGGCTTGATGAGTCTCTCCCCCTGAGTTGTTCATTACAATAGGGCTTTGATCACTTATCAGCTTAAGTGTTGGTTTCTCCACTTTCTTGATGTCTTGGATTGTCTGATCTTCAAAGAACACCACATCTCTGCTTCGAACAATCTTTCTGTTTGCAGGATCCCATAATCTGAAACCAAATTCATCTCTTGGAGAACCAAGGTATATGCACTCTTTCGCCTTAGCATCGAGCTTTGCTCTTTCATCTTTCGGAATGTGAACTGATGCCTTACATCCGAAGACTTTCAAGTTGCGATATGAGGCCTTTTTACCGGACCATACTTCTTCTGGTATCTTACCGTTTAATGGTCTTGACGGTGATAAGTTGATCAAATCAGCTGCTGTCACCACTGCTTCCCCCCAGAATGACTTGGGAAGTTTTGCGTGAGACAACATGCTTCTGACCTTCTCGGCAATCGTTCTGTTGAATCTTTCAGCTACTCCATTCATCTGAGGTGTCTTGGGAGGTACTTTCTCATGTTTGATCCCATGAGTCTTGCAATAGTGCTCGAACGAACCTCTGTACTCTCCACCATTATCACTTCTCAAACATTTCAACTTTCTACCAGTTTCACGTTCAACTGAGGCGTGAAACTCTTTGAAGATTCGTAGAACTTCATCTTTTCTCTTCAATGGATAGACCCACAATTTTCTGGAGTGGTCATCAATGAAGGTAACAAAATATTGAGCACCACCAAGGGATTTTTCAGATGTTGAACAAACATCTGAGTGTACAAGATCCAAAATATGCTCTTTTCTTCTTCCACTTTCAGATCTACGGAAGGACACTCTACGCTGCTTACCTGCTAGGCAGTCTTCACATAATTCAAGTGGTTGTCCTTTTATACTCTGGAGATGATCTTTCGCAAGGATCTCTAATCCTTTCTCGCTCATGTGGCCCAGTCTTTTGTGCCACAACTCCTTACTTTCTTCTTGAGCAACATTCGTCTCTCCTTTGTATATTTTTCCTTGCATGCAGTACAAGGAGCCTTCCTTCTTGCCTCGAGCAACAATCATGCTTCCTTGACAGAGTTTCCATCTTCCATCGCTGAATTGGTTGTTCATTCCAGCATCATCTAATTTGCCAACTGAGATAAGGTTTAGACGTATCTCTGGTACATGTCTTACCTCCTTCAGCACAAGTTTGTTTCCATTTTCTGTCGTCAAAGTCACTTCTCCTATGCCCACAATTTTGCTTGTGACATGATTTCCCATCTTCACTGTTCCAAAATCTCCTTTTTGATAGGATGAGAAGAATTCCTCATGAGGAGTAACATGGAAAGATGCTCCGGTATCTACTATCCAAGTGCAATCATCGAAAGCAATATTTAGATAGTTTACCTCAGTGATAAGGAACACATTCTCATCATTTGATACCACCGCTGTTGTGGTCTTTTCCTCCAACTTCTTTTTGGGATCTACCACATTAGGGTGTATAGTTCCATTCTTCTGATCTCTTTTCAGGAATCTACATTCTTGCTTCTTGTGGCCATCTTTTCCACAATAAAAGCATGTTAAACCTTTGGAACGAGACTTGAATCTTCCTCGTGACTTTTCACGTTTTCCTTTGCTTCTGTTTTCACTCCTTCCTCTATTCTCAACAACATTGGCTTCTGAGTGACTACTCGATCCCCTTTCTTTCCTTCTGGATTCTTCATTCAGTAAACTGTCTGTGATGTTATCCAGACTGAGCTTTCCATCTGGTGCTGAGTTACTGAGAGTGACCACCAACGTGTCCCAACTCTCCGGTAGAGAACTAAGGAGTAGAAGAGCTTGTAGCTCGTCATCAATCTTCATATTCGCCTTCATTAATTGATTCACAATACCTTTGAAGGTGTTGAGGTGCTCGATCATATTCTGGTCGTCAGTGTACTCCAACTTTACGAGTCGTCTGACTAGGTGAGCTTTGTTCCTGGGAGTCTTCTTTTGAATCATTGATTCAAGCTTTGTCCATAACTCATACGCATTAGTATAAGTCGATACATGCTCAAAGAGACTTCTGTCGATGTATTTCCGAATCATAGCCACTGTTTTACGATTCAGAATCTCCCAGTCTTTTTCGGCCTTCCCTTCCGGAATTTCCGAATTTGTGATCGGCTCATACAAATCCTTGCAGTATAGATGATCTTCCATCATCGGCTTCCAGTAGGAATAATTATCCGCAGTTAGCTTGAACATGTCTCCTTCCATCTTGAGTTTCACAGGACCGTGACTTTTCGAACCGGTAGCTCTGATACCACTGTTGGGAAACAGCGGTACTTGTTCCCTCCTCTGTGAACCCCAAAATGGGCACTATGCGGAAGCGTAAAAAATGAAAGCGTAGGAAAAGAGAAAATTAACACTGGAAATTTTAACGTGGAAAATCCTCTCGGAAAAAACCACGGGACCTAGTCCAGAAAAATATCTCCACTATAAAAGTAGGATTACAGTGTTTCTCTCACTCTCTGAGGATCTCTCAATAAATCTCACCCTCTCGGATGGTATACAAAACTCTCACTTTCACACTCACAGTATCTTCTATTGTACTGTGTCTACACCTCTCGGTATTTCTCTCACACACAAAAAACTCTATTTCTCTCCTTCACCGTGGCTCTCTTTTCTTCACGGTGGTATTTTTCTTCTCTGTTGGTCTGTCCATCTTGCTGCCTTAGCTTCTCCATTTAAGAAGCAAAGAAGGTGCAAGAGTCCAAATTGAAGATTGGTGGCTTGGAGCATTTTACGGAAAAGCAAGGTGGGAGACAACTTCATTTTGGCTTCAACTTTCGGTGGAGTGGTAGAGAGAAAGTGGAGGGTCCCATTTTTGTTTTATTCCAACACTTTGGAGTGAAGCTATCCACAATAGTCCTAGTGCGGATCCACTTCTGGCCATATTTTGCCACACAATAAGCATCCGTGGTTCCTCTGCCATCTCTTGTCTTCATCGGCATAAGCCCTAGTGCACTTATAATCCCCACTTCTAGAATTCCAATGCTAGGCTTCCATAGCTGCTTAGCAGTTGGTCTAAGATCACTGCTGTAATGAGTTGACTCATCCAACACATGGAACCCACCATCCAAGCACACCCTCAAATGTATCTTGCTTGCGAATTTACTCTCCTTCTCCCCTTCAACAACCGCATGCTTCTCAAGATTAAACCACCTGCTGTTCACAGGCTTATGGTCCAGCCTCCGTTGCACAATCTGCAAATGGATCACACACCTTCCCAGAATCTCATCTTTGTTTGGTCCAACCCTGTCTTCCACGGTCAGAATCAAGGGATCCTCAAACGGCTCCGCAGCAACCAGCATCAAATCCTCGTTCGACATAGGACTTATGTTTTTACTTTGAGACACTCTTGTTCTCACAAACTTGCTCCCAAGATTAACCTTCACAAAAACTTCAGGATACCGGCTCTTGTCAATAGGAATCAAGTCCTGCGCTTCGATCACATTGACCCTGACATACCAGAGCTTGGGAGAGAGGTAAACTTTTGACCTTATGTTGGCAACAGCTTCGGAGCCAACCATGGCTGCATCAGAGTGCCAAGAATCAGGAAATGCCTCATCTGCTTGAGTCCCCATCCAAACTGCGAGCATTAATTCTCCTTTGGCCTTTACACCCTTGCGATCTTCCAGTCTGTACCACTGTGGAGCCAAAGGACTGTCTGGGGGAACACGTCTTGGGATCTCATTCAGATCAAACCACACCCTCCCCACAAAGTCATCTGAAATAACATCCTTATCTTTCACAATTACCTCCAACACCGAGGCTTGAATCCGGTCTTTTGAGAAGGCAAAGACCTGATTCCACTCAGGGTTCGACTTCTTCTCAAAATGCTTGGTCACTCCCTTGAAGTTTCCAAGCTTCACTTCGACGTAGGGATCGAGACTTCCAGTGACATCTTTTGCAGGTAAGTCCGTGGCTTTCACCACGCGAACATAGAGATACTGCATCTGTTCAACAAGGTCATAGGTGCATGATAGCTTGTCCCTTGTCACTGCTCCTGCCCCAATGTTGGGAGAGGTCTCCTTCAAGGCGAATTCATGGGAATGTGCAAGTGGTGCCCTCTGCATTTTCTTCTCAAGAGAGAGTTAAGAGTTAACTGCATCGATTTGAAACAAACATGGAAATTATGAACACATTGTTCGATCTTTTTTCGAATAGCAGATCTTGCTTTGGTGAACATCACAGGAGATGGAACATGCAGAAACACAGATAAACAGCAAGACAAGGACTTAAAGCAAAGTAAAGCAAAGCCAAAGAAAGAAACTGCAATTCATTTACCTGCTTCAATTACTCAAACAAACACAATTTGAAAATGAAAACGAAATGAACAAGTACTGCATGTGTTGTTTGAAGTTCTCGCATACCTCAAATGGCACTGGATGTGGGGAGCTTCCTTCCTCAAGGTGCAAGTACCGAATAGCTGCATTGAAGTTTGCGCCTATACGTAGAAAATACACCAAAATCTTACGAATATCTAACGCAGGTAGACACCCACGTACACATTGAACATGTCTAATAAGACTCACGTGGATACTTCAGATTATTTTAATAAAATATTATTTGTTAGGAAGTAATTAGATTTAATCTAAATTGTAAAGTTTATTTGTATGATAAATAATAATGAGTGGAAACCTCTTCATAGATTTTACTGTAGAAACTATAATGAAAAGTAATATCAGCATGAGACTAAATTTTTAATTGACCAACTTTAAAACATGAAGCACAAAGGCACATGCGAATATTCTGCTCGGTTATGGCACTCTGAAGAATGTTTTTCTTCTGAGAGAGGGACAAAACTTATAAACGTTATTAGATTTGAACTTTTTAAATAAGTTATATATAATATTTAGGTAATGTGTATGTTAATCTTCTTTTTTATATAATATATAACTCTCTTTTTTCAGTTCATTTTGATTTATATTCAGAATGTAGGATTTAAATTCATACCCGACTCCAATATTATTTAGAGAAAAATATAATAATAATAACAATATTTAAGTCAAATTATTTAAGAGATTTAATAGTATTTTTTAATATGTTTATCTTTCTAAATTTTCAATTTATGGAATTTCAACTTATATTTTTAATTTTCAACTTAATAAATTATGCACACGAGATTTTATTACATCTATTTTTTTCTTATAAACCATCAGTGTGTATAGTATCATATATTAAAAAAATTGAGGACGGGTCAAATTGGACTAAAGTAGAAATTGTTCATTCAAATAACACGAAAATATAATAATAAATGCAGTTCGTTTTTACTTTTCAAAATGGTAAATAGATAAATAAATTTCTTCCTTGACATGGTATACTTAACGTGAATTATAAATATTTTTCAGTTTGCTTATTATTTCTAATGAACTTTTCTGTAATATTATATTTTTAATTATAAATATTAAATATCTCTCATCTTCTTTCAGATAGGTGAAAATTCAATTATAAATTATAAGTAATGTCAAACAAAATAGTTTAGTTTCATACTAAATGTATTACCAAGTTGTTTATACATAAATACTGATATTAATTTTCTTCTCTTCTATGGGGACCATGATTAAGTAGATGATTATAAAAATACTCTGATAACAAATCAGGAATTTCTCTAATACAATGAATATAATGACATACAGGTAAACAATTTTACTTTCTAAGCAGTATATTTTTCAATACTTTTTTATTAGTCTTTTTTAATGGCCCTATATAATATAGATTGGGCTGTTTTTCTCTACACCTCTCACCATTTATATATGTACCTCCAAATTATCTTAAAATTCCAAAATTATTCTTATAATTCAAACTTCCATCTTTTATAATTCAAGACATTTTGAAATATGTTGAATTTTTTTTTTCAAAAAGCTTCATAAACTCTATTAAATAAGTTTTTTTAATAAATTTTGAAATTTGTTAAAGTATTTTTTTTTCAACAAATTTTAAAATTCGTTGAAAGATTTTTCAAAATTTTTAATAAGTTAAAATAATTTGTCTTTAACAAATTACGAAATTTATTAAGAGATTTTTTTTTAAGTTCAACAAATTTCAAAATTTATTAAAGAAAAAAAGTTTTCAACCTCTGAAATCCATTAAAAAAAAAATTTTAACAAATTTTAAAAAACAATTTTGAAATCCTTATTTTAAAAAATAGATAAAGAAAAGTTTGAAAGTGCATATGAAGAAACAACTACATATTAGGTCTAATCTAGATCTAGTTAGATTATCATGACCATAATTATTAATCACTATATTATTTTAATTAGGTCTTTACTTAGAATTAAAATAATTTATCGCAAAGAATAATATACCTCATAAAAAAATATAAATTTAATGAAAAATTCCAATTATTTTTTCAAGGAAAGTCACTAAATTAATCAAGTTACCTTCATAAATTTATAAAATTTTCTTTTCTTTTAAAATTATATAACCAAAGAATGTATTTTACCATAAAGTTATTTTAAATTCTTTTGTAAAGATAAATCAATTTCTAAAAATTAAATATTCAAACACAATGTTAAGTTTTAGCATTCGCAAAGAATTATTATCTTTTTTTTTCTCTAATGGTGTGTTTGTTTGGAATGATTTAGTGTAGTTAAGAAAAAAAATGTAAATGTCAAGACTGCAAGTTATTTACAGTTATTTGAATAAATACGAGGTATTAAACTCCCTGAATCCTTGCATAAGTAAATATTATAGAATAGAAAGTTAAGTAAGTATATTTTAAATTACAAGAATAAGTTTATGTTTTGCACTGTACCATTTTTCATGATTGACAATTTAATTTAAATTATCTTCATCAATAATACATGTTTTTAGCATATAACTCTTATTTTAATTTATATTCACCTTAAACAATCACATCTCAATTTGAAATAATTTCATCAAATCAAATTACTACCTAATTTATTTAAAACAATCACTAACATTTTATTTCAACTTAATTTATACAAAACTCATTTTAATTTAATATAATTTTTTCAATCTTAATTTTCTCATTTTAAATACTAACTCACATTTCATAATAATAATAATTGTATTTAAACTAATCCCCCACCCACAATTTAGTTGGAGTTAATTTCTATCGATCTCAATTTATTTAAATATAAATTTATCATTTAAACTTTTTTTTATATTTTATTAATAACTCACATTTCATTTTAACATAATTTACATTTATTATATTTTATTGTAAATTAGTTTCATAATTAAGGATAAAATAGTAATCTTTTAATTTTAACAATTAAAACATTTTTAAATTTATTATATCTTTCACAAATTTTCATAAATTTTTCTTTAAATTATTTTATTTCTCATGTGTTTTCCATATTCAAATTACTTTTATTTTTATTTTTTCTTTCAAATCCACTTCAGCAAATTCGTTTTTAAAAACAAACTAAGTTTATCTAACTCGATTATATATAAGGTTGCCTTGTAAAATAAGATATATATTATATTTTCATATATTTTTATACATGTATAATATAATATGAGATCCCTTTAATACATTTAAAATAAACTTTGATCTTAGTTAAAAGTCCAGATTTTCGTCTTATCTAATCTTATAAATCTTATTCAGTAACTTCTTTCAAATTCAATCTCCACGCATTTTAGTTATTTCAAATAACTTGAATGTTGGCATATTTAATCATATAACTCAAAATCCACAGAAAGAAGACAGTCTGAAAGATATTTGTGAATTGCATGTGGGTGCGTTAATATGTTAATGTTGAGAATGTGGTCCAGCTGTACATATGTACTGTCATAAATCTTGGTTTGTGTTTTCTTTGTTTCTCTGGTAAGAGAACAAAAGAGGAAAAACTACAAATGAACAATAAAGTGAGGTCGATGCTGTATTACATTTTCGATTCTTCCAAATGCCAACAATGCATAACAACGTTGGTGATGTTGGTCTCATCTCTGTGTTTGTTTGTTCAGAAAAAAGTTTGAAGGAGGGCAATGGTAGCCTGCATTAATTATTGCCTGCAACTTTATCAGTAATCGTACTAGTTATCAAATATAACAAGATTTGAATCACGGAGAAACTCAAATTTAATTAATTAAATTTTCCTAGAAACAAATTAAAATAATTGAATGATTATAGCAATAATACTGCTTTCTCCTTAAATAATCATGGTGTAACATCCCAAAATATAGTAATAACCATAATCAGAATTAATTACATTTAATAGTAAAACAGTGAAGTCTTTACACTAAGATACGAGGTTCAAAAAGCCGAACGGCTTAAAGTACAGAACCAAAATACACAAAGCGGAAACAGTGAAGCTTTAGAACGAACGGCTTAACAAAACATAATAGACCGAACGTCAAAATAAAAGCTAACATCTAAACTTCTAATATGTACGAGTGTTCTAAGGCTCGGCTTTAACTTCCACTTCAACCAGATTAGCGTCTTCCAAATTTTTTTCTTCCAGCATTTCTTCAAGAGACGCACCTCCATCTGCTCACATCCACACGGATGATCATTGCAATGACAGGACGAACGTACAGAGACAACAGACAACACAAGGAAAACGAAAGGGTAAGCTTATGTAATTTAATTTATACATCAACATATATAATAAACATTTCAATCCACACAAGCACATAGTTCAACATATAACATCATACGAAATATAGATATATATATACTAGACCGACCGTCCGGACTGTATGAATCTGTGTAGCTACAGGCGTCCTTGCACCCGAGTGATGTAGTAACTAGGATACATTCAACAGCTGCCACTCGAGGTTAGTCCGTTCTTACGTCGCCCATGTTAACTTATGGACTAAGGACCTCCTGCCGTTCCCACACATGACCTACCCCCTCTACGTGAGGATGAGTACTCACGGAACATCAGGATGGATAGCCAGCATTAGCATAGCCACAATCATACTTTACCAAATCCAATATTCAATATATATATGAGTCGTTCCTCCTTGGAACGCTCGTCCAAAATCCATAATCGTATAATCACTCAATATAGTGTTCACACTTCAAAATCTTATAATTTATCATCATCTTTATCTTTAGTTTTAAAGGCATAAAATAACGAACGTTCATACTTCTGAAGAACGAAGACGAACGCTAAAGACTAGATTTAAAAAGACTCGTTGCCAATCAGGATAAGTCAACACATACTTATATGACGAACGTCATTGCTACTCGAATCAGTTGAATGAACTGACTCTTAGAGATATACAATCAATGTTCAGAATAATTTAGGTACAAAGACTCTAGGCCGAATCCAAATGGATAAAGATACAACAAGACAAATAATTAATTATACTGAGAACAATTTGTTTAAAGGGATCGACTGCCAGTCAATGACCGAACGCGATAATATACATTTACTAATAATTTGGACGAACGCTATTTACGCCCGTTTAGAAATCAAAGGTAAGGACGAGCGTTCGGTATAAGACCGAACATTACTTAGGACGAACGCTAGGTAGATGACCGAGCACTAATTAGGACGAACGCTTAGTATAAGACTAAGCACTACTTATGACGAGCGCTTGGTATAAGACCGAGCGTTACTCATTTTAAAGTATAAGTGTGGAATATTTTATTATTTAATTTAAGGTATACGGTAAGACTAGGTTGTGTGACACCCGGGCACGGAGACGAGGGCGGGGAGTGACGCCGGTGCAAGAAGCATGGTGCAGGGGGCACAGACAAGGAGCGGCTCCTGGCAGCTTCGGGTGGAAGGGGTACATGGACGAATCGGACATACACCGGAATGAGAGGGATCTGGAGACTGTGTAGGTATGGGACTATACAGTTGAAGGATATCTTAAAGGGATTGATTTGGCTACTCATATCACCAAAATGCATTTGCTTTTCGGTAGCCTGACTCATAAGAACTCCATAGTTAAGCGTGCTTAGCTTGGAGTAATTCTGGGATGGGTGACCTTCTGGGAAGTTTTCCCAGAAAGTGTGCGAGTGAGGACAAAGCATACTGGAAAGCCTGGTGGTGATCTGTGGGGGCAGTCGATGGTCCATGTGAGTTGCCGGGGCGTTACAGGTTGAGCCGAACGCTCAAACATAGTATTTCACAGGACGTTCGTTCTCGATCAGAATTCTTTCCAAATGAAAGAATTTCTTTTTAAGCATTTTACCAAAAACCGAACGGTATAAGACCGTACGATGACGAACGTATTTTATCATAGTAAGGATTTCATATTTCAGATTTTCATTTATTTCAATTCTCAAGTTTCAACATATCAGCTCATACTTTATAACTTCATATCAATATCAATTTCCAAACTTTATATGATTCACATTAATCATTCATACTTCAAAGTGATAACTCATCTCATATTCATACGTATCAACCATAAACATACATTACAACCAACATATACTCTATTCATTCAGTACAACAACGATCGTTCATGCATACTCAATCAGCATACATCTCATACATTCAGTTCATATCATGCTTGCATACAACATACAAGTATCAATTAAATTAATAAGCTTCCCTTACCTGGATCAGTAGTGAACGTCCTAAGAGTGTGATTTTGACTTGACCAATTATGGCTTTCTACCCTCCACGATTTTTCTTACGTTCTTCAACTAAGTCTAACCAAAAGAAAACTCAGAGAACTTAGTTTATACCCTTGCATGCAACTGAATCTTAGTTTCGCATGTCATCCAGAAACGAGCGTCTAAGTCGAGAGACTTACCGGTTTCAGAATCTGGAGCTGTTCGATCCAGGATAAAGCTCACGACGCAGGGAACGTTCCTACGGTTCTGAATGTTGAACGAAGAAGAAATGGGTGAGTAATAGTAGAGAGAAGTTGAAGGCTTTCTAGAGAGAAGGTGGAGAAAATGAAAAGTTGAGTTCTGAGGAAGAAGAAGAGTGCATGTAGAGAGTGGGAAGAAGGTTCTTTTTTTTCAGAAAATTGGTTTTCTTCCCAAGTCAAACGGACGTTCTCTCACACACGGACACCTGTCTTCCACTACAAATTTCAGAACATTCCATTTGTGACACTTGGCAGTGGTGTATCAGATTAGTGAGTGGATTTTAATGGTCTGAGCAGTGACGTGGTGTGCATTAACTACGATGTGATAGAGGGTTTTGCAGAGTTGATTTTTCAAGATCTTACACATGGAGATGATGTTTATCAAAGTCGTTACTTATTGTGACTTCATTATCTTAATAAGCCTTTTAACGAAGTGAAGTCCATCTAACCGAGTCTAATGGGGAAGCTTTTTTCTTGCACTATCCATTTATACACTTCCAAATGCTTTTAAAATCCTAAAATTATATTTTACAATTTTTTTACTTGAAATAACCTTTTTCTCTAATTTTCTCTCTGAAATTCAAAAAAACCCTATTTCTTATTTTTTTTAACAGAGATTTTGAAATTCGTTAATTTTTTTCTTAAAATTTTTAACAAATTTTAGAATTTGTTAAAGTTTTCAACATATTTTGAAATTTGCTAAAGGTATTTTTTGAAATTCATTAAAAAGATAAATTTAAAAATTTGTTTAAAATATTAATAGATCTCGAAATTTGTTAAAGATTTTAACAAATTTTAAAATCTATTAAAAACTTAAAATGAAATAATTACTATTTACCAATCTCATCTATTAAGGGTTATTTTCAAAAATTTTAAATACATAAAATAAACATGGTGTAGGGAGAAATACCCTACTCACGAGAAATGAATTAAACGACTAAAATTAGTCACTTAAAAATTCTTATGTGTCAGGATTATACGAATAATTTTTTATAATATTAACAAGTTATTTGACTCTAAAAAAATTTATCTATTATTTATTTTATTATTTGTCACATATTCGTTTAAAATATATTCCAAAATATTATAGAATTTGTAGATATTTATAAATATATAAATATTTAAAATATATATTTTATAAATTTTTAAAATAAAATATAAGTTTTTCAAAAAGAATATATAAATAATATAAATTAAATTAATGATAAATTAAAATTTATTTTTAATTAAATTTAATCTAATAAAATATAAATTTAATTTTAATTAAATTAAATTTAATAAAACACAAATTAATTTTTGGTTTTTTTTAAATAATAAATACTGCAGTATAAATTATATAATATTTACACCCAATTTATTTATGAATGATTATTGTTATGTAGTAAGATATTTATTAGATAAAATATCTTAGATATTTTAAGCGGTTAAAGATATTTATGAGTAATAACCAGATTTTTAGGTAAGGTTATTCGTCTATAAATACAGTAACAGGGCAAAGGTCCAGGTACGTTCTCTCTATGTTCTAGAGACCCTAAATAATATTTCAGAGCAGTATCATAATCACTCTCTTGAGAGCTGAGGCTCCATAACTCACATCTGACTTGAGCGTCGGAGTATCTTTGCAGGTACCTCCCCCTCCTTTGGCGAGTATGAACAACAACAATTGGAGAAGAGCAAGCGTCCCAGACAGCCAGGAGCAACAAAGACACACTGGAAAACATCTACACCGAAACATTTTGGCGCCCACCGTGGGGCCGAGTGCCATCCCACAGAAGCCACGAGAGGAGCCTCGGCCTCGACGAATCCCTTCTTCGGATAAAGCTACTCCAACAAGATGGAGCTGCCGCATCATCGCCAGGATTCTCCCCCGTGAGCCATTAACGCCACTGTAAACACCTTTGCGAAATCGTGCCTCTTTGCGGGTCAGACCCAGCGCAGAGACCGCCTCCAAATCAGGTTCGTCCATCAGCCTCCGTCGCGCCACCAGACACCGCTGTCACAGGGGAACCATTAATTCATCCCCATCGTCTCCACGATCGCACAATCCTGTCCACGATCGCACAATCCTGCAAATGAAAACCCTAAATTCCCAGATCATAATCCAAACAGATCGCAGATTCAAAACCCCGTGCCATCCAACTCGTCGTTCGCTACCGTCTAGTCCGTCCGACAAATAGACCGAACGATCCCCCAAGGTCGTCAACCCAGGATTGACATCCTGGGCCGCTCACCCTTCTGACCGGGCCTCACGACCATGTTGTGACGACAAGCGTTCCACAACTCGTCCGTCCGGCCTCACATATTGTCGGTTCTTCGTCCTCAAATACTCCAACGTTCGTCCACTCGGCTCCACCAGCGTTCGGTCATTCGACCAAACAGATGCTCGGTTATTGAGCCTCCCTGACGTTTGGCAGCTTGGCCTCAACCGTTCGGCCACCCGTCTCAATGACGTTCGGACGCTTGGACTCAACCGTTCGACCATCCGTCTCATCGACGTTCGGCAGCTTGGCCTTGACCGTTCGGCCTTTCTTATTGACGTTCGGTCTCTAGCGCTCGGTCATGCATGGTCTCACAACACTCAATCGTTCGGCCATTCGGTCTCACCGCCGTTCGGCAATTTTCAGCATCAAGCGTCCAGCAGTCGTCCTCAATAACGTTCGTCCGCTCGCCCTCAAATCGTTCGGTCATCCATGGCCTCAAACACTCCAGCATTCGGTCATTCGGATCCACAAGCGTTCGCCCATTCGACTAAACTGATGCTCGCCCATTGGTCCTCAATGACGTTCGGCGTCTTGGCCTCAACCGTTCGGACAATAGCTCTCATTGACGTTCGGCAATTTCAGCATGAAGCGTTTCAGAATTCGGTCATTCGGACTCAATGACGTTCGGCCGCTTGGCCTCCAACCTTTTGCCTCGATCGTTCGGCCATTTGCGTCTCAAGCGTTCCAGCATTCGTTCTCACGGTCGTTCGGCCTAAAGCGTTCGGCATTTCGCTCACCATTGACGTTCGGTCTCTACCGCTCGACCATACATCAACACGAGCGCTCCAGCATTCGGCCATACTCATGATCAGCCTCCTGACGTTCGGCACCTGGGCCTTAACCGTTCGACACCTCGGCCTCCCTGACGATTGGCACCTTGACCTTAACCGTTCTGCACTTCGCTCTCACTGACGTTCGGCAGCTTGGCCTCAAGCGTCCAGCACTCAGTCTCCTTGATTTCTAACGTTCCAGAATTCGATCTCACGGACGTTCGACCCTACTGATGTTCAGCCATTCGGTGCAACTGACGTTCGGCCTCAAGCGTCCAACACTCTCCCTTACTAACGTTCGGCCTTTCGGCCTCTACCACTCGACCATCCATCGACACGACCGCTCCACCATTCGATCCTACTGACGTTCGACCGCCAGGTTTAAATCGCGATCGAACGGTCTCACCTATATTTTATATATTATATATCTTATGCAGGTCACAGTAGACGGTCAACCGAAAACCGAGCGTTCTACTATCTAAACCTATTGGCCTTACAACATAATCTATTTTTTATGTTAAATTTTCCAAACCTTGTAAATACATTGGTTTGTCTCGCTACTCTTTTTTCTCTAATTCTACAGTGCAGATAAGCACATCTTACATGCATAGGCGGGCACCAGAGATTCATCCATGCTGAAGCACTCAAAACCGGGAAAACACTCCTAGACCTAGTAGATGTTCGCCCTAGAACACCAGGAGCATTGAAAAAAGGGATACACTCCCTCTGGTAGTTGTTCGCCCTAGAACACCCAGAACATCAACCGCTCGACAATCCATGTCCACGAGCGTTCAAACAGTCGGTCGTTCGGCCTCAAAGGAATTCGCCCTTTGATTTCAAGCGCTCGATAATCCATGTCCACGAGCGTTCTAAGGGATACACTCCCTCTGGTAGTTGTTCGCCCTAGAACACACATAACATCAACCGCTCGATAATCCATGTCCACGAGCGTTCAAACAGTCGGCCGTTCGGCCTCAAAGGAGTTCGCCCTTTGATTTCAAGCGCTCGACAATCCATGTCCACGAGCGTTCAAACAGTCGGCCGTTCGGCCTCAAAGGTATTCGCCCTTTGATTTCAAGCGCTCGACAATCCACGACCACGAGCGTTCAAACAGTCGGCCGTTCGGCCTCAAAGGTATTCGCCCTTTGGTTTCAACCGCTCGACCATCCATGGTCACGAGCGTTCAAACATTCGGTCGTTCGGCCTCAAAGGTATTCGCCCTTTGATCTCAACCGCTTGACCATCGCCAAGAGCACTAAAGCAGTCAGCCGTTCTACCCTACTGATATTCGGCCTTTCGACCTCAAAGGTATTCGTCCCCTTGGCTTCAACCGCTCGTCAATCATTAATCCATGGCCTCGAACGCTCAAGTATTCGGCCGTTCGACGCCACTGATGTTGTCCATTCGGCCTCAATGACGTTCGTCCGCTTGACTTCAATCATTCGGCCTCACATGCCACTCGGCCTCTACTGTCTGTAGCCTCAAGCGTTCCAGCATTCAGCTTCTATGACCTTCGGCTATACAACTTCTAACGCTCAGCCATACATGTCCTCACGTTCGGCCTCACTCGTTCCAGCTTTTTGTCGTTCGGCTTCGCATCTTTTTGGTCCTTCGAACTCAACCGCTCGGTCATCCTTCGTTTAAAACGTCCAACTGCTCAGTCTAGAGCAGAAAGAAAACCCATAAAACCCGCCGTTCAGTCCACACATGGGAAACAACCAGAAACACGCTCCCTACCACAGCGAATACAGCCTCCCTCAAACTCATAAGTCCTATAGTTACCACGTCTATAAAACAGAACGGTTAACTCGGACTTGGGGGCATGTTATGTAGTAAGATATTTATTAGATAAAATATCTTAGATATTTTAAGCGGTTAAAAATATTTATGAGTAACTAACCAAATTTTTAGGTAAGGTTATTCGTCTATAAATACAGTAACAGGGCAAAGGTCCAGGTACGTTCTCTCTATGTTCTAGAGACCCTAAATAATATTTCAGAGCAGTATCATAATCACTCTCTTGAGAGCTGAGGCTCCATAACTCACATCTGAGTTAAGCGTCAGAGTATCTTTGCAGGTACCTCCCCCTCCTTTAGCGAGTATGAACAACAACAATTGGAGAAGAGCAAGCGTCCCAGACAACCAAGAGCAACAAAGACACACTAGAAAATATCTACAGCGAAACAATTATTAAAATACCAATACTTACATATAATAATTATAGTAAATACCAATCATTCAGAATCTATGTATAAGAGACGCAATTATTATATAGAGGTAGTAAAATGGGGTAGCCGGCCCGTTTAACAGGGGCTGCCAGTAGCTTTCACAGATACTCTTTAGAAAAGAAGTTTAAATATTTAATTTATAAATTAATTTAAACAATGAAGACATAATATGTTGGTATTTCATTTAAATTTATGTAAATATTATTTTTAATTATAAAATATTAAATATATAAAAAAAGTAAAATTAATAAGCATGTATTTTAACTTTTAAGATCAACAACTATTTTTAAAAAATAGATATATAGTAAACTTTTAAATTAAATTTTTTAATATAATTTCTTTTTTTCTTTTTGAAAAAAACGTAGTTGACATGCTAACGACTGAAATAATTAATCTACTCGATTGAGTAAAACTCATTTTTTTTTTCTAGTTTAGTGAGGATGACTTAAAAAATCGTTAAAATCATTTTAATATAATAAATTTTTCTCTAACTTTTTCAAATTATTTCTTTCATCATTTTCTCTTAATAGAAAGGTGATTTGAAATTCAGCATCTACATGTTATTAGAATTGGAGTAAGTTTTTTTTCTCTTATCACTCTTTATGGTTCTACTACATGTTTTCGATGGAAATCTGCTGAAAATATTTTTATTGATTTGTTTAGTTTTTATTGTCAGACCCTAAAATTCAGTAGATAGTGGAATCCAAGTGTAGGTGTAAGGGTTTAGAAATTCAGAAAGTGGAAGACAGGTGTGTAGAACTGAGTGGCCGATCGGTTTATTGACAGTAGTATATAAGCAAATTTTTCAAATGTTCGTGCCACTTTCTGCATGCACTCATTCTCTTCAACCTTCTGAGTTTCAGTTTTCTCCCCCTTCTCTCTAAACTTTTTTTCCTTCTCTCTACAAAGTCTTATCTTTTTCTTCTTCCGATCATCATCCAGGCAACACCTAAGTATTCTTGGGGTCAAGCTCTCTCTTTTAAGCCGATCAAGTTGTTGTTTTGGAGTGGGTAAGTTAAACCCTTTGTACTTTTAGGATTTATGCAATTTCTGTTACATGCAAGCACTGTTCAGTTTGCATGTATTCATCAAACTCTTCCTCTGAATCTATCTTCTGTCTTTGGATCTATGATTGGTTCATTTTCACCAATCAACAGTTGTAGGAGATTAGAGAAATTATTGGCAGTATAAACAATATTGTGGAAGCATATAAGTTTTCTGGGTTTCGAGGTAAGGGAAGCTTGTAATTTAATTATGATTCTCTGATTTTGAATGGTTGCATGTTTGAATGATGTTCTGTTTGGTTATTTAGTTGATATTGAATATTGAGTTTGTTGCATGTTAATTTGTATGTGTTGATGATTTATAAATGGTGTGAACTGGGTAGGAATAAGGTTTGATCTTAAGTCTGCAGCATTCTACGTAATTTTGTAATTGTCGCCGAGAGTCATTCGTGACCGTTCAGTTTTCCATTGGACATTCGGCCTGGACTAGATTCTCCTTCTGTAGAGAATTTCAGTTAATGACCGATCGATTTTCTATTAGTATACTTGAAAATGAGCGTTCGGTCTAAGTATAGTTTCCTATTTCTTCTTAGTAATCAGCTTAGTTAAGATACTCGATATGACTTAAGTCTTAGATACTATATTTATTCTCAGTTGTAAATAATTGTTTCGGAGTTGTACGGTAGAATCTATCTATTCATTTTGTATAAACTTAGTAGTTCTCGGTCTTATACTAGCACTCGGTCTCAGTAGTGCTCAATCTTGCACTAGCGCTCGGTCTCGTCATATTACTCAATTATGTACTTGTATTTAAACTAAGAGTATTCAAACTAATTCCATAGTGTTCGGCTTAAGATTGTAGTGTTCGATCTGAGCTCTTAGGTTTCGGTTAAAAGTTTTTAGTCTTTGGTCATATTTAACTACAGGTGTTCTATAGTATTCAGCAAATTCTTTGAATTTTATCTAGTAAAGACCGTTCGGTCATAGCTTTTGAGTAGTGAGAAAACGTTCAGTCTCACAATAAGTATTCGATTTAATCTATAGTGTTCAGCCTGGTTATAACGATCGGTCATGTTGGTCACTAAAAAGTACTCTTTCGTTCGGTTTGATTCATAGGAATGATGATATCTCTTTCGGTTTTGTCAAAGATTGGGATCTTATTTTATTGTGTGGTTTGACTGTATTGAAGGCTAAGTATGATGGTATTTAAAGTGTAATATGAATTGAGTAATATGGATATGAAGGAGTATTCCAAGGAGGAATATCTCGTGGTTGGTCATTGAATGGTAAAGTATGAATGTGGTTATGCTTAGCTGGCGTTTATCCTAATATTCTGTGATTACTCATTCTCAAGTAGAGAAGAGTAACTCATGTGTGAGAATGGCAGGAGGTCCTAGTCCATAAGGTGAACTTGGGTGAGGTATAACGGACTAACCTCGGGGGCAACTATTGAGGGCATCCCAGCTACTACACCATCCGGGTGCAAAGACATCGTAGCTACATAATTCATACAGTCCGGACAGTCAGAGTAAAAGTGGTCAGTTATTGTCTATATATGTTCAGTCTTTACTTGGATGTATATGTATGATGATTGTATGCTATAGTTGTGTATGAATTAGTTTATATTAATATGATTAATTAAATTACCCAAGCTTACCCTACTCTCCTGTCTTGTCTTTCTTTATCCGTTCGGTCATACTTCCTGTTGCAATGATCATCCTGTGGATGTGAGCAGAAGGAGACGCGGGTTCGTTAGAAGAAGCTCTGGAAGGAGAGAATCTTGAAGCTGAAACGTAGGACCATTCGTTCAGGAGGATTAGTATTATTATGTATAGTCGTTCAATTTAGGCTTATAGTTTTGGAACTGTTCGGTTTATTATTCTATTTGACATTAGACTTTGTGTTTTAATATAAAGTTTTAAATATTTCGGTATTTTAGATTATTTAGAATTTGATATGTAGATCTTTTAAGTGCCCTATTATATTGTCATGTATTCACTCCTTTAAATAGTTTCAAGCTATATTATTTAGATGTACCTTTATCATTACACTAAATTATTAGGTAATGTTGAAGATTCTGATGGTTGCTATTTCGGATAGAGTTCTTGTGGCTTATAAAACAACAGTGCATATATTGTAGGATTATATATTTTTTACATTATTTATAAAAAAAATACAGTGAAACAAATTCGACGGAAGTGGAAGTAGCATGGATGTCGGATGTTGCAGAGGAGGACACCGACGGAATAAATGGCAACGGACATGACAAAGAAATAGATACAATTTTTTTTACATGTAAAAACTGTGAATTTTTTAAAAACTTTAGAAATTGATTTTGTTTAACATATAATTTACTTGAAAGGGGTTAATTTCTTTTTAAAAGAATTATGGATTAAAAAACATAAATTTAGGAAAGCAAAAAGAAAAGTCTCAGAAATTTAAGGACTGAAAGTATTTTAGCATAAAATTATTTAAAATAAAAATATCATATTTTTTTCATCTAAAAAATCTAAATGTGGGAGTGTGTAGGACCAATGATAGCTGGAGTATCTAGGACCATGTTCGAGTGGCTATTCAGACTGAAGGGGTCACATTTCACAAAGAAACAAACTGAGATGAGAACGGGTAGACATGGGCATGCAAAGCTCTGGAAAGGGATGTAATAATATTTTCTTCTATTTTTTCTATCAGAGAATCTCAATATCTTATCCGCTTTGTCCTTGCTTCATTACCTACTTCAAAATATCATCATTTTCTATATTTAAAGATATCCATAAATATTCATGATTTTTTTTTAAATATTCCAAATACAAAAAATAAATAAATATACATGATAAGGTTTCTCTTTAGTTGTATTCGTAGATTTTATCAGGAAACTGTGTAGAAATAGATATTTTTTCATTCAAAAATTATATTTTCAAATATACAATTTTTTTTGTATTTATTTATTTTTTAAATATAAAAATTCACTCATTTATAATCTATATTAAATAATATGTAGATGCGTGTTATATTTTTCATTTACCTTTTTTTCATTCTAACGTGTGATGTCTGTTCGGGACAATGTTGATGCATATGTGGGAAATTTATTTGAGTGACGTTGGTCGCCATGTAAGTACTTCACGAGGGTCGCGTCCACATGTTACCTCAACAGTACAATGCACGTGTTTAACGCGCAATGTGTAACCATAAGTTTATTGTTTTTACCTATTTTTGTT
Organism: Vigna angularis; assembly: GCF_016808095.1. NCBI lineage: Eukaryota > Viridiplantae > Streptophyta > Magnoliopsida > Fabales > Fabaceae > Vigna > Vigna angularis. Next base: position 36,529,664 of record NC_068974.1, read on the forward strand.
TTTTACATCGTTCAATAAAAATATCTATAAGATTAATTACGTTTCAAGGAACTAAAATTTTGCATTAAAACGTAAAAATATTACAGCAACCTTTTTAAAATTTAAAAGCAATAATTACATTTTTTTAACTCGATGTAAATTGAAACACAACTGAATATTTCATAATACAGAACATTAATGGGTGGGTGGACTTAGGGTTTTTTTTTTAGAGATTAGTGATTATTTATTTGAGAATTATTTGCGCAATTATTGAATATAGATAGGATATGAATGGATGGAGGAGAAAAGATAGCGTTTATGGGACCCAGTTGATCAGAATTGTAGTGCACTAATTTAGTTTTGAAGAGACAACAGAATGAATAAAGACAGTAATTATTTATAAAGATGACAAACAAAGTGATGAGGACAGAAGCGTCAATCCATTCCCCATGTGTTTCATGTTTAGAACAATCCACCACATCTCAATAATTCCTTTTCTACATCATAATTACCAATTATTTTCTTCCACCGTTCATAATTACATTGAATAAACTGATTTTAAAATAATTATTCATGATGTCACACTATTTTATTATTATGACAATTTTATCACTTTTTAAATAATTAAATGATTATGTGACACTATTTTATATATAACGCATGTTTATTAAATTTATAGTTTGTTATTATTATTATTTCGTATTTTACCAATTATCTTTTAGATAGTGATGCTCGTTAGATTGAATTATTCAATCAGACTCAATCAAATTCTATTAAGTTGGAATTAACTCACTTTTATATATAAATTGAGTAATGAGTTTAACACGAGTTAATTGAGACCTATTTTAAGATTCACTTAAATTTTGTCGTGGGTTTATCAAATTTTGAATTAGCTTTAAATATATAAAAGTAGCCAATGACAAAAGTATATAATTTTTCTTATTTTCAATGTTAAATATCAATAAAAGTTATACTTTTATAAATAAAGATGAAATAATTATAATAAGAAAAATAAAAATATAAAATGTATAAATAATAAATAAGTTACAAATAATAAATCATTTGTTTAAATTAAAATAAATTAAAGATATTTTAATAATTTAAAATATGATGATATTAGGATAGAACATGATATAGATAGGAAGAAACCTACATACATATTCAATTCTAAATATCATTTATTTTAGTATACGTACTTAATTCAATGTTTTTTTTTTCAAAATCAACACGAATTTAGATAATGTTTACAATTGAACATTCATTTAAAAAAAAATTGTGTGCTTCAATGTTATCTTTTTTATATTTGGATAAGTTGTTATTGAAATGATCTTGAGATACTTTAGATAATAAAATCATTTTATGTTCGATCAATAAAGTAATCAATGAATGTGTAATAAAAAGTTAAAACAATTTTGACTTATATTTATAGTTTTCTTTATAGATTTTTATCAGGATAGGTCTAATTACCATCCAATTGCATTAAATCTAATTATTGACTTGTTTAAACTAATTAGATGTTTAATTGATTTTGATTGTAACCCATTGATTCCGGTTTCTAACGATCAATTGTGTTATTAAGGTCAATATGTATGATCAATACATACATTATAATAGGTCCTCAAGTCTTCCGCTTAAGTAAAGGTCACAAGCAATCACTACTCAACTTCCCTTTAGAGTTGACAATGAAAGTGTGTTGGAGATGACGATGGGGTAATTAGTTTGATAATAATTTAACAAGAAATAGAGGATTAGGAAATAAAATAAAGTTTTGGAAAGATATGTGGATAAGGTATTTATCTCTAAGATAGATTTCCTAAACTTTTCGCTAACTTTGTACTAAAAGATGTCACATCGTGGGACGTTGGGTTTTGGAATGAAGATCAATGAATATGAAATTTGGTGTGGAGAAGAGAATAATTTAAATGTGAGAAACTACTAGTGGAAGAATTAATGAAAGAGATATAAGAGTGTACAATGATGAATGGTTATGGAAGCAGATGAATAATAAAAGTACATAGTAAGTTAACCTATAAGAGGTTTTTTAATGGAAATAGAGTGGATGATAATGACCTAATTGCAAAACTTTTGAAATGCAGAGCATTACCAAGTGCACAACATTTTGCGTGAAGAGTTTTTATCAATAGAGTTGCAACAATATAAGGTTTGTACACAATAAACTTAGTATGGAAGAAAAATCCATAAAGTATTAACATTTTTTTGTTTTCTAATTTAATTTATTTTTACTGATAAAAAATCTCTATAAAGTCTCTGAAATATATTTTAGTGATATTTACCTTGAGTTTATATATATATATATATATATATATATATATATATATATATATATATATATATATATATATATATATATATATATATATATATATTAATATTTGTTTTGTAATGAATGTCTGTTATACATATTAATATTTGTTTTGTAATGAATGTCTGTTTTTATATATTAGGATTTAGGGATTGGAATTTTATTAATTTTAATACATGTATTTTAATTAGTAAATTTTCTCTTCATCTTAATTTCACTTGAAAAATGTTAAAAACTGTCATACCTCGGAAAACGCAACCCAAAACTCTCTGCTCATCATTAAAAATGCACCCAAAAACCCTCTGCGCGGACGCTAGGTGTCAAGCGTCAAAGATTTGAAAATCAGATAGTGGAATGTAGGTGTCAGCAGACGAGCGGACGTTCATTTTAAAACAAAACTGATTTTTCTGAAAACTACGTCACACTCTCTGCATGCACTCATCTTCTCCAAAATCCTGATCTTTCGAATTCTCCTACTTCTCTCTAAAAGTTTTCCATTCTCTCTACCAAAACTCATCTATTTACACCTCCGATCATATTTCAGAAACCGTAGAAGTGTTTCCGGCGTCATAAGCTTCATTTTGAACCGATCATTTCCGAATTCTGAAACTGGTAAGTTTCCTCTTCCTTAACCGTTCGTTCTTGTGGACATGCAAACCAAGTTCTGGTTGCATGAGTTCCTAGTTTAATTCTGAACTCCTTGTTGGTCTGTTGTTGATTTTGGTTTGAAGATTAGTTGAACGTTGAGGATAGAAGGAATCTTAGTTTTTCAAACTGAATTGCAGTCCGTAGGACATCCGTTCACACTAGAGGTAAGGGAAGCTTATTTAATTTAATTTGTATGTTGTGTACTGTACGAACGAGCGTTTACATAATCATTGGGAATGAATTATGAATTGTGCTATGTCCTGATGTATGAAATTTCTATGCTTGGATTGTATGAACGTTCGTTAGTTGACTGAATGAATATGAGGCATGATGTTGATATGCTTGGATTGTATGAAGTATGAAAAGTGATTATGATATGAATTTTATAAAGTTATGAAGTTATGAAGTTATAAGTTAAGAAAAATGAGTTTGAATGTAAATGGATTCTGGATATGAAATTTCACTATGATAAAGTACGTTCGTTACTGAACGGTCATTGACCGTTCGGTTTTCCTAGTAAACCTAGTGGAAACGAGATTCTTTCATTTGGAGAGAATCCTAGTGTAGGACAAGCGCCTTCGTGTGGTAATACTATGCTTGAGCGTTCGGCCAAGCATAGTTGTGCCTGAGTCTAATGTGATAAACCCAATATATATATATATATATATATATATATATATATATATATATAGTTGTATATTATTGTTGTTCGTAAACACCACTTCTATAGTAACTTAATATATTTACCAAACCTTTTATTAGAAGTTTATTAGTGCTTAGTCTTTTTCCTGGCGCTCATACTGAGTAGTGCTCGGTCTTATACCAAGCGCTCGTACCCATTTCTTGTATAATCAACCTTGATGAAACAGCGTTCGTCCAATTTCAGTAGCATATTCTTACCGTGTTCGGTCATTGACTGGCATTAGGCTTTTGTATATGAATTATCCTAAAATGGTTCTTTAACGTCTTGACGTGTTTACAATCATTGGATCCGGCCTAGAGCCCCCGTACTGTAATTATTCTTCGAGTATTGGTTTGAACTTACGAGAGTCAGTTCATTCAACTGATTCACGTTGTAAATAACGTTCGTTATATGGTATATTATCGTACTCGGCTGGTACCTAAATCTAGAAGTAACTCTCTAGGTCTTATTCTATTCTAGAACGAGAGATTTATCGGTCCCATTCCTGTCGTTCGTCCTCGTTATGAAGAGGGCTGAACGTTCGGTATTTCATGTTCTTAGAAACGATGTTGAAAATGACACTAAAGTAAAAGATTATAAAGGATGAAGAGTATAGGAGATAAATTAATGATTGTGAGTTTGGAATGAGCGTTCCGGGGAGGAACGACTCTTGGATGATTATTGAAATTTGGTAAAGTATGACTGTGGTAATGCTAAGCTGTCGGTTCATCCTGATGTTCCGTGAGTACTCGTCCTCACGTAGAGGAGGGTAGATCATGTGTGGGAACGGCAGGAGGTCCTAGTCCTTAAGGGTACTTCGGACAGATAGGGCTAACCTCGGGTGGCAGCTGTTGAGTGTATCCAAGTTACTACACCACCCGGGTGCACGAACGTTGTAGCTACACAGATTTCATACAGTCTGGACAGTCGGTCTAGTGATAGGCGTTGTATTGATACTTATGTTGAAATGTTCTTATGTTGAATTGATTGATTTATATGTTGAAGCATGAATTAAATTACATAAGCTTACCCTGTGTTTTTCCTTGTGTTGTCTCGTCTTGTGCGTTCGTCTTGTCGTTGCAATGATCATCCGTGTGGATGTGAGCAGATGGAGACGCGCTTTTGGAAGAGGCGTTGGAAGAAGAGAACTTGGTGGAAGTCGAAGTTAAGACCGAGTAGTAGGACGTTCGGTCAGTAGAGTAGTTTTTGGTAAGGCGGTCGTCCGATCACCTTTTCCCTTCTTTTGTATGATCGTTCGGTGTTGGTCTTGTAAACCGTTCGGTCAAGAATTCTTTTACGTTGTACATTTTAGTTGAAAAGTCATGTAAGGCCGTTCGGCCATAACCGTACGTTCTTTTAATGTTAAGACTGATCTGAGTTATTAGTAATTGTTAATATTCTATTATATGGTTTAATGCTATATTTTTGGGATGTTACAAAAACATACTAAAATAATAATAAATAAAGAGAAACAAAATAGTTTACAATTTTTATTTCAAACTAAAAAACAAAATTTACAAGTTTAAACTAGATAACATAATTATGTTTTATTCCATCATAAAAATCGCACATAATGAAAAATATTACATAATAATTAAGTATGACCTTCTTCGTGTTATTAAGTTTTTTCTTCATTAAAAACACTTCTTTCACCAAACATTAAAAGTATAAATGTAAACTATAATAGTAATACCATTTCTATTACAAAATACTACAATTTAATCAAAATAAAGATATGATTAATTTTGTATACAAGATAGTCAATTCAATTTAATAGAATTGTAAAAGAAATTATCTTAATTCTCTTTTGTCTATTTGGTTTTATTGAATTGACCTGTGATGTCAATGTAAACATAAAACAAGAAAAAATAAATAATTTACATAAACAAAAGAAATAATATTATTGTCGTTTAAAGAGTCTAACATCACTTAAACAAGATGTTAAAGTGCATCAATTAACATCATATCTGTAACATCCCAAAAATACAGTCTAAAACTATATAAGAGAATAATCATATTAAATAATATTACAAATCAGTTTTACATAATAGAAAAGTAAGTTTGTGGCCGAACGACCTTATAGAAGAGTTAAAAACTTAAACTGTACAAGTTAAGCTATTCTGACCGAACGGTTTACAAAAGCCAACATCGGACGGTCATAGAAAATCAAAGGAAAAGGTGATCGAACGATCACCTTATTATCAACCTAAACTACTGATCGAACGGTTCTACGGTTCGGTCTTAACTTCTACCTCTACTAAGTTTTCTTCTTCCAACGCCTCTTCCAGCAGCTTGTCTCCTTCTGCTCACATCCACATGGATGATCATTGCAACAGAAAGACAACCGAACGTACAAAACAGACAAGACATAAAGACATAGGGTAAGCTTATGTAATTTAATTCATGTATAAACAACATATATATTTCACACAATCAAAACCAAACAAGATAATTCATCACTCGTTCAAACCAATCCTAGTACTAGACTGACTGTCTGGATTGTATGAATTATGTGTAGCTACAACGTTCGTGCACCCGGGTGGTGTAGTAACTGGGATACCCTCAACAGCTGCCACCCGAGGTTAATCCTATTTGTCCAAATTAACCATAAGGACTAGGACCTCCTGTCGTTCCCACACATGACTTAACCTCCTCTACGTGAGGACGAGTAATCATGGAACATCAGGATGAACCGCCAGCTTAGCATGCCCACATTCATACTTTACCAAATTCCAATATTCATTCATGAGTTATTCCTCCCCGGAACGCTCATCCATAATTCCAATACATTTCATATGAATCATATTCCATCATCTTTCATTAACAAGACCTCAATGGGATCAATTTGAATAAACGTCTCTGAAGACACCAAATACCGAACGTTAACTTCTACTCTGAACAAGACCGAACGCTTGGAGTGAGACCAAAGGTCTCCAGTTCCAAGCGGATCAAAACCAAGAGAGAGAATCATTGGTTTAACAAAGGGAGTGATTAACATATATTTCTCGAGAACGACTAGGACCAAACGTGTATATACTAAGTGAGCCAATTGGATGAACTGACTCACGAGTTAGACCGAAAAACTAATAGGCCTAGGCCGCATACCAAGACTCTAGGCTGACACCAATGTAAGACCGACACTATGAAGATCTCAAATAAGGGTAAATAATTGAATCAGGTGAATAAACTGAACGTCAATAAATATACTTAGCTTTTGAAATGAGTTAAACATCAAGAACAATCAGAATGTCAGTCGAAGACCGAACACCGAAAAGGGCGAACCCTATTGAGTTTGAACGAACGTTTATATTTATATATATATTTTTCAGAAAGGAGAATGAGTACCTGGTGTAAGACCGATCACTACTAAACTTATAGGAGAAAGACTTGATAAATATAATAAGATACCATTTTGAGTAGTGTTTTAAGAACAAACTAAAATATACAAATATATATAGATATACTTAAGTTTATAACCGAATACCAAGGAACAACTACGCTTGGCCGAACGCTCACGCATAGTATTACAAAACGAAGACACTCGTCCTTAACTAGGATTCTTCCCAAATGAAAGAATCCAATTCCAACCAAGTTCACTAGGAAAACCGAATGGTCAAGGACCGTTCAGTGACGAACGTACACTTTCATAGGGAAATTTCATATTAAAATTCTTTATATCAATTCATTTCTCAACATCTATTTTCATAAAATCAAACTTCCATATCATAGTAAATAATCATACTTCATATAAACAAAGCATATCAACAATCATACTTCATCTACATTCAGCCACTCAACAACATGCATTCATTAGCACCAAACGAACATACAATTAAATTAGATAAGTTTCTCTTACCTCTAATGTAGCCGAACACTCACAGATACAGAATAGGGTTCTCCTCTAACAGAGGCCTTAGCGTTCTACGACCACGTTTTAAGAAACTATAACAAACACAAGATCAGAAATACTTAGAATGATAGGATCAACTCATGCAACAAAAAATCTGGGTTTGCATGTGACAGAAAACACACAAATGAGGAAGGGATGAACTTACCAGTCCAGAATCCGAAACTGATCGTTTCAAACGGACGTCCTCTACGCCGGAAGAGTAGAACTGGTGCCTGAGTGGTGATCGGAGAAGAGAAATGATGAGATTTTGTAGAGAGAAGGAAGAGTTTTTAGAGAGATGGAGGAGAAAATGGAGGTTTAGAATTTGGAAGAGAGGTTTCATGCAGAGAGTGTGACGTGATTTTCTGAAAATCAAAGTTTTGCTTCTCACGTCAAAAACAGACGTCCGCTCATCTACCATCACGTGTCCTCCACCGGCTGAATGTCGAGCCCTTCGCTTAACACATTAAATCCACTAAAATGACACGTGCGTGTAATTGAGTGGGTCTGACAATATCAAATACCACTGCTAGCATCATCACGTGGGATTTTCTATTTTAAACAACTTTCTTTTCCATAGTAATTAAAAAATGTTTTGTCGTTTAAAGAGTCTAACATCACTTAAACAAGACAACTAAAATAATATAATCGAATATATCCTAACCTCATTCACATGTTCTCTTTATGCTTGTGCTTGTATATCCTGGCAAACCTTAAAAGGATACACCACCAAGTTTCAATGGCACAAAGTTCCTAATTTCACCGACGCTTGGATGATTAGGTTATGCTTGAATACGACCAAGCAGTTGATAATAAATCAATTTGAAATCTAATTTAATTTTATAAAAACTAGTTTATAAAATAATATATATATATATATTTATTTTGTAAAATAATTTTCCTTTTAGTTGATATAAAGTTTTTAAAACTCTTTCAGGTCAAAATATATACATTTCAAACAAAGATAAATATTAATTAGTGTCAAAATATATACATTTCAAACGTGGAAATAAATATTAATTAGTAATTCAATAATGAGTGAAATAATAAACAATAAATTTAATTACGATAAATTTTAATTTATGACTTTCATTCAACTTTAAACTTAATTTAATTTTAATTTGTAAAATGAATTTATTCAATTAAGATGACATCGCAGTTTGAAATAATAATTACTTTTTTATTTCTTTTTATCCATACACTTGTGTATACATATTAATTCTTACGTGATATAGTTATTACATCAGTGAATTGGATATTTTACATGTATTTGAAAATACACTAAAAACAATATCACCTTTTGACTCAGTTTTGTAAAAATAAAATAATTTAAATTTATTTCTTAATATAATATTAAAGTTTTTCTAACATTACAAGAAATTATGATATAACTGATAATTAAAATTTGTCGGCATTCGTAAGTCGAAATTTTAAAAGATTTAGACAACACATAAACTTAAAAAAAAAAAATTAAATCATAATTCTAAATAACTAAAAAAATGGAGTAACACTGATTTGATATAAAAAAAAAATTAGGTCAAACTTTTTATTGTCCAACGTAAAATAAATAATTTATATTGAATTTTATAGTGTTCGATGTAAATGATTTATTTTACCTTGAATAATAAAAAATGTGACACAAATTATTTTTCCTTATTTAAAAAAATATATATCACAACAGTTTTCTTATGTTGCCAAATAATTTCATGAACAACATATATATATGTCTTGACATAAAAAATATATATTTGATATTTTACATTAATTAAATAAAGTTAATTTATAAAATTTAAATAATATTATCTTATAAATCAATTTTATAATTATAAATTAGATTTAAAGTAAGTGTCTTTTGTAAAAATATAATTTTAAAGTATTTATGCATAAATATTTGTAGTCATGATAGAAGAATATTTAAATAAAGAAAATCTAAACAATTATTTAAATAAACAATCTAAATAATTTTAAAGTATTTATGCATAAATATTTGTAGTCATGATAAAACACGTGTGTAAAATATGAAATGAGATTTTCAATAAAGGAAAGGTTTTTTTGATAGCCTTTCATTTCCCTCCTTTGTTTATTTATAGGACAATCTCTCTCACTCAGCTCATGCTGTAAACTAAGAAGAAGAAGGTGTGACACACAGAGAAGCAGAGAAAATGCAGATGCAACAAATTCATGCATCAAATTCAAGCCCAAGCTATCTCATCCCTCACACGCCAAGCGTCCGTGGCATACCTCATCATTCTTTTCAGCTGTGGTCAAGGCCATCATCTTTCCCAACCCAATGGAAGCTAAAAAGGGTGAGCCATGGTTGCAGAAATGATGTCACCAAAATCAAAGCTGTGGCTGTAAACAAAACTGAAACAGCTGTCAAAGTTAAAGCCATCGTAAGTGTTCAGCCAACGATCGGTGGGATTTTCTCATCATTGGCCATAGACGCCGATGATCTAACGGATTTGCTCGGAAAATCACTTCTCGTGGAACTTGTTAGCGCTGAGCTTGATCCCAGTACGTATGCCACAATCATCACTTTCTTTACTCAACTTTTGCTTTTTATCATCTTAAAAGGACTAAGAATATAAGAAACCATTCAGAATTTTATATTTAAGTTAATCGTAAGATAAGTTTAATTAATAATTTAAAAAATTAATTATGAAAAAACTCTTTCAACTTCATACGTATTTGGATGGGTAATCCAACCAAACTAAAGGACAATGGAAACTTCAGATTTTTTTAGCTAAAACCCAAAGAACGAGGGACCACTTTAATTGGTAAGTGTTTATATTAATATTTGCAAAAATCTAAAATTTAAATGCTTGTATGTTGAAGATAAAATGTTTTTGTGAAATATTTGAAAAATTGAACCAGGACGAAGATAAATAACATATTTTAAGAAAAATGATTTTATGTGAGGTAGATTCATTTTACACTCATCATCACATTTATTTATTTTTTAAACCACTACCCATTAGTTAAACCACTGTAATTAATGTTTTAGTTAAAATGGTTAAATTCATGTACATGTAAGTTGTAATATATTCAAACATTTCATAATCACTAATTTTTCATAAAGTCTTTATTATTAATTTTATAATAACATGAAAAATCAACGTAGACTAAATTTGATTGATTAAACAAATTGAAATAATTAATTAAATAATTCAAATTTTTAACCAAAGTATTGTATCAATAGTATCACATGATAGTACTATATAAGAATTCTTAGATTTAATACCAAGAAAAGTAAATGAACATGATAAAGAAGCAAGATACTGTAATTTTTTATTTTTTTTAAGACTACAATACTTTAATTAAATCAGATTAATATGTTAAACTGGTAGTTAAATTTGAAGTAACTAATGTGAAGTTGGTATATTATTTATAGCTATCACCACTCATTTTGTAACTATACTTATCTATCTAAAGAACTCTACTCAGTCCTTTTGTCTGACTTGAGATAAACAGTTCATGATTAGATTTCACTTTGAGCTGTTGCTTAATTGAATTAGCCAAAGAAAAGGAAGGTGATTAACGTTATTATTACTTGTGGTGTTGAATTTTGTTTTGGCAAAAAAGAGACTAAATTAGAGAAGAAAACCATCAAAGATTTTGCCCACAGGACGTTTCGATCAACGAAAGAAGTTAGGTATTTGGCTGAGTTTGAAGTGCCAGAAGACTTCGGAGAGGTTGGCGCTATTTTGGTGGAGAACGAACATCGCAGGGAAATGTTCGTCAAAGAAATTGTCCTCGATGGCTTCGAATTGGGTCCCATTAGATTTACCTGCGAGTCATGGCTTCATCCCAAGCATGAAAACCCTGTCAAAAGAGTTTTTTTCCCCGACAAGGTTTCATCAAAACCTCTTACCTATTTCACTGTTTTTATCCATACGTTAAATACGAAGATACATATGAATATAAAACAGTAACATTGTAATTGTGTTGAAACAGTCATATTTGCCATCAGAAACTCCAGAAGGAGTGAAGAGGTTAAGAGAAGAAGAACTACAACATTTACGAGGGAATGGACAAGGTCAACGCAAGAAGTTTGACAGAATATACGATTACGATGTTTACAACGACCTCGGAGATCAAGATCGCGAGCCTGATCTCGCCAGACCGGTTCTTGGTGGCCCAGAACATCCATATCCTAGGCGTTGCAGAACAGGAAGACCTCGCTCCTTAAAAGGTACATAAATCACTCATTGATATCTTACTTTCACACATTTTTATATTTTAACAGATTATTTTTTACTCTCTCATTATTAAAAAACACATCAGATTTTTTACTCTCTCATTATTAAAATTTGTGTATTTATAAAAAATTATAATAAAAAAACTATATGTTAATACAATTTTTTTATAATAGATTATGTGTCGTTATTACGTAGACGGTTATAAAAAAACTGTAAATTTATTTTTAAAAAAACATTTTTCAATAAAAAAAAATCAGTATTATCATTTCATTATCGTTTAAAAAGTGTTGATGGTCGAAAGAATTTAATGAGATTTACGGAATTCGTGCTGACATGGTGATGACATGTCCATGCGAATCTGGAATGACTGTCCAGCTCTACACCATCGTGAGTAGACTGACGAGATCGATTCTGACTACATTCTCCACCACATGCACCTTAACTTTTTCTCTGTCCCACATTTCCAGTCATTTTGCAACTGTTCAGAGAAAAAATATGTTGTAGAAATTGTATTCAAATAAATAAATATATTAAATAATTTTGTATATTAATCATAAAGTTAATACAATGTTTTTATGCTATAAATTTTAGTAAAATTCGTTTTCTATTTCGTATAATACAGAAAATGATTAAATATTAAAAAATAAAACGAAATTACATTTAAATTTGCATAGTTTAAGTATAGTGGTGGTTGAACAGATCCGTTGTCGGAGGAAAGAAGTAGTACCGTGTACGTGCCTAGAGACGAATGCTTCTCCGAAGTAAAGCAATTAACGTTTAACACAAAGACGCTAGCTTCGGGATTGCAAGCGTTGGTACCGGCGCTGACGGCACTCATCACCGACAAGGACCAACCTTTTCATGTGTTCTCGGACATAGATTCTCTTTTCGACGAAGGAGTTAGCTTGCCTCCTGGAGAAGTCAAAATCAGCACTCTCTTGCCCAGAATCGTCAGTTTTATTAAGGAAAAAGGAGAGGACATTCTCCGTTTCGAGCCTCCCACAACAATGGACAGTAAGATCCATTTCCATTTCCATTTCCATCTTTATTCAGGTTACTACTTACTAATTCATCGTCATTCAAATGCCAGAGGATAGATTCTTTTGGTTGAGGGACGAAGAATTTGGAAGACAGACTCTAGCGGGTCTTAACCCTTGTTGTATCAAGTTGGTCACGGTACGTAGATTTCCTCCCTTCTCCAGTACTAAGTTTTTAATCAGAGTTTTATACCAACTAAATTTCTTTGTCATGTAGGAATGGCCATTGAAAAGCAAACTTGACCCTGAAATTTATGGCCCTGCGGAATCGGCCATCACAACTGAACTAGTTGAGCAGGAAATAAAAGGATATCTTCCAGTCGAAGAGGTATGTTTTGATGCAAGAATGAATAACACATGCGTGAACATAACTACATGTCAGTGTGTAAATGTGAAAATGTGCAATTAATGCAGGCCATAAAACAGAAGAAACTGTTCATCCTGGACTACCACGACTTGCTATTGCCATTAGTGGAGGAAGTGAGAAAAATAGATGGCACGACGCTATATGGATCAAGGGCATTGTTCTTCCTGACAGGCAGCGGCACTTTGAGACCACTGGCCATTGAGCTAACTCGGCCACCAATGGATGGAAAACCTCAGTGGAAGAAAGTCTTCAAACCCACCTGGCACTCAACCGGTGTATGGCTTTGGAGGCTCGCCAAAATCCATGTCCTAGCTCACGACACTGGTTACCACCAACTCATCAGTCACTGGTAAAAACATCATTTTTAGTCATTACGTACTGACTCATGTTGAAGCTGAAAATACTAGTTTCTGTAAGTATAAATAGTGATCCATGTAGGTTTTGGTTTTTATCTGCAGGCTAAGAACTCATTGTGCAACAGAGCCATACATTATAGCAGCAAACAGGCAACTGAGTGCAATGCATCCGATCTACAGATTACTACGTCCGCATTTCCGTTACACGATGGAGATCAACGCGCTTGCTCGAGAGGCTTTGATAAACGCCGGCGGAATAATAGAGAGATGTTTTACTCCGATGAAACACTCCGTTCTGCTAAGCTCAATCGTCTATGACCAAGAATGGCAATTTGATCTCCAATCCCTCCCCAAGGACCTCATTCACAGGGGCTTGGCCGTCGAGGACCCCACCGCCCCTCACGGCCTCAAACTCACCATCCAAGACTACCCTTATGCCAACGACGGCCTCGACCTCTGGGCGGCCTTCAAAACCTGGTTCACCGAATACATCGACCACTACTACGCCGACTCCAACGCTATTCAATCAGACACAGAACTCCAAGCCTGGTGGGAAGAGGTCAGAACCGTTGGACACGGCGACAAAAAGGATGAACCGTGGTGGCCGGTGCTGAAAACCAAAGAGGACCTCGTTGAGATTGTGACGACCATTGCGTGGACAACTTCGGGCCACCATGCTGCTGTGAACTTCGGACAATTCTCCTTCGCCGGCTATTTCCCCAACAGGCCAACCATTGCGCGTACCAACATGCCCTCCGAGGACCCTTCAGATCCGGAGTGGGAGCTGTTCTTGAAGAAACCAGAGGTGACTATGTTGAAGTGTTTTCCGTCGCAGTTTCAGGCCACCACGGTGATGACGGTGTTGGACATTCTGTCGAATCACTCGCCGGACGAGGAGTATATCGGGGCCGCAGTGGAGCCGGCGTGGGAGCAGGAGCCACGTGTGAAGGCGGCGTTTGAGAAGTTCAAAGGGAGATTGATGGAGCTTGAAGGGGTGATTGATAGCAGGAATGCTGATGAGATGATGAGGAACCGGAACGGCGCCGGGGTTGTGCCCTACGAACTTCTGAAGCCGACGTCGGAGGCCGGAGTTACCGGAAAGGGTGTTCCTTACAGCATCTCCATTTGATGTTGATCCTCTCAGTAATTTAGTTACGTGACTTTAATATCAATTAATGAGAGTGCTTATACTTTTATAACCCAATTTCTTTTACACATCTATCTTATATTATAACTCTTTTAATTAAATAATTTATATTTTAATTAAATATTTCAATTTAAAATTTAACATTAAAAGATAGATTTCAATAAGTTGTTTTCAAAACTCGGGTTGTAATTTGTGAAGGCGTTTTTTTTCTAAATGAATAAAAAATTTAAAAACATAAGCTTAGAATGTTTTCCATTCTCTTTCTAATTTTTTAAGTATAACTACAACTTTAAAAAAATCATATTGTGAAGTGACATAGCATAACATAATGAACAATCAAATTATCCTAATAGTAGATTCACGATTTGACATAATTAATTTGTATCTAAAAGGTATTAATTAATACTTAATGAAAATCTAGGAAGAATGATTTTATCTTTATATAGACTATATTAAGGATTTTCTTAAATATTTTAGTTTATTTTTATATTCGCAATCACAATAGATCAAAAGTATAACATATAATATATCTTTTCAAAACAATATCATCTTCTAAACGATATTCGATATCTAATCAAATATATCACTTGAAGAAAATTTAAAAAATAATAAAATTACATTAAAATCAATCAAATATTAAAATAAAAAATCTTATTTAATTATATGAAAATACATACAATTTTTATATGGATTGCATAATGATCATGTAATTAAGATAGAATATCTAAATAATTTATTTGAAAAATGAGATGTAGACTATCCATGGGAAGAAAAGGACGTACTATACATAAACAAACGAATTGGTGTTCAAGATTGTGATTCTCAATAAATTCTATAGTTTCCCTAATTGTGGTCCATGAATTGAAAATTATTAGAATTGAATCTAAGAGAAAATAAAATGTAGTTAAGTTGATTGAATAAATTCTATAATTTCCCTATATCCATCAATCGAAAATTATTATAATTGAATATAAAGAATATAAAATATAGATAATATAATTAATTGTTAATATGCCTTCGATAAACTCAAATTATTACCAGATTTTTACTATTATCAGTAAATTTTGTTCAACAATAATTAAGGATTTTTTTTATAGTATTTTACTAATTTTTTTATCACAGTATATTTAATTAAAAAACATAAACAATACAATTAAAATATTAAAAACGAAAATATATTAAGCTTTAAACTTCTAGAAAAATTATTAGAAATATATATATATATATATATATATATATTATTGTATAAATAGTACAATTAATCAATTAATTTCATCTAAGTATTTTCTATTTTTTATTTGTTGTCTAATGTATTTTGTAATTTCTATTTTGAATATATTGCGTGTTTATAATTAATTAATTAATACTGTTAATATTTTTATTAAAATTTTCAAATAATTTCTATCATCTAAAATTAGTATTATTGTTATAAACGTTTTTAACGATTTGAAATCTTTTTCATTGTTATTGTCAATAGTAGTAGTTACACAAACAATATATTATTAGGATTAACTGGTTCTTTAATTAATTCAATTTAGTTTTATTTCAGGTTTTTTCTTTTTTTTCTTTATTTAATGACTTATTACTATAAATTAATAAAAAATTCAATTAATTTTTATCCTTTGAAATTAAATAAATCATAAAAAAAAAATTATAATCGTTAACACATAAAACACATTCAAATTTCAATTTCTTCATTTTTTTTCTTTATTTAATGACTTATTACTATAAATTAATAAAACATTCGATTAATTTTTATCATTTGAAATTAAGTAAAGGGTTAAATATGTTTTTGATACTTTAACTTTCAGTGAAAATTGGAATTAGTCCATTTTCAAAATTTTGGACTAATTTAGTCCCCAAACTTTAGAAATGTGACCAAATTTTGTTAGACTAAAGTTTTGAAGAGGGACTAATTCCAATTTTCACTAAAAGTTAAGAGACCAAAAACATATTTAATCCTTAACTAAATCATAAAAAAATTTATAAACATTAACAACACATTCAAATTTCAGTTTCTTCCTTTTTTTTTCCTTTATTTTATGACTTATTACTATAGATCATTAAATTTTTGAAATATTTTTTATCATGTAAAATTAATATTATATGTAATTAAATTATATAAAAAAATGGAAAACATTAACACATAATATCAAATTCATATATTTAAATACTAATTACTATTGCCGTTTACAACAAAATTTAACATAAGAATTTTTAATTAACTTTTAATGATAATTAAAATGTTATTTATCAAGTAATGGCGCATTAAGAAATCAATTTACTTTATGTTAGTTTTGAAAAGTTTTTTCATTTTCCAACTCATTAAACTTCTCAAATTCCTCTCAACCCTAATATATTCTCCATCAGTAATATTATTTTCAAAACCTTTTTTCTTAATGTTACTTCAGTATTACAAAATCAAATCAATAAATATAATACTTTTTTTAGTCAAATTACTCTACGTTGTCCAAAAGTATTTAATTTTTGACCTAAAATTTTATTCTTTCAAGATACATTTCAAATTCTAGTTTCTTTTTTATTTATTTAATAGCTTATTAAATGTTAATGTGTGTTAATTATTCACATTGGCATAACGTGAGTTTCTTTTACCGTGTTTTTCAGCAAAATACGCAAACCGAAGGGGAAAACACTGTGATGGCCGTCTTGGATAAACTTTCAACTCAAACTAGAATCACTGATTCATGAAGGAATCAAAATACAAAATTAAAGAACAGAATTTGCATAAAGACATGATACAAGAAATGTTTCTTAAGGATGTTCTTGAACCAATGAGAACATGTGTTGGATCTTCCTTTCGTTCTCACGATCCACAGAATTAGTACTCAACAGCACTGATCCTTAACTTGAATCTCATTCAAGAGCAGGATATATAGAGAAAAGTATAAAACAATTATAACAGAGATCTAGGAACTTGTTTAAAATAAAGAAATAAAAATTGTTGTTGCTCTTGATCAATGACCAGGTTCTAGTCTATTGTTTTCGAAGAAAATTCCTGAACCAATGCGCAGAGAGCTTTTGGTGTCTTTTCAAATTATCCTTGTAATCGATGAAGTTAATTCCAAAGCGCAAGGTGTAGCCAGCACTCCATTCGAAGTTATCCAGAAGCGACCATGCAAAGTATCCATGTACTTTCACCCCATCCCTTCAAACCAAAACCCATCAAATAATAAACCACTTCAAATCATACAATTTAAATTATGGAACAAGTAAAGACAGTTTCACTTACTTTAGTGCACTTAAAATGTAATAAAGATGGCGATAGAAGTAGTCAATTCTGTAAGTATCCATCAGTGCCTCTTCAAGTGATAGTGTTGGATCATTGGACTCGTCCATCCCTATAATTTAAGCATGAGGAAATTTTTGAAGTAGTATAAATGGAAACAAATAGGAGAATACTAAAGTATTACCATTTTCTGTTATGTAAATTACAGGGTTTTTATACTTAATCTTGATGTACAACAATAGTTCTCTAAGTCCCCTTGGATAAACATATAGCCAAGATGAAGCAGCCTGCACAGAGATGATGTTTCCTTGTTATTTCATCATAATACAAACGACTTGATTTTACTTATGAGGTACACTGAGATGGCTAATTTTTTTGATATAATAACATCAAATGAAGAAGAGTGTTACGTACCCTTGGTCCAATGGGTGATCCGTTACGTTCAGCTGTCATAAGTCAGAAGAATTTTGTTTCCATCAAAGACAGTTTCCGTTTTTTTGAAATGCAGAATAAAAGGCAGTATCAGTAATTGATTTTCTAAGAAATTATCCATTCTTTAAGGTATTTTACTTTAATTAAAGATAAAAAAAAAGAGGATATGATGTATAATTCCTGATTAAGATTTGCAGCCAAAGTGTTCTTACTTGTAAAATTGACTCTAGTATCTTGGAAATAGCTAGTATTGCCTGAGCTATTAACTGGATGGGGTATGTGAGCAGCATAATTAGTTGTGTAGTAATTGAGTCCAATAAAATCAAACGAGCCAATAAGTAGCCTGGATTGCTCTTCTGTGAAGTTTGGTAATCGGCTTCCCAGCAAAGAATGCATGGTTTTTGGATACTTTCCTCTTGTAAGTGGTTGCATATACCTGCAATGAAGCCAATTTAGAAACATCAAACTAACACAGGCCCAAAGAGACAGTTTAACAACATTACTTAAACTTTACCATCCAAACATGAAATCAAGAGCTCGTTTGGCAGCTCGATCATCTAATGTGTCATTTGAGAACGGAATAAACCAGTGACAATTTAAGCTGATGCCTATCAAACCCTTTTGAAATGCCTGCTCACATTCAGAATGAACAGCAGAACATGATGTCTACTACTAACACATTCAAGCATATATAGAAAAGGGTTAAATGTTTATAAACTGGAATAAGCTTTTCTGGTAGTGCACCTGATAATTGGTTTTATAAACTTTGACAGCTGCTGCATGAGCTAGCAGTTGGTAGTGTGAGCTCATGTAGGGCTCTGAGCCCATACTGTAACTCCATGGCTCATTAAAAGTAATCCAATGTTTCACTCTATCTCCAAATTCCTTGAAGCATAGCTCTGCGTAGTCTTTAAAATCGTTTCTGCACATAGAGATATGACTATTCAACTCTGATGAAAATTCAATCTATATAACCAGGCAATGATCTATAATTAATGTCTAATATTCTACATCTTGAATGCAAATCTATGTTTTGTAACTCACATAATACGAGGGCTTAAGAATCCACCGTATTCATCTTCTAAGGCTTGGGGAAGATCCCAATGGAAAAGAGTGACAAATGGCTGAATATCTGGATTAGTAACATTCTTTCTCATTATTATGAACATGTCAATATATACACACATGTACGAATACAGAATGGATAATATGTATGACCATTAGCCAGCAGTTCGTTGATGAGATTGTTGTAATATTTGATTCCTTCTTGGTTTATATCCGAGCTAATGTTTCCTTCTGCATATTTTCTCAGCAGTGTAAATGATTTTTTGACTTATTGAAACCTTTAAATACAATACTAATTCCAACTTTGCTTACTTGGCAATATCCTTGACCACGAGATAGAGAATCTGTACGCATCAGTGTTCATATACTTCATGATCCCAACATCTTCCTATATGAATTTTGTTTATGATAAAATATAAACAAAAACAGTAAGTACTGATGCAATGCTGTTTAAATTAGAGCCATTATTGCATAGTATGTGCTTATTAAACCCAACTACTCAATGCCTCAAGATAAAACATAACAGTTTTAAACAGGACTTTGACATCTCAAACAATTTAAACCAAAACCAAAAATATTTTATCCACAAAATTAGACCAAAACAACCTATATATATAAAGGACTTTTAACATCATACTCTCTTTTCCATACACTCTTTGATTGACTGAAATTCATATAGATCACGCTAGTTTGAGAACAAAATTTACTCATTTAATAATTTTTAGGCAATAAGAGAGATACTAATATTTCTGATAAAAAATAGAATTAACAAGACACTGAGAGTGCAGAACAAATCTCGTTTGGATTGTACCTTATAACGATGATATTGATCGACAGCTACATCTCCATTGCTTCTGTCAGATATCTTTTCTGTTTCCAAATACAACAATTTGTAATGAAAAAAACCATACATTAAAACTGCCATTGCCCAGAGGAAGTGAAACAGTGGTTATCAGATCAATATGTTGATTGAGCCTTCAATTTTTTCTTCTTAAATACCTAATCAATTACAAATGTTTTTCTTAACAATCTTTCTAATCTTCACTTTTAACGGGGATTAGAAGAACCACTTTTCATATCATAAAATGACATTACAATACTACCAGTCAAATTTTACACACAAAAAGTGAGGAACTCCACTCTGTATGTTCTTTATCTTCAGCTAATACAAGCTTCATACTGATATGTTCAAACAATCTAATCCAGTCACGAACTTATCTGATTTTCAAACACTTACTTTTACACTTAATCTTTAGTTTTCACCCATTACATCTACTCACATTTCTAAATGGCTAAACTAAATGAATATAGATAACAACCAAAACAGATAAGGTAAATCAAACACCTCTTCATCTTTCATCCAAATTATTCAGACAATCATATAGAGATACCTGGATGTTGATGAGAAAAGGTATCCCATATGCTTGGTCCTCTACCTCCTTCATTTGCAGCACCTTCGTACTACATTACAGACACAACAATTATTAATTATACCATACAAATCTAACACTTCTAACAACCTTAGGGAGATGATATGACATGGTTCTTGAGTCTTTTAAGGGATTCTAACAGCAATGAACAGTCAACAAATACGTATAATATTCTAGGATACTGATTTCCATAAGGTATTTATACTATAAATTTATCTTATTTTTAGTTGATATAGAATTGAATAAAATGATACCCACCTGGTAGGCTGAGGAGGCAGTGCCGAAGATGAAAGCTGGGGGAAAACTCGTCCTATTAAGAGAAGAAACATCAAGAATAGGCGGAACAGCTTGTGTGATTGTAATGGAAAAGTTTACAAGGAGAGTGAAGAGTCCAACATGGAGAAGAAATTGATAGCCACTGAATACCATATCCTTGTTCATGTTCAGTGAAGTCTCTGTATGCGCTTAATTTTGTTGATTAAATATACTCATGATGATATTGAGGTGTGATTAGCTGTTACATACTGACATTCAATAATTCCAGAGAAGAAAACTGATGCGCAGGTTTTCAGTTTTACATTTTAAAATATTCATGTCCCCGACTACTAGTTGCAGGACACACTTTAAAACACGCACGTTTCAAAACATGTCTTCCTGTTTTAGAAAATTTTAAAAGAACAAATATATAAATAAAGTTAAGAATTATTATAACATCATAACCAGATGTGTTTTATATTCATAACTATCAATGAAACTAGAATTAGATTATACAACTAGCACAGAGACAGGAATGACAATAGGTTCGAGTACCAATAGTCTTACCATTATCTCTTACCCATCCCCTTATGAGTTGGATATTGGTTTAAAATATATCCGCAAATATTTTAAAAAAATATTTAAAATAAAATCTAAATAAAATTATAAAAAATATATATAATATAATATAAATTAAATTAAATATAAATTTAATTTTAATTTTAATTAAATTTAATATAATAAAATATAAATTAATTTTAATTTCAATTAAATTAATCTATATAAAATCTAATTTTAATTTTAATTTTAACTAATAATGAACATCAGGAATACGGATAATATTATATTACATCTAATTCATTTATAAATAAATATTAAAATATTCTATACTCACGATTAAAAATATTTATAAATACTAAATATCTATCATAAATTTTATCTTTTATTTATTTTGAATACGAGTATTTTGTCATCGTATATGTAATAAAAGAGTAAAAAACATTTAAAGTCTGAATTTATAAAAACATTTACATAGAAGAATAAAAACATTTAAACCCTGAATTTATAAAAAAAGTACGATAAAAATGTAAATGCGGAAGCAAAGTATATATATATATATATATATATATATATATATATATATATATATATATATATATATATATATATATATATATATATATATATATATTATAATTTAAAGTCTTATTTAAAACTTATGTTTTTATATTTCATGTCATAAATTCTAATAAATAGATTTTATGTAACACACGTTTGAAATCCCTGTAAGTAGTATATCATTAACATCATTTTCACGGAGAAAGATAAATTTTATTTGGCAAAATAAAAAACCAACCAACTATAATTATAACGTCTTATGTTATTGCCTTGCAAAGTCATTATATAAAGTTATTATTTACTTTTGATGAGTCTCTTTATGTATATAACTTTTAAAACTTCTTAAAACTTTTACTATAAGACTCACATTTTTATTAATTTTATTTAGTTGTTTTTAAAATATAAAAAATATTTATTATAATCTTTTGATGGAAGGTTTTCTTTAAAATAAAATTTTAAATTTATGATCATATATGTATAGACTAAAAGGAAATTTGATTTACCAAAACTGAGAAACCAAAACCAACTATAATCATAATTATAAGAGGCTATTAAGTTCAAAACCTAAGACTTTCAATAACAATACAACTTTAAATTTCATGTGCACATCTTGACGATCATGACTTAATTGTTTTCTTTTTTTCACATTTATGAAAGCAGACACATGGATTAAGTTTGTTTGGGTTTAGACACTAACCAAATGGGGCTTCTCTTTGCACCTCCAAAATTTATTCTGTCATAAAATAAATCATTTTATAATCATAATGAAATAAAAATTATTTTGCGAATAAGATTATTTTAGTTTAGAAAAAAAAATTAAAATGGTTATATTTTGTAAGAAAAGAAGTTAAAAAAAATATTATGTAGTTTACAGTAAAGGGAGGTTTATTTTTGTTTTTTGATAAATAAGAAAATGGAGAAAAAGAATCTGAAAAGAATTTTGCGGTTGATTGTAAATGGAGAATGTAACAGATTTGAATCAAAGAGAAGGCTCGCAATTAAAAGAGAATCTGAGAGGAAGAAGCAGGAAGGGAAGGGAAAGGAGATAAAGCAGCAGAATTCCATATTAGTTTCAGAACACGAATTTCATATCTCGTTTTACTTAGAACCATGCTGAAGATATTTGACTGACTAAGATTTTCTGAGAAAGTTCTTGAACCATTGTGCCGAGACTTTTGGGTATCTTTTCAAACCCTTTTCGAAATCCACAAAGATGAATCCAAATCTCACAGTATAGCCAGCGGCCCACTCCATGTTATCCAGAAATGACCATACAAAATATCCTTTCACATTCACACCATCCCTTGTATGCAAACAAAATAATAAAAACACAAAAAAATTATATCATCAATAATACTGTGAAGTAAAATGCAAAACCAAATAAATCAATCAAAATAAAGAGGCCATGCTCCTCTGCTAAAACATTATTACCTGATTGCCATTTTAACATAATAAAGATAACGATATAAGTAATCAACTCTGGGTGTATCTAAAAGCTTTTCTTCAAGTGATAGTGTTGGATCATTGAACTCATCATAACCTGTCAATTTTGTTGGATTTTCGTTAGCTTTTTTCTGTGATGAAACATCATCAATTCGTTACCTGTACAAAGTAATGTATGACTGATTTATTACCATTTTCAGTAATGTAAATTAAGGGGTTATTGTAATTCTTCTTGATGTAAATCAACAACTGTAGTAATCCTCGTGGATAAATGCA
Source organism: Vigna angularis (assembly GCF_016808095.1). Taxonomy (NCBI): domain Eukaryota; kingdom Viridiplantae; phylum Streptophyta; class Magnoliopsida; order Fabales; family Fabaceae; genus Vigna; species Vigna angularis. The sequence goes on from NC_068974.1 coordinate 36,553,558, forward strand.
TACCCAGTCCGAAGCAGCCTGCAAATAATTGCAGTGTTCTCTAAATATTTTCGACATACGTGATCTTTTGGAGTATAAAAAGTAGCAACTGTAACGTAGCAGTCAATGATATGATGAAATACATACATATGGACAAAGGATCCGGCCTTCACGCTGATCTGTCATTAAAGAAAGAAGTTTTCAAACATAAGTACTATGTAGTTTGAGACTCTGATGTCATCATGTTATGAACATAATTATGTTTTGCAAATTGCAACAGATGTACTCATAACATGTAGAGATTGGAGACTTAATGATCTCAGATCATGTAATGATTTCTTGTTTGAAGATTCAATAGAAATAAAGCAACTCGTGCAGATGTATAAAGAACTTGATAGTTACTTGTAACATTAACTAGACGATCATTGAGTGGGGATGGTTTGGAACCACTTAGATCAGGTGCATTGACAGCATAAACAGTTGCATAGTGGTTTAGACCAAGAAAATCAAACGACCCCTTAAGTTGTTTGGCTTCTTCTTTGGAGAACCTAGGTAGCCGGTTTCTCACCAAATGTCGCATGCTTGTTGGATACTCACCTTTTGTGAGAGGATCCATATACCTAACCACAAATGCAAAATGCAGATGTCATCAAGAACAAAGGAAATATCATTACATTTGAATTCCGCAGGTTAGAGATAAATATGTATCATTTTAAATTTCACTTTCAATTGCAGATGTCAGAATACTATAATTTCTTACCACCCAAACCTGAAGTCAAGGACTCGAAGTGCAGCGTCTCGATCTGTTATGTCATCACTAGCGGGCAAAAACCAGTCACTGTTCAAGGTAATTCCTAGTAAACCCTTTTGAGATTTCTGCATACGCAATTTTCAAATATTTTGGTTATTTAGTCTCATATGGCATTCAATATAATTTCACATGAAAATAAAGCATGGTCCGAATATTGACTAGTGGTTTAACCCTTTGTATTAGAAAAGTTCAATTCTCATGTTCATGTACAAAGGTCAATATATAAATATTGATTTCTGGGTTTTATAAAGCATTTGGTGATATAAAACAGTTCAAGAGTGCACAGAACCTGATACTTGGTCTTGTACAAGTTGGCAGCAGCAGCATGAGAAAGAAGTAGATTGTGCGAAACCAAATAGGGCTCAGTTCCTGAATCACCACCTGTGCAATTCAGTTTTTGCCAACCAGAACACCGACCTGGTGCATGCTCTCCAAATTTATAACCATTCAAGGCCACAGTGCTGGGTTCATTCAGAGTAATCCAATATTTCACCCTATCACCAAATTCCTTGAAGCACAGTTCAGCAAAGTCTCTAAAATCATCTCTGCACACTCACATGAATCATATAAGTTTATCAGTTTATAAGATTCACCAAACCCTTTCCCTCAATAGTCATACAATGTTCATGAGTTAATTATACAGTGGAAACTGGGGTTACTCACACAATGTGACGACTTAAAAAGCCACCATACTCATCCTCCAAGGCTTGGGGAACGTCCCAATGAAAAATGGTCACAAATGGTTCCATACCTGCATTATTCAAGATTATTATTATAATTTCTGACTAACAATTATATAGATGTGATATAACAGGGAAATGTAAAGAGGTAAATAATAAATATTAATGAATTATGACCATTCTTCAGTAGCTCGTTGATGAGATTATTATAGTAGTTTATCCCTGCCTTGTTTACTCCTGCAGAAAGCTTTCCTTCTGCAAATAATTCACAAGAAATTAATAAAAAGTTACTATGAAGCACGAACGAAGAAAAAGAACTTATAAACTTGACTTACTCGGTAATACCCTTGGCCAAGAAATGGAGAATCTATAAGCATCCAAATTCATGTCCTTCATGATTCCTATATCCTCCTAAAACATGTGAATCAGGTTGTCATGACTCTACCTATGTTATATGTTCTGGTATATCTACTAGTCTCTTCTATTTTCCGAAGCATCTTTTAAAAAGCTCTAGGTTCCAAAGTGAGTAGTGATCACTCATAACGATATTATTATATTTGTATGTTCTTATATAAATTAATGTATTTTTATTAAAACCATATATACCTTATACCGATGATATTGGTCTGTGGTTACATCTCCAGTACTCCGATCTTTTATTTTTTCTGCATGCCATTTCATCGATATAAATAAGTAGACATTAGACATGTAATTAGGCAATTTAAAGTTATTAGGTATGGCAAGTTTCAGACAACATACTCATCCAACAGGAAAAATACTTCCTTCAGTTTCCACTATGTATTTGAAAAAACAAATATTGACAGCACTATTGGAGGAGAAATATACCTGGATATTTGTGAGTGAAAGTATCCCATATACTCGGGCCTTTTCCATCTTCCCTTGCAGCACCTTCATACTACACCACAAAATTATCTCTCTTACCTTCTCAATACATAACAATGGTAAACTAATAATAAAAAAAAGAGAGAGAGTAAATAGCACATGTAACTATAGAATATTTATACAGTCATCGAGTGATAAAAAAACAATATTAAGACCAAGTTTATTAACTCGTACCAGAGTTACACAGTGCCAGTTATACTCCAAAAACAAATAAATCTTTATTTTTCAATTCATGCATATCAGAATGCGCAACGTTGTATTGAAATTTATAAATTGTGTCTTTAAACCAAACATGCAGTTGAAAAAATCATACCAGTTTTCAGCTCAGGAACATGTTTGCATATGATTAAGTTAAAATATGATATACCTGGTATGAAGCAGATGCTGTCCCGAAAACAAAGCCTTTGGGGAAACTGCTCCGGTTGAGATAAGAAACTTCAAGGATGGGTGGAACGGCCTTGGATTGAGTGAGGGTGACGATGGATGAGGTAACAAAAACACATAGCATCGGAAACATGTTCATTGTGATCATCATGATTCACAAAGTGAAGTTAAGGAAGTGATGTTGTGTTCTATATTTGGCACCTTTATATATAATTTCAGTTTCTGTTGTAATACAAACAAAGAAACCTGCGAGTTTGTTTAATTCAGGAAATTTAATTACTCAAGGATAAAGCTGAGGCCATTTTCCTATGGACACGAAAGTTGGAATTATGAAGTTTAGACAACGTCAGTTCTACCAATAATTTAAGACTGTGTCGTGTCGTGAGTAGCTCTGGACTCTAATTTTCTTCTCTCTACTTTTAATTGTCTTTGATGTTACATTATGTAAATTTAAACATGTAAATTTGACAATATTACATTGGGACAATTATGATAAACTTGTATCTCAGTCTGACTTTTAAGGTATATATGAGTGATTGATTTTGATGTGAATAGCACCATTTAATAGTCTTTTTTCTTTTCACCAAATCTATAGCTACAAACTTCCACATTCACCTTATATTCATCATCTTCCATCTTTTTCTAACAGTTAAGTGACAGATACAATCAATGTGAAAAATAATTATTCCTTCTTTCTTCTCGTTATTCCATCATTTGGATAAGGTTTTGTTTTCTTTTTCCTTTTTGTTTCAAAGGTCACAATAACACTGTTGGTAATGTGGTTTGTTTTGCTTTTTCATTTTTCACTTATTATTGTTACATTTGATATATACCGTTTTTTTCATTTCAGGAGTTTTGGAAAATTTTGTTTAAGCTTCTTTTCTACAAGAATATTTTTCTTTTTTGCCTAACTTTTTTTTTATGTGAAGTGTGTTAAGTATAATTCTTACTGTAATTTTGATTTCATCTACTTTACATTTTCATCTTTTTCACGTAACCTTGATTTGAATGTTTTCCTTCTCTCGTTTTTATTTTCTTTCATAGTTCTTAATGATAGTTTTAGTTTGTGTTACTTTTTCCTTTTTGATCTTTTGCTCTTTCATTGCTATTTTTCTTTTATAACTTAAGTATGTTTTTCATTTTGGGGGATTTCTTTGTGTTTTCCCAATTTTTATGAGATAGGTTTCCTTTGGCTATTTTTTTTTCCGATGCATATTATAACTTTGGTTTTTTCTACTTTCCTTTTTTTTCCCTTTCGTATGACCTGATCTGAATGTTTTCTCTTTTATTTTTTTGTTTAACTTCTCATCGTCTTTATTCTCCTCATCCATCACTGCCACTATGACCGTATGACCGTTGTTACCGTTGCTACTACCACTATCATTATTATCGTCTGTCACTTTTTCTTTTTCCTTTTCCTCATTCTCTTTCTTATTCTCTTTTTTTCATCTATATTCATTTAATTTATAACGAATATTTCGTTAAATTTGATGAAAAAACTATTGACCATTTTACCAAAAGATTAATGACGAATTATATATACTACGGTTATCGACATATTTTTAAAATTATGATTACTTATACCTTCATTATTTTCAAAAATATAATTACTAATAAATTTATTGATCGATTTTAAAATAATTCAATAACTAATGAACTTTACTACAACATTGTCAAAGTTAAAATGAAAACTTTGATACTTACTGTATAGTATGATATCTAGGCCGAACGGTTAACATCCAAGACCGATCGCTCTATCTACTGTAACAGTGCTCATCAACAACACCGCTCGTCATCCAGGTCAAATCGCGACAGCGCTCGTCAGTTATATTTACCGAATGGACATACACTCATTACTGTTCGGTCATCACTATAGCCAATAAGGGCGATCGTTGTTATTAAAGCTGGGGCAACAGCGCTCGTCAGTTATACTTACCGAACGGTCATCACCGTTCGCTCACCTCTATAGCCAACAAGGGCAATCGGTCTGGGCCACAATTGGGCCAACGCTTATTATTGGGCCAAGTGTCCAATGAATGATAAAATAGTCAAAGATATCTGATTAAAGATTTGATAGGCGGTTTATGAGCAACCAACCGAATTTTAAGGTATCCAACCGGATTTTAAGGTAAATCTGTTTATATTTTATTGGACCTGTATCAGATTAGATCCAGGAGACAACCTATAAATACAAGGTCAGAACGATCAGGTAGGTTCAATTCACACTCCAAAACATTCCATCCAGAATCTAGTCTCACTCATCTCATATTCTCAAATATTCACATAGTGATAACCATTCACTAAATATTTCATTAAGAGTCGAGGCTCTTCAATCACACGCCTGACTTAGGCGTTGGAATGCCTTTTGCAGGTACCTCCCCCTCTGTCAAGGAAACAACCGATCGGCCAAGACGGAGGTATACCGAGCAGTCTAAGCGAAAGGAGCTGGAGCACGTGATTCAAGCGTCAGAAACGTTAGTGTCTCGGTCCCATACCTTTACATCGAAACACTTATTTTACCAACAAAATATAGTGACAAAATATTCATTGAAAATAAAATTTTTGAATTATCGACAGATTTACTAAAAGACCCATTATCAAGTGATATTTTCGTAAATAATTAAAATAATAGACTTTGTTGGTAAAATTTGTTAATAAATTTTATTTTAACAATAGATTTTTTTTCCTTTGAATAAATCTATTAATAAATTCTATTTTATTGACTAATTTTTTATCTATCCGTAATGTGGTATTTTCTTGCTGTGAGTTGTAATTGACAATTGTAAGTTGTTCTATAATATATTTCAATGCCCAAGCAAGCATTCATCAATTTGTATATTGACACTGAAGTGTTATAAATATTACTTATAAAACGTTGATGAATGATTTTGAAGTCCATAGAAAGTGAAAATTGGCAAGTTATACATTAAATTTTAAAATTATTTGTTTTTCTGGATGGATTTTAAAGAAAGTTGAACATATAATCAAGAAAACTCATGAATTCAGAAGTGATGTCGTAATCTGTTGTATTAGTGCTCAAGATATATTATATATGTTTAAACGAATCATTCATCTAACTGTACTGAATTTTATATAGCATATTTCAAAACCTGAGTTTCAAATCTCATATTTCTTTGAACCATGCTCCATATATATGTCAAACTAAGATTTACTAAGGAAGTTTTTGAACCAATGTGCCGAGTATTTCGGGTATCTTTTCAAGCCATCTTTGAAATCCACAAAGACGAGTCCAAATCGCACACTATAGCCAGAGTCCCACTCCATGTTATCCAGCAATGACCACACAAAATATCCCTTCACATTCACACCATCCCTTGTATGTATAAAAATCAACAAAAACAAAGGAATTAACCAAAAAAGTCACTCCTGTATTAGTTTTCTACTCTTTCACACTTTTTTATAATAAAATGAAATTGGAGAAAGAAACTATTTCCCCCCTTTTCCTATAAATGGTAAATGTAAAAGCAAGTACGAAAAACAAATATAGCTTCAATCTGTGAATCAAGATTCAAAAAACTCTGATAAAGCATCACTTACTTGATTGCAGTTTGAAGATAATAAAGATGTCGGTATATGTAATCAACTCTGTATGTATCTAGAAGGCTTTCTTCAAGTGAAAGTGTTGGATCGTCAAACTCGTCATAACCTATCAATTAGTTTTGCATAATTTTCGTTAATTTTTTTATGAATCATTGGCTTTTTCAATATTGCACTATGTATGACTGATCTAATACCGTTTTCAGTAATGTAAATTACGGGGTTGTTGTAATGCTTCTTGATGAAAAGCAACAGTCGTCGGAATCCTCGTGGATAAATGCACAACCAGTTAGAAGCAGCCTGCAAATTATTATAAACAAGAGTTTAAATAAAATTGTATGATCTTTTAGAGTGAAGAAAGTAACAAATGAAAACCATTGATACGTAACATTGGTGCCAATGAAATTATGAAATACATACCATTGGACCAAGGAGCTTGCCATTATGCTGATCTGTAATTGAAAAATAAAAAAAACTATGTTTTCAAGAAATTTTATGAGTTCTGTATCATTCATTAGAAGAGAAACAACTAGTTCAGCCATATAAGCAACTTGATTATTACTTGTAACATTAACAAGAGAATCAGTTTGTAAGGCTGGTCTGACACCAAGTTGGTGAGGTGCATGGGCAGCATAAAAGGATGAGTAGTAGTTTAGGCCCAGAAAATCAAATGACCCTTTGAGTTGTCTGGACTCTTCTCTGGTGAACTCTGGTAGCCGGTTTCCCAACATAGATCGCATGCTCTTTGGATACTCACCTTTAGTGAGTGGTTCCATAAACCTGATAATATAAAGTGCAAAAATGTAGATGCAATCAACAAGTAGTGCCGAAACAGAACAAATGCTACATCACTACATTTGAATCTTGCTGGTTAGACTTATGAGTGTTTCTTTTAAACTCATGTGGAGTTAATTTGAATTCCTAAGTAATATACAATCAAATTTTTATTCATGTTTCGGAGAAGAGATATAAGTTATGTAAACATCACAAATCAGCCACATTAAGATGAGTATCACACATCAAGTTTGATTACATCCACTAATGGCGATCAATGATGTGGAATGCTTTACAGTAACATTTCGATCACATAATTGCATAGCCATTAATGTTGTGGGTCCAAACTTTTCTTACATGATGGAGTAGTATACCATCATTCATGCCATGATCATATTTTCAATGATAAATATCGTCTCTGTCCATTTTAGTTCCCTTCAAGGTTTTAGTGTTGAGTATAACCTTACCATCCAAAAATGAAGTCAAGGCCCCGACGTGCAGCATCTCGATCTGATTTCTGTTTTGAAACCGGAACATACCAATCAGAATTCAATGTAACCCCTATTAAACCCTTTTGAGATGCCTGCATACAAATTTTCAAATATTTTGGCAATTTAGTTACTAACAGCATCCAATATCTTTACATGAAAATAAAGCATGGTCCATCAGCAAAAAAGAAATTACGTGTGGGTATTGTACTCATTGACCCACCATTAGAAAAGTTCAAGTGTCATGTTATCTAAATTTCAGGACATAGTTGGTGATTCAAAATTAAAACACTCAAGAATACAGAGGACCTGATACTTGGTCTTATACAGTTTGGCAGCAGCAGCATGAGCAAGAAGTTGGTAGTGTGAAGTCAAGTAGGGCTCGATTCCGGAATCACCACCTGTGCAGTTCAGTTTTAACCAATCAGAACACCGACCAGGTGCAAACCTACCATTTGCATAGCCATTCTTGCTCACACTCCTTGGTTCATTTAAAGTAATCCAATGTTTTACCCTATCACCAAATTCCTTGAAGCAAACTTCAGCATAGTCCCTAAAATCATCTCTGCATGTTCATATCAATTATTTATATGTTTATCAGAACATTATCTCTCGATAGTTATACAATATTTATCAGTCAATTATAACTCTGAGGAAATTGCAGTCACTCACACAATATGAGGGTTTAAGAAACCGCCATACTCATCCTCTAAGGCTTGGGGAACGTCCCAATGAAAAAGGGTCACATATGGTTGCAGACCTGCATGATTCACGACGATCATTTGAGTGATAACAATATGGACATGATACTAAAGCAATGTAAAGAGTTAAATTAATAAATAAATTTTAATCAATTATGACCATTTGCCATTAGCTCGTTGATAAGGTTGTTGTAGTAGTTTATTCCTTCATGGTTTACACCTGCACTAAGTTTTCCTTCTGCAGACAATTAGTTATAAGAAGTTAATAGTATGTTACGATACACAAACTAAAGAAATAAATTATCTGGGTGGAATATAAATAAAGCTTAACTTACTGGGTAGAATCCTAGACCAAGAAATGGAAAATCTATAAGCATCCAAATTCATGTACTTCATGATTCCAATATCCTCCTAAAACATGTGCCCCAATGTATCAAGATTATACATATTAGTAATATATTTCATTCATATGAAAACCACTTATCTAGTACAACTATTTGAAACCATCCATACCTTGTACCGATGATATGAGTCGTCTGCTACATCTCCAGTACTTCCGTCTTTTATTTTTTCTGCATGCCAATTCATTGATAAATAAGTTGAAATATGCATGTAATTTTGCATTTTATAGTTATATGAAGTACAAGAGAGTACATTCAACTCATACAGCTGGAAAATTACTCATTGAGTTAGTTAGTAGTTATCAGCTATAGAATTCTCTACTATTCCTCTCCTTTAGTTTCATCTCTATGATATCTGGTCACATCCTATCAACCTTCTCTGAGTTCTGATTTCAAGTACTAACATTCTTGGTTGGTGTAACAAGGTCCAAAATTGCTCCCAATCTAAGAGACCCAAAATTCTAGAAAGGCTGGAGAAATTAAAAAGCGCATACTTTCTCCATTCCTTGACAACTGTGTTCTAAGGTTCTCTCTAAGTTCCATTTTTTTTGCAATAACTGCATTTACTCTTATTTGAAAAAAAAAAATTAATAATACTATGAAACAGTAGTGAAGAAGATACATTACGTGGGTATTTATGAGTGAAAGTATCCCATATACTGGGTCCTCTTCCACCTTCCCTTGCAGCCCCTTCATACTACACAGCAAAATCATGTCTCTTAGCTTCTGATTACATGAACGGTAACAATAACCAAATTGGAAGATAAAAATGATTAAAATTAATCGACAAAGTAATAATAACAAAAAAAAAAAGACAGACATATGTTTTTAATGTACCTGGTATGCCGAGGATGCTGCTCCGAAAACAAAGCCTTGGGGAAAACTGCTCCGGTTGAGAAATGAAGCGTCATGAATGGGTGAAATGGCCTTGGAATGAGTGACGATGACGAAGGAGGTAACAAAAAGAGACAAAACGCAGAGTAACGGAAACAAGTCAGAGTGTAATGCCATCATCGTAATTCGGGTAAGTGCTTCTGCTCTCTCTGCTTTATCATTTAACCAATGATGGAGAGGAAAAGAAAGAAAGAGAAAAATAGAACTTATTTGAATAAAAAGAAAGAAGGTTGAAAATAAATTAAAAGATTTTAATATATTTAATTGATGTGATTGAATAAATTTAATATTATATTAATATATTTAGATAATATTTTATAAAATAATTTTTTTAATTAATATATAATAAATTTTAAAAGTATAAATTAAAGTTAAAATAAATTTAAAATTAAAATAAAATAAATTTTTAATACACTATTTTTAATATAAAAATTTAACCTCTTAAGTGTGATCTTTCATCTCAAGTATAAGTTTTTTAGTGGTGGGCTTCCTTTTAATTGTCAGTTTTGTAATGAGACATACTTTTCTAAAATAAAAAAACTTTGATAAAAAAATTAATCTTTAAGATTCATCATCTATTTATATCAATAGAGCTTTGAGTTATACGAAGATAAAAGTAGATTTGATATTTGTTAAGTTTTTTTGGTGAAAGAATGAAAAGATTTGACACCAATAAATAATTAAATCATTAAAAAAACTAATATTTTGAATCAAAATTTCTTAATACAAAGATTAATGAATCATTTTACTTGTATATTATTAATCTTACTTATTTTCAACTCATTATTATTAAGAATTTCGAGAAGAGACAATGAAAAGATAGACATAAAAAAATATATTAAGAATTTTACTTATATATTATTAATCTTATTTATTTCAACTCACTTTAAAATATTGACACCAATTGTATTAGTTGAATACGGTGATATTGTTACTAAATTTTTCGTGTGTTTAATTTATATGGATATTTGGAAAAGAATGATAATAAAATAATTTAATTTTCCATTCGAAGTAGGAGTAAAGATGATATTTTAATGTAATTCATTTATTGTATTTAAATAACTAATTAATATAATTTTGATAAAGATGGTAATAAAATAAAATAATTGTAACAGTCTATAAAATTATGTCTTAAATTGAAAGTGTGTTTTAAATAATAAAATTTAATTATTTTAATATTAAGAGTTTAAGTATAAATATAATTTTTATAAAAAAGTTTTATTATTTTAAATAACAGAATTTTTTTTAAACTCTTTTTTTCGTATTTCTCTAACTTTTCTTTTAAATTTTTAATTATGTGTGTTTATGTGTTTGAAGATCAAATATCCTTAAAATAATTATTTAGATGAATTTTTCAATTTCATCTGATAATTTTTTCAATAAAATAAATTAATTTTCTGTCCCATTTCTTCGTTATTTATATTGTTTTTTTCAAAGTATTACTGTATGCACCTAAGAGGATGGTAATCACCGTATCAATGGGTTAAAAGATAAAAAGCTACTTTGAAAAAACCTTTCTCCAAAACTTTTCCCCCACCTAAACCAATGGGAATATCTCAATAAAAAAGAGTGTAAGTGATTGAATAACTATATTTATTAATATCTAAGTATCAACAACAATGGAATACTATAAAATTAAACGGAAAGGCATTTCTAGTTTAATCAATTAAGTTTAAATTCTTACCACTAGCTACTAAATTTTTGAAAAAATATTTCAATGAGGTATTTTTTTAAAAGAAAAATTACTAAATAACGTTAATAATATTATTCTATTTTAAGAAAAAAATTAAATTAAATTAAATTAAATCAAGAATGTATTAAAACTAAATTAAAATCAAAACAATAACATTTAACACTCACACGTGATAATAACACAAAAAATATACATGTTACACTAAAGATTTGACAGGTAACAACACAAATTCTTACATTGGTAATTTTTTTAAAGAAAATTTAAATGAGACATTTTTAAAAAATTATGACGTAATTAAATTTTTTTATCCAAATAATTAAGCCTTCATATTCATAAAAACAAACAGAAATAAAAAAGTATGCAATAAATTAAGAAAGTAGCTAGGTATATATATTGAGATTTCTATTTATGTAGACTAAGGATGAAGGAAGGAATACCTACCCACTAAGGTGATTTAATAACAATATAATATAAACGGATGACTAATAGACTGATTAATCCTTATTTTTATGCCTACAATGCTTGATATAAATCATGTTACTGACTTCTGCCACTCTTTTCATCAATTTGTTGATTATCAAAAAAGACGGCTGTCTTCCATACCTATTTTTTAACAACAAAATAAACATATTTCTGTCTTAACATGTTTGGTCAAACACTAAAACAACATTTTTCATGTATTTTCAACTAAGTTTAAGGTTAAAGTACTTAATTATTTAAATTCGTAAACATTGAATCAACCTTAACCATTTCAACTACCAAACCAATTTTAAAAACATTAATCTATCACAATACTTAATTTGTTTCCTGCAAGATTCTCACAGGTGCTCCTCAAAATTAAATTAAGATATTTATCAAAATCCCACTACTATATTTTTTTTTTAAATAAAGTTATTAAATTCGCAAGAACCAACTTTACTTTATTTATTTCAACAAATATATCTGCTAAAACAATGAAAAAAGATATAAGCTTTCCTCATTATGTTAAAAGAAAGAAGAAGAAGAAGAAAGTGTTAAACTTTGTTTTATAAATCATTGCATATTTTTTATTATTTAGAGATGATTTTGAGAAATGTCTGTTTTTTAGTTTTAAAATCTAAATTTTATTTTTGAAATATAAAATAATAAAATAATGGACACAAATCCTTTTTAACAAGTACGAAACATCTGATAGCCCCTTTAAGTCTCTTAAATATATAATTCTATTTATCAATAATATTTTAAAAAATAATTACCTAAGGTAATGAAACAAGTTAATATTGTTATAGGTTTTTTTTATTTTAAAAATAATGTTATTAATTTATACAAAGTTTCATTTTAAAATTAAATTTTAGGCTTAAAAATATATATTATTCAAATATGGTTCCACTGAGTTGGATTGGATTGAGTTGGGTTCAGTTGGGTTCGGTTGGGTTCGGTTCGGTTAGGTAAATGGTTGGCACTTATCTGTATAACTATCATATCGGTGTTAGTGCATTGAATAAACTTTTGTTGGCATCCTATAAATTTTGGTCTTCCTCTGTACCCTGATGATATTGACACCATTTCTTCCATTTCTTTTAGAAATACAAGTTGAAATGTTCACTAAACGATAAATTCACAAAATGATAAATTCACCAAACGATAAATATCACAAACGATATATTCACCAAACGATATATTCACCAAATGATAAATTCACTAAACGATAAATTCACTAGACGATATACTCACTAAATGATAAGTTCACTAAACGATAAATTCACTAAACGATAAATTCACCAAAGGATATATTCACCAAACGATATATTCACCAAAGGATAAATTCACTAAACGATAAATTCACCAAACGATAAATTCACCAAACGATAAACTCACTAAACGATAAATTCACTAAACGATAAATTCTCGAAATGATAAATTCACCAAACAATAAATTCACAAAACGATAAATTCACCAAACGATATATCCACAAGAAGATAAATTCACTAAACAATAAATTCATTAACGATAAACTCACTAACGATAAACTCACTAAACGATAAATTCACTAAAGAATAAACTCACTAAACGATAAATTCACTAAACAATAAATTCACTAAACGATAAACTCATCAAACGATAAATTCACCATATGACATATTCACTAAATGATAAAATCAATAAACGATAAACTCACCAAACGATAAACTCATTAAATGATAAATTTATTACACGATAAATTCACCAAACGTTAAATTGACCCAACGATATATTCACAAATGATAAATTCACTAAACGATAAATTCACGAAACGATCAACTCACTAAACAATAAATTCACCAAACGATAAACTTACCAAAAGATAAATTTAACAAAGGATAAATTCACTAAACGATAAATTCACTAAAGAATAAACTTAATAAATGATAAATTCACTAAACGATAAACGCACGAAATAATAAATTCACCAAAGGATAAATTTCCCAAACTATAAATTCACAAAATGATAAATTGACCAAACAATATATCCACCAAATCATAAATTCACTAAAAGATAAATTTCTTAACGATAAACTCATTAAACGATAAATTGACTAAACGATAAACTCTCTAAACGATACATTCACTAAATGATAAATTCACTAAACAATAAACTTACCAAACAATAAATTTATGAAACGATAATTTAGGAAAAAATAAATTCACCAAACGATATATTCATCAAATGATAAATTCACTAAACGATAAACTCACTAAAAGATAAACTCATTAAACGATAAATTCACCACACTATAAGTTCACCAAACGATAAATTCACCAAACGATATATTCACCAAACGATATATTCACAAAATGATATATCCACGAAATGATAAATTCACTAAACGACAAATTCACGAAACTATCAACTCACTAAACGATAAATTCACTAAACGATAAAATCACTAAACGATAAATTCACCAAACTATAAATTCATCAAATGATAAATTCACCAAAAGACAAACTCACCAAACGATAAATTCACCAAACGATAAATTCATCAAAACGATCTATTCCCCAAATGACAAATTCATGAAACGATAAATTCACTAAACGATAAATTCACTTAACGATAATCTCACTAAAAGATAAATTCAATAAAAGATAAACTCATCAAACGATAAATTCACCAAATGATAAACTCACCAAACGCTAAATTCACCAAACGCTAAATTCACCACAAGATAAATTCACGAAATGTAAATTCACTAAAAGATAAATTCACTAAATGATATATTCAATAAAAGATAAATTCACTAAACGATAAACTCACCAAATGATAAATTCACTAAACGATAAACTCACTAAACGATAAACTCACGAAATGAGAAATTCACCAAACGATAAATTCCATAAACAATAAATTCACCAAACGATAAATTCCATAAACAATAAATTCACCAAACGATATATTCACCAAACGATATATTCACCAAACGATAAATTCACCAAACGATATATTCACCAAAGGATAAATTCACCAAATGATAAATTCACTAAACGATAAACTCACTAAACGATAAACTCACTAAACGATAAATTCACCAAAACATAAACTCACTGAACGATAAACTTACGAAACAATAAATTCACCAAACGATAAATTAGCCAAACGATAAATTCACCAAATGATATAACCACCAAATGATAAATTCACTAAATGATAAATTCACCAAATGCTAAAGTAAGCAAACGATAAATTCACCAAACGATATATTCACCAAACGATAAACTCACCAAACGATAAATTCAGCAAATGTAAATTCACGAAAAGCTAAATTCACAAAACGATTTATTCACTAAAAGATATATTCACTAAACGAAATATTCACTAAACCATAAATTCACTGAACGATAAAGTCACTAAACGATAAACTCTCTAAACGATAAACTCACTAAACGCTAAATTCACTAAACAATAAAGTCACTAAATCATAAACTCCCTAAACGATAAACTCACTAAACAATAAATTTCCTAAACGATAAACTCATGAAACGATAAATTCACAAACCATAAACTCACTAAACGATAAACTCACTAAACGATAAACTCACGAAATGATAAATTCACCAAATAATAAATTCAATAAACGATAAATTCACCAAACGATATATCCACCAAATGATAAATTCACTGAACGATAAATTCGGTAAACGATAAACTCATTAAATGATAAATTCACTAAAGGATAAACTCACCAAATGATAAATTCACCAAATTACGAATTCACCAAATTACGAATTCACCAAACGATAAATTGAAGAAACGATAAATTCACCAAAGGATAAATTCACCAAATGATCAACTCACTAAACGATAAATTCACTAAACGATAAACTCACTAAGCGATAAATTTACCAAATGATAAATTCACTAAATGATATATTCACCTAACGACAAATTCACCAAATGATATATTCACCAAATGATACATTCACTAAACAATAAATTCACTAAACGATAAACTCATAACATGATAAATTCATCGAAACGCCAAATTTACCAAACGATAAACTCACCAAATGACAAATTCATCAAACAATAAGTTCCCCAAATGATAAATTAACTAAACGATAAATTTAGTAGATGATAAACTCACTAAACGATAAGTTCACTAAACGATAAATTCACCAAAAGATATATTCACAAAATGATATATTCACCAAAGGATAAATTCACTAAACGATAAATTTACTAAACGATAAAGTCACTAAACCATAAACTCCCTAAACGATAAACTCACTAAACAATAAATTTACTAAACGATAAACTCACGAAACGATAAATTCACAAACCATAAACTCACTAAACGATAAACTCACTAAACGATAAACTCACGAAATGATAAATTCACAAAATAATAAATTCACTAAATGATAAATTCACCAACGATATATCCACCAAATGATAAATTCACTCACGATAAATTCGGTAAACGATAAACTCACTAAACAATAAATTTACTAAACGATAAACTCACGAAACGATAAATTCACAAACCATAAACTCACTAAACGATAAACTCACTAAACGATAAACTCACGAAATGATAAATTCACAAAATAATAAATTCACTAAATGATAAATTCACCAACGATATATCCACCAAATGATAAATTCACTCACGATAAATTCGGTAAACGATAAACTCACTAAACGATAAATTCACTAAACGATAAACTCACCAAATGTTCACCAAATTTCAAATTCACCAAACGATAAATTTACCAACGATAAATTGAAGAAACGATAAATTCACCAAAGGATAAATTCACCAAATGATCAACTCACTAAACGATAAATTCACTAAACGATAAACTCACTAAGCAATAAATTTACCAAACGATAATTCACTAAATGATAAATTCACCTAACAACAAATTCACCAAATGATATATTCACCAAATGATAAATTCACTAAAAAATAAATTCACTAAACGATAAACTCATAACATGACAAATTCACTGATACGCCAAATTTACCAAATGATAAATTCACAAAACGATAAATTCAATAAACGATAAAATCACAAAACGATAAATTCACCAAAAGATAAATTCACCAAATGAGAAATTCATCAAACGATATATTCACCAAATGATAAATTCACTAAACGAAAAATTCAGTAGATGATAAACTCACTAAACGATAAGTTCACTAAACGATAAATTCACTAACCGATAAATTCACCAAAGGATATATTCACAAAAGGATATATTCACCAAAGGATAAATTCACTAAACGATAAATTCACTAAACGTTAAACTCACTAAACGATAAATTCACTAAACGATAAATTCACTAAACTATAAATTCACAAAACGATAAATACACAAAAAGATAAATTCACCAAACGACAAATTCACCAAACGATAAAGTCACCAAACGATAAATTCACTAAACGATAAACTCAATAAAGGATAAACTCATTACATGATAAATTTACCACACGATAAATTGAGAACACGATAAATTGACCAAACGATATATCCACCAAATGATAAATTCACTAAATGATAAATTCACCAAACGATCAACTCACTAAACAATAAATTCACCAAACGATAAACTCACTAAACGATAAATTCACCAAATGATAATTTCACCTAACGACAAATTCATCAGACGATATATTTAAAAAACAATATATTCACCAAATGATAAATTCACCAAACGATAAATTCACGAAACGATAAATTCATGAAACGATAAATTCACCAAACGATAAATTCACCAAACGGTAAATTCACCAAACAATAAATTCACAAAACGATATATTCACTAAACGATAAAGTTACGCAACGATAAATTCACTAAACGATAAACTCACTAAACAATAAATTAGCTAAATGATAATCTCACTAAACGATAAACTCACCAAACGATAACTTCACCAAACGATAAATTCACCAAAAGCTAAATTTACTAAACGATAAATTCACCAAATGATATATTCATCATATGATAAATTCACCAAACCATATATTCACTAAACGAAATATTCACTAAACCATAAATTCACTGAACGATAAAGTCACTAAATGATAAAATCCCTAAACGATAAACTCGCTAAACGATAAATTCACAAACAATAAACTCATTAAACGATAAACTCAAGAAATAAAAAATTCACCAAATGATAAATTCACTAAATGATAAATTCACTAAACGATATATCCAGCAAATGATAAATTCACTAAACGATAAATTCGCTAACGACAAACTCACTCAACGATAAATTCGCTAAACGATAAACTCACTAAACGATAAATTCACTAAATGATAAACTCACCAAACGATAAATTCACCAAATGTCAAATTCACCAAACGATAAATTTACCAAACGATAAATTGAAGAAACGATAAATTCACCAAACGATATATTCACCAAATGATAATATCACTAAACGATAGTATCACCACACGATAAATTCACCAAATGATAAATTTAGCAAACGATATCTCCACCAAATAAAAAATTTGCTAAACGATAAATTCACGAAACAATCAACTCACTAAATGATAAATTCACTAAATGATAAACTCACTAAACGATAAATTTAACAAATGATAAATTCACTAAATGATAAATTCACCTAACGACAAATTCACCAAACGATAAATTCACCAAACGATATATTCACCAATTGATAAATTCACAAAACGATAAATTCACAAAACGGTAAATTCACAAAAAAAAAGCAATAAATTCACGAAAAGATAAATTCACCAAGCGACAAATTCACCAAACGATAAATTCACCAAATGATAAATTCACCAAACGATAAATTCACAAAAGGATATATTCCTCAAATGATAAATTCACTAAACGATAAATTCAGTAAACAATAAATTCACTAAACGATAAACTCACTAAGCGATAAATTCATTAAACGATAAACTCACCAAACGATAAATTTACCAAAAGATAAATACACCAAACGATAAATTCACCAAACGATAAATTCACCAAACGATTTATCCAACAAATGATAAATTCACTAAAAGATAAATTCACTAATGATAAATTCACTAAACGATATATCCACCAAATGATAAATTCATTAAATGATAAATTCCTGAAAGGATCAACTCACTAAACGATAAATTCACTAAACAATAATCCCACTAAACGATAAATTTACCAAACGATAAATTCACCAAATGATAAATTCACGAAACGACAAATTCACAAAACGATATATTCACCAAATGATAAATTCACCGAACGATAAATTCACTAAACGGTAAAGTCATTAAACGATTAATTCACTAAACGATAAATTCACCAAACGATAAATTCAACAAACGTTAAATTTTCCAAACGATAAATTCACCAAACGATATATTCACCAAACAATAAATTCACCCAACGATAAATTAACTAAACGATATATCCAGCAAAGGATAAATTCACTAAACGATAAACTCATCAAACGATAAATTCACTAAAAGTTAAGTTCACAAAACAATATATTCACCAAATGATAAATTCACCAAACGATAAATTCACCAAACGATAAATTTACGAAACGATAAATTCACCAAACGATAAATTCACTTAACGATAAATTCACTAAACCATAAATTCACTAAACGATATATTCACTAAACGATAAATTCACGAAATGATAAACTCACTAAACGATAAAATCACCAAACGATAAATTCATCAAACGATAAACTCACGAAACGATAAACTCTCCAAACGATAAATTCATCAAACGTTAAATTCACCCAACGATAAATCCTCCAAACGATAAATTCAAAACACCGTAAATTTACCAAATGGTAAATTAACCAAAGGATAAATGCATCAAACGATATATTCACCAAACGATATATTCACCAAAGGATATATTCACCAAAGGATATATTCACCAAACAATAAATTCACCAAACGATATATTCACCAAACGATATATTCACCAAACGATATATTCACTAGAGTATATATTCACTAAAGGATATATTCACCAGACAATATATTCCCCAAACGATATATTCACGAAACGATATATTCAGCAAACGGATTGGGTTGGGTTGGGTTGGGTTTGGTTGGATTGTGTTGGGTTGGGTTAAGTTGGGTTGGATTGGATTGGGATGAGTTGAGTTGGGTTGGATTGAGTTGAGTTGGATTGAGTTGGGTTGGATTCGATGCGGTTAGGTTAAATTCGATTCGGTTCATAATCCTCTAACTAGGATGAACCAAATATAGAAGGAGACCATTAGAGGAAAACCAAATGAAAGAATCTAATCAAATTCTAAAGGAGTTCCTGCTGCACCTCCTAATTTTCATGATACATCTCCAAATATTCCATTATTATCCTTTTTTACTAATAACCACCTTCTTTCTATAACATGTTTAGAATTAAAAATTTAATATATTTAAATTTAAAAATGAAATTAAAAAAATTATTTCTTTAAATTTAAAAATCAAAAACCGTTAAAGGTTGTATGAAACCGATCAAAGAATCTAATAAAATTCACACCACTAAACCAACTAAAATTATCTGTACCATGTAAACATGCACAAATTTTTAATTTCGTTAACAATTTTAATCCAACATTTAAAATTTTAAATCGATATCAAGTATAATAATTTATTTAAAAATTATTATTCAAACAATTATGTTGTTAATTCAACCTAAAGTAGAGTTTTGTGGCATCGCTAAAATTGGAAGAGGTAGATAGACAAGGCACAAAACTAGTGGGGTAAGGTGTCACTTCCACGTTGAACGTGACACTAACAGTGCCAGATGTCATACATGAACATGACACATAAACATGACACTTAAGCAACAAAATTCTTACAAAAATAAATTAAAAAAAACTAAAAGAATTTTAAAAAATTCACAAATTGACGTGACATATCATTAACGTCTTTCATGATTTTTTTAAAGAAAATCTAATTAAGGCACTTCTAAAAGTTAAGATTAAATTATTATTTTTTAAAACAAGAATCAACTTAACACACTTCCATTAAGAAAAACTAAGCATAACTTAGACAAAAACTATGTATAAAGCGGATGAAAGAATCTAATCAAATACAAACAACTAAACCAACTAAAATTACATGTACCATGCACCTATGCATAAATTTAATTTTAAAAATTTCATTAACTATTTTAATCCAACATTCAAAATTCCAAATCGATATAATAATTTATTTATAAATTATAATTCAAAAACGATTATGTTGTTAATTCACATAAAAAAATACTTATAAATATTTCAAGTGAATTTTTTTTAAAGTAAACATTGTGTACTTCCTTCTAATACATAAATTATCTATTAATTCTTATGGAAAAGAAAAGAGATTTTTAGTGAAATTAATAAATTAAAATTTTAAGGCAAATAGACGAAAACAATTAACGGTAAACTTTGTTGACTATATATATATATATATAGATCTTGTATATAGATGATGATATGGAAAATGAAAACTTTATTATAATAACAATGTCTTTTTCATTTTTGACTGTAACACCAGTGTCAACACATCTACAACATATCTGTATCTTTTTTCATCGACAGAAGTCCAATACAATATATATAGGACTTTAATTACAATGAAAGAATAATGAAAGAATGAGAAGAAAATCTCTATTTTTGAGACCTATGAACTTTAGAATAAAAGAATATGAATTAATTAGTTACAAAGAAAATGTAATAATTGAATGAATGAATTTTGGTTGTATTATTTACTAGAGCTATAAAGTCTGGTTTTTTTTTTGAGGAAGTTCTTGTACCACGTTGCTGATAGTTTTGGATATCTTTTCAAACCATTTTTGTAATCTATGAAGATCATTCCAAATCGTGATGTATAACCCGAAGTCCATTCAAAATTGTCGAAGAAAGACCACACGTAATATCCCTTCACATTTGCTCCATTCCTATATAATAATGAAATGAATATAAATTAAAAAAAAATCAAACAACATCTATAAGAATAAAATTTTAATATTATAAAAGTAAAAATTACTTACCTAATAGCGGACAGAAGATAATAGAGATGACGATAATGATAATCTATTCTGAAAGTGTCCATAAGAGATTCTTCAAGTGATAAGGAGGGTTCATTATACTCGTTGACACCTATAAAAATGAATAAGAATAGGTCAAAAAGAGTATGATGCACATTGAATTTAGCAAGGGAGAGAAACTGTGAAACTGATGTATAAAGAAGTATGAACAAATGATATTTACCATTCTCTGTGATGTAAATCAAAGGATTGTTATATTTTTCCTTGGTATATAACACGAGATCACGAATTCCTCTGGGATAAACGTATAACCAATCAGAAGCAATCTGCATGATTAAAAAAAAATGTTAATTTTACATTTTATAAGATTGAACTAGTAGAGAAGTTTGTCTTAATAGGAGTATAGAAGTACCTTGATTCCAATAGGTTTCCCATCGCGTTCAACTAGAATGAATCAAAAAGAAAAAAGCACAAGCTATTGTTAGTCATGATCTTATTCAACTATTTAGGGTGAACTGATAGAATGTTAGAAAATAGATGAAATCCTCACATGCAGCAGTGACAAGAGAATCGGTTAAGTAGCTAGGGTTGTCATTGCTCAGTTGAGGTGCATCGGTGGCATATGTTGTAGAGTAATAGTTTAGACCAATAAAATCGAATGAACCAATAAGAAGTCTAGCTTGCTCTGCAGTAAACTTTGGCAACCTTGTTCTCACAAGTGATCTCATACTTTTTGGATAGTCTCCGTTAGTTAATGGATCCATAAACCTGAAATCATTTAGCATTCAAATCAGTTTTTTTTAAATTCATCAAACCATACTTATCAAATTGTTAACATATGCATTTTGTATAAAGCAAATTA
This sequence comes from Vigna angularis, assembly GCF_016808095.1. Taxonomy (NCBI): domain Eukaryota; kingdom Viridiplantae; phylum Streptophyta; class Magnoliopsida; order Fabales; family Fabaceae; genus Vigna; species Vigna angularis. The sequence continues at coordinate 36,576,177 of NC_068974.1, forward strand.
ATAGAGTGTGATAGAAAGTCTTACCATCCATACATGAAGTCAATTGCTCTTTCGGCAGCCTTTTGATCAGCTTTTGTATCTCTGAGTGGCAAAAACCAATTAGCCACCAAGGTTATGCCTATCACACCCTCTTGAGATTTCTGCATATATATTATTCAAATATTAAAACAACCTTCGAGAATACTCAATTTTAACATAGTTAAAAATTTAAGAATACTTAATAAATTGACTAACCTGATACTTGGTCTTGTATAGACGAACAGCTGCTGCATGAGCAAGAAGTTGATGATGTGTGACCAAATATGGCTCAATTGAAGAATCACCACCAGTGCAATTTGAATTCATCCATGCAGAGCAGCGACCTGGTGCCATTTGTCCATTTGCATAGCCATTCTGGCTATAACTCCATGGCTCATTCAATGTAACCCAATACTTCACCCTATCACCAAATTCCTTGAAGCAAAGTTCTGCATAATCTCTAAAATCCTTCCTGAATAAGAAAAATATATGTTTGTTTGTCAAATTATATTCCTATGCAGCTGTTAATCAAACGTACTAATCAATTATATGTTAGATTTGAAACTTACACTATCAGTGGACTTAAAAAGCCTCCATACTCATCTTCCAGTGTTTGGGGAAGATCCCAATGAAAAATAGTCACAAATGGTTTTATACCTGTGCACGATTGTTAACATTTATTAATAATCATCATCAAATTTTATAAAATTAAAAAGTCCAAATACGATCGCATTTAAGTCAAATATTCTAACCATTAGCCACCAGCTCATTGATAAGGTTGTTGTAATAGTTTATTCCTTCTTGATTTATTCCTCCACTCAGCTTTCCTTCTGTAAATATATAGTTTTATAAAAAGGGTTAGGTTAATTCAAAAGGAAGATCCAACTACGAAAAACTTAGTCATTATTTACAAGAAAATAACTTACTGGGGAGAATCCTTGACCAAGATATGGAAAATCTGTATGAATCCAGATTCGCATCCTTCATCATTTCAACATCTTCCTGCAGACACAGAAAAATATGTTATATTATTTATAGGTAATTGACGCTTATGAACACCAATAACTGTATGTTCTTTTCTAAATAAATATAAAACAAAGGAATGCTGTGATCAAACCTTGTAATGATGGTAGGAGTCAATGGCCACGTCTCCGTTGCTTCTATCCTGGATCTTAGCTGCATTTCAGTAATTCAGAATTAATTAGAACATATATTTTGTTTATTATTTAAGATCATTCAGAAAAGTATCGTATTTGCTTCCTATTTGATCTGTTTGTACTGTGGAGAATCGGAGAGAGTGAGTTACATACCTGGATATTTATGGGTGAAAGTATCCCATACACTTGCTCCTCTACCACCTTCCGTTGCTGCACCTTCGAACTATATATATGACAAACATAAAAGAAATCAAAATCTCATTCAGGAAAGTAATTCAGTTTGGTAAATATTATATGTAGTTTTTAAGAAGTATATATATACCTGGTAAGAGGAAGATCCAGCTCCAAAGATGAAGCCTTGAGGGAAAGTGTTGCGATTGATTGAAATGTCAATAGTTGGTGAAACTGAAACTGTTTCTTCGCATGTAACTTTGGAAGATCTAACAAGAAGAAGAGCAAAGAGACCGAGAAAGAGAGAGCTGTAGATGGCCATGTTATTTTTCTTAGACGTTTGATGTTGTTTCTGTGAATGCTTCAATCTCTCCTTATATATATATGAAGGAATACCAGCTACCTACCACCTTCGTGCTTTGACCAGTTGATTTCATAATAATATATATAATATATACTATTTTTGACTAAGAGGAGTGACTGAACTTGTACTTAGTTTGTTCCATAAAACTATTATTAAAGAACTCCTCCCACGTTTTTATTCTTTGCCCACTTTTCCGTTGAATATCAAAATTGGCGGCTATATTTTATGCAGCAATTTGCTAACAGGATATAGCACAACTTTTACCAGGTTTTCTTCAGATTTCTCTGGTGAGAGACAAAATAGTATTTTTATATGGGGATGCCTTCCATGTTCTGAACAGGAAGTTCAAACTAAGAAAACAAACTACTCAATTAACCATATCTAATTTGTTGGCACAAAATTTTCATGTTCTTATGCTTATGCTTATGTTATTACTCCCAAAGTTTGTGTTCTTTTTTCTATTATTCACTTTTGGATTACATTATTTTAGTGTTATTTCTTTCCTCTGCAAACAAACACAGCTTGAATATACTAGAATTGTTTAATTAAAAGGTAAGCTGGACTAGGTTGGAGCACAGTCAATTGTGTTGGATGTGTGAATAAAGTGTGATGGTGGTAAGAGGAAGTCGATCTTTATTAACGGAAAACAATATAAATAGTTTAATGTTTTATCTATGTAATTACTTAGATTTTTTTATAATATGTAAATTTTGTTGATGTTTCATGAAGAATAATTTTTATCATAGGTTTGATGTGGTTCATTATGATTTATTCCCTTTTCTGAAGGTAGGAGAAAAGATAAAACTAAAATAAAAAAAAGATGAAATTCTTTGAAATTCTTTATTTATTAGTAAAAATGAAAGTTTGAAACTCATATTAATAATTTATTTTTTTCTTTTAGTTAACTTCAAGATAATAGAACAAAAAAAGAATTGACTACTGAGCCGTATGAGTCAGGAAATTCTCAAGTACGGTTCTAAGGAAAGGAATTGATTCACCTATTTCGACCGAGGAGAACAGGCCATTCGACAGGGAGACTCAGAAGTTGCGGAGTCTTGGTTTAATCAAGCCGCTGAATATTGGAAACAAGCTATAGCTCTTACCCCCGGTAATTATATTGCAGCACATAATTGGTTGAAGATCACAGGGCGTTTTGAATAAGAACACTCTGTTTCTTTTTTTCTTATATTTTTATCTATCTATATCTTTATATAGATAGATAAATATCTATTGTTATAAATTCTTGTTTCTTGTCCCTATCAAATTAAAAAATCATTTCTATAGGAACGACCAATCACAGAATTTCAATATATCCCTTCTAATCTAATTTTTTTTGTTCGATTTTTTCTAGTATTTCATAGAAATAAACGAGATGTGGATACAGTAGATCATTTTCTCCTTTTTTCTGTTATTTAAACTAATATTCAATCAAATTAAGAAAAGAGACCTTCAAAAAAAGAAATAAAATATAGGTATATTGCCTAATAATGAATGCTAATGTCTGCTCAATTTGAAATAGAGTACATACTAATACTTTATCTATAAAAAAAATCAAATCTAAGGAATAGAATAAAATCTGAATACATTTGATTAGTAGGCTGCACGAAAAATTATTGAACTTCCATTCAGAGTTCCCAAAAAGGTCTTAGAAGATTAAAAGAGGTCCATTGAGCGCCCCACTCTTATGTCATAATAGATTCGAACACTTGCCCTGAATTGACTTCGAGATCATAATTGTTCTAGTGAAAAACTAAAGAAATGAAATTGACTAAGATATCCAATACATGAGAGATAGGAGAGAACAAAACTCAATAGAAACATCTCTAATAAGTTCACTAATTCTGTTTTATGTTGGCAGGTCTCTTTGTATGTGTTGTCTGGAAAGAGGAGGACTCAATGATTATTCGTTCACCGGAACCAGAAGTTAAAATTTTGGTAGATAGGGATCCTATAAAAACTTCTTTTGAGGAATGGGCAAAACCTGGGCCTTTCTCAAGAACAATAGCTAAGGGACCAGATACTACTACTTGGATCTGGAACCTACATGCTGACGCTCATGATTTTGATAGCCATACTAATGATTTAGAGGAGATTTCCCGAAAAGTTTTTAGTGCGCATTTCGGCCAACTCTCTATCATCTTTCTTTGGCTGAGTGGCATGTATTTTCATGGTGCTCGTTTTTCCAATTATGAGGCATGGTTAAGTGATCCTACGCACATTAGGCCTAGTGCTCAGGTGGTTTGGCCAATAGTGGGTCAAGAAATATTGAATGGTGATGTAGGGGGGGGGGGGGTTCCGAGGAATACAAATAACCTCTGGTTTTTTTCAGATTTGGAGAGCATCTGGAATAACTAATGAATTACAACTCTATTGTACTGCAATTGGTGCATTGGTCTTTGCAGCCTTAATGCTTTTTGCTGGTTGGTTTCATTATCACAAAGCTGCTCCAAAATTGGCTTGGTTCCAAGATGTAGAATCTATGTTGAATCACCATTTGACAGGGCTCCTAGGGTTGGGGTCTCTTTCTTGGGCAGGACATCAAATACATGTATCTTTACCGATTAACCAATTTCTAAATGCTGCAGTAGATCCCAAAGAGATACCACTTCCTCATGAATTTATCCTAAATCGGGATCTTTTGGCTCAACTTTATCCGAGTTTTTCCGAGGGAGCAACCCCATTTTTTACCTTGAATTGGTCAAAATACGGAGAATTTCTTACTTTTCGTGGAGGATTAGATCCAGTAACTGGAGGTCTATGGCTGACCGATATTATACACCATCATTTAGCTATTGCAATTCTTTTCTTGATAGCGGGTCACATGTATAGGACCAACTGGGGTATTGGTCACAATATAAAAGACATTTTAGAGGCACATAAAGGTCCATTTACAGGCCAGGGTCATAAAGGTCTATATGAGATTCTAACAACGTCATGGCATGCTCAATTATCTATTAATCTAGCTATGTTAGGCTCTTTGACCATTGTTGTAGCTCACCATATGTATTCTATGCCTCCTTATCCATACCTAGCTACTGACTATGGTACACAACTGTCATTGTTTACACATCACATGTGGATTGGTGGATTTCTCATAGTCGGTGCTGCTGCGCATGCAGCGATTTTTATGGTAAGAGATTATGATCCGACTATTCGATACAACGATCTATTAGATCGTGTCCTTAGACATCGTGATTCAATCATATCACATCTTAACTGGGTATGTATATTTTTAGGTTTTCACAGTTTTGGTTTGTATATTCATAATGATACCATGAGCGCATTAGGGCGCCCTCAAGATATGTTTTCAGATACCGCTATACAATTACAGCCGATCTTTGCTCAATGGATACAAAATACCTACGCTTTAGCACCTGGCACAACAGCCCCGAGTGCAGCAACAAGTACCAGTTTGACTTGGGGAGGTGAAAATTTAGTAGCAGTGGGCGGTAAAGTTGCTTTGTTACCTATTCCTTTAGGAACTGCGGATTTTTTGGTCCATCATATTCATGCATTTACAATTCATGTAACAGTATTGATACTCTTAAAGGGTGTTCTATTTGCTCGTAGTTCACGATTGATACCGGATAAAGCAAATCTAGGTTTTCGTTTCCCTTGTGATGGACCTGGAAGAGGGGGGACATGCCAAGTATCCGCTTGGGATCATGTCTTCTTAGGACTATTTTGGATGTACAATTCAATTTCCGTAGTTATATTCCATTTCAGTTGGAAAATGCAGTCAGATGTTTGGGGTAGTATAAGTGATCAAGGGATAGTAACTCATATCACAGGAGGAAATTTTGCACAGAGTTCCATTACCATTAATGGGTGGCTTCGTGATTTCTTATGGGCGCAGGCATCCCAGGTAATTCAGTCTTATGGTTCTTCATTATCTGCATATGGTCTTTTTTTCTTGGGTGCACATTTTGTATGGGCTTTTAGTTTAATGTTTCTATTCAGCGGGCGTGGTTATTGGCAAGAACTTATTGAATCCATTGTTTGGGCTCATAATAAATTAAAAGTTGCTCCTGCTACTCAGCCCAGAGCCTTGAGCATTGTACAAGGACGTGCTGTAGGAGTAACACATTACCTTCTAGGTGGAATTGCCACAACATGGGCATTCTTCTTAGCAATAATTATTGCAGTAGGATAATAGCTAGGAGGATTTGAAAATCATTATGGCATTAAGATTTCCAAGCTTTAGTCAAGGCTTAGCTCAAGACCCCACTACTCGTCGTATTTGGTTTGGTATTGCTACCGCACATGACTTCGAAAGTCATGATGATATTACTGAGGAACGTCTTTATCAGAATATTTTTGCTTCTCATTTCGGGCAATTAGCAATCATTTTTCTGTGGACTTCCGGGAATCTCTTTCATGTAGCTTAGCAAGGTAATTTTGAGACATGGGTACAGGATCCTTTACATGTAAGACCTATTGCTCATGCAATTTGGGATCCTCATTTTGGTCAACCAGCTGTAGAAGCTTTTACTCGAGGAGGTGCTCTAGGCCCTGTTAATATAGCCTATTCTGGTGTTTATCAGTGGTGGTATACAATCGGTTTACGTACTAATGGGGATCTTTATACTGGAGCTATTTTTCTATTAATACTTTCTATTATATCTTTAATAGCAGGTTGGTTACACCTACAACCAAAATGGAAACCGAGTGTTTCGTGGTTTAAAAATGCCGAATCCCGCCTCAATCATCATTTGTCAGGACTATTCGGAGTAAGTTCCTTGGCTTGGACAGGGCATTTAGTTCATGTCGCTATTCCGGGGTCCAGGGGGGAATACGTTCGATGGAATAATTTATTAAGTATATTGCCGCAAATTCTATGTGTTTCACATATATATCTATTCCAAAACTAGCTATATCTATTACAAAACTAGTCCCTTGTCATTATGATAGATAAGAAAATTATGATAGATAGGAAATTGATGAAAATACAAATTCCAATTTAGTTGGGAAATAATAAATCGAATAAAACACATAAATAAGGACTTAAAGATAGAGAGGATATAGGAAAAAAATTAGAAAATGAAACAGGCTTTTTGGGGATAGAGGGACTTGAACCCTCATGATTTCTTAAGTCGACGGATTTTCCTCTTACTTTCAATTTCATTGTTGTCGGTATTGACATGTAGAATAGGACTCTATCTTTATTCTCATCTGATTTATCAGTTCTTCAAGGGTTTTATCCGATTATGATGAAGTGAATAATTTCATCAATAAATATTCCATCGTTTCTTCAACTTCGAATTGATTTGATTCACATTTTTCATTTGTGAATATTTTTATCACAAATCGATCTTCATTAATAAAATAAAGAAAAAGTAACAAATTGAAAGAGTATTTCAGTGATCCATTCCTGTAATTTTGGTGAAAGGATTCTTTTACTAATGCAATAAAAAAAGTCGTCAATTTCGTTTGTTAGAACAGCTTCCATAGAGTCTCTGCACCTATCCCTTTTTTATTATAACTTTCTGAATTTTTCTTTGTTTTCAGAAAAAAGGATTTGGCTCAGGATTGCCCATTGTGAATTCCAGGGTTTCTCTGAATTTGAAAATTATTACTTGGTAAGTTTCCATACCAAAACTCAATCCAATTAAGTCCGTAGCGTCTACCAATTTCGCCATATCCCCATCTTTTTTTTATATTTGAATCTGATTATAATAGAATGCTTTTTTTTTCATTTCTATTATGAGAATTATGCGGGAACTTTTGAATTCATTAAATACATATTATTATATTAAATATTAAATTAAATATTAAAAACCCTTTTCTTTTCTCCAATTTTATAGATTTGATTTCATCTATATTGGATACCTTTATTTGTTTGAATCAGAACTAATTCTAATATCTATACATTAACAATTCAATATACACAGATATAGACCACATATCTACTTATCTTCTATGTACCTCCTTATCTTATTTTTTCATACAATTTAGAATACTCGAATGGTCGATTCTTTTTTTTTTGTTTTTGCTTAAATAAAAAGAAAATAAACAATCCATTTATTCATATACAATTGATATAACTAAAACGAATCTAGTGGCTAGAAAAAACCATTCTTTTAATTTCATATAGAATTAGACATTTACTTAGAAATATGGAATTCCTTAAGATTTACTAAAATATATCTATTTCCTAAAAAAAGTTTATTTTGTATATATCGTTATATTTATAGAAATATAGATATAATACAAAATCGATCTACAAATTAGAATGAGTTGCCCGGGACTTGAACCCGGAACTAGTCGGATGAAGTAGATATTTTATTCTTTAATAAAATTCAACAATAGAATAAAACAAGAAAAAATCCCTCCCCAAGCCGTGTTTGCAGTTTTCATTGCACACGGCTTTCCCTATGTATACATCTAAACCTGAATTACTTGCCTAGCAAAAGACTCTAAGAAAGTGAAATAGAATATTCAATTTATTAACCCCGAATCTTGACTCTGACTACATGAGCATTTCAAAATCCTATAGATATAGAAGACTAAAAATAGAAGACTAAAAAAAATGATTTTTTTATCCTCATTTAAAAAAAAGAAGGAAGTTCGTTTTATCAATTTACACCGATTTAAAAAATATCATAACCTATTTTAACTTATAAATAATTGACGAAATCGTTTCTGAAAAGAATATCCAAATACCAAATCCGACCTAGATAAAACCTACGCAAAGTAAAAGAAGTTCTTGGAAAAATCAAAGAAAAAATATCTTCTTCTGTAAAAAATTCTTCCAATAATTTTTCTGAACTTAATTTTTTCAAATAAATGCGCACAGTACTTTTGTGCTTACGAGCCAAAGTTTTTATACAAGAAAACCGAAGTATATATTTTATTTGATAGAAACTCTTTTTTTTTGCAGATCCATTGTAATAATGAGAAAAATTTCTGCATATGCGCAAAAACCGGTCAAGAATATCAAAATCAGATAAATTGGCCCAAACCGGCTTACTAATAGGATGACCCATTACATTACAAAATTTTGTGTTAGCCAATGATCTCATTAGAGGAATAATGGGAACTATTGTATCAAGTTTTTTTATAACAATTTGAATTAGAAATGAATTTTGCAACATTTGACTTCGTACTACTGAAAGATTTAGTGGAATACTTAAAAAATAGCCTAAAAAGTGAAATGAATACTGAGATAATTCGTTTATATAGATCGTTTCTAGTCCAGCCCAAATATCAAAATGACATTGCCATAAATATATAAAATAGTATTTCCATTTATTTATCAAAAAAGGAGTATTCTTTAAAACCAGAATTGATTTTCCTTGATATCTAACATAATGGATGAAAGTATCCTTAAAGAAGAATAAAGTATATGAACAATTCTTAGTAGATACTTCTACAAGATGTTTTATTTTTTCATAGAAAAAAATTCGCTCAAAAAAAACGCGAAAATGTTTTAACTGTAACTGAGAGGATTTGTTACGTAGAAAAAGAAAGATAGATTCATATTCCCACACATATAAATTATATAGGAACAAGAAAATTCTTCGATTCCTTTTTGAAAAAAAAGTAAAAATCCATTTTTTTGGAGGAAAAAGACTATTCCAATTAGAATAGTAATAAAAAAACAACCTTATTAAATGAAAGAAAGATACATCTTTTATCGAATATCGAAGGATTTGAACCAAGATTTCGAGATGGATAGGATAGGGTATTCGTATATCTGACTTATGATTTAAATATATCAGTTTATCTTCGAAAAAGGGAAAAATCGAATGAATTGATTGCAAATTTGTATAAGATTTTACGATTTCTAATCCCCTTAAGGAAGAGCTAAATAATTGTAGAGAAAATAGAATCTCCACGACGATACCAAAACCTTCTAATATTATTTGAGAATAAAAATGATAGTTATAACCCACAAAAGTATTTTTTTTAGAATCGTTAACAAAAAGAATGAAATGAGTCTGTTGATACATTCGAGTACTTAAACGTTTTACAATTAGTAAACTAAAATTATTGTTATAATCTACATTTTCTAGAAAAAAGGACTCATGACGATAAGCTAGTCCATAAATAGATTCCCGAAAAAAAAGTGGGTATAGGATGTCCTGGTATCGAGATCTATGGAGTTCTAAATATGCTTTATATTGCTCCATTAAAAAAGTCTATTTGGTCAAACAAAGAATCAGAGATTCATTGGATTATCAAATGATACATAGTGCGATATGGTCAAAACAGAAAATTATAGGTATAAAAATATACCTAGAAAACAAGTAAAACCCATTCACGGACTCTCTCTAATCGATTTTTCGCCTAATTTTTGTTCTAGGATAACGAGCTAATTAAGAATCCTTTATTTTTTTTTTACCTAATCGCTCTTTTGATTTTGGAAAAAATATCTTTATCAATATACTCTTTCTTTTACACATTTATCGCTACCCCAAAATACCAAAAGATAATGGAAAATAGCTATATAGTTAGCACTCATAAAAAAATAACCCATTCACCAGAAAAGCTTTTCCCACATCAAGCACTAACCTATTTTTAACGTACAATTAGATGGGGTAATGATCAAAATAAAAAATAAACGAAAGCTCGATGCTTTTGGTTTTCCTATTAGAATTAGAACCACCAAGTTCTATCCCTTTATTAATCAAACCCAACTGAATTTTTTTTTTTACGAGCCAAAAATTCAAACAAAAATTTGAGCTGGATCCTATAAGAATGAAATATTTTTAGAATTCTTCATTGATACGACATGCTACTTTTTCCAGTCATTCCTTTCTGGATCAGTCGTGGTTTTACAAGCTCTACCGATAGTATCGACGAATCGATTGCTTCATAGAAATGTGTAAAAAAAAGAGTCGCTCTTAAAAGCCGAGTACTCTACCATTGAGTTAGCAACCCCACTACAATTTAAAAAATAAGGTGGATGTTTATACCCAATCGCAATAAAAAAAAATAAAATTACAAAATTGAATTGTCTAAAAAACTAAAAAAAGATATACCACCTATTGAAATACTATGTTATAGTTATCCATTATTATTATATATATAAGACTATATATATTCGTATATATAGATCTATGATTTTCGTATATATATATTCGTGTTTACCTTTCAATTCACTTACTTATTAATTCAAAAAGTTTTTCTTGTTTGTATCGCAGAAAGAAAACCAATGAACCTACCATTTGATGAAGTAATAACGCCTATTTAAAGTAAGTAAGGTGATCAATTTATTCACGATCGGATTATATTTATTTGATACAGTGTTGTCAATATTAGTATTGAAAAAAAATACAATCGAATTAATAAGATTGAAAATCTTATTAATTCGATTACGATTATTAGTATTATGTTAGAATTACTTATAAGAAAAATTATTTCAATATAAATATATCTATTTTCTAAAATGATATTCTAATCTAAAAAAACGTATCAAATTATAAAAATATATAAATCAATAGGAAAATAAAAATTGAATATAGATTCATTTAATGTAGAATAAATTTCATATAGAAATGGAGCAACCTCCCTATTATGTGAAATTCACATCGAAAAAGGCAATAGCCAGTTTCCCTTATAAATTGTAATCACTTTTTTCGTAAAATATCGTCTACTTACTATGCTTCTATTCCAATACGAAAGATAGAAATCTATTGAATAATTAAGTATCTTTGTATTCGGCTCAATCCTTCTTTTAGGAAAAGATTGTGCCGAGTTTAATTGCAATTAATCCAAAGTATCCATTGCTTCGTATTCAAATTTGATCTCCTTCCATACTTCGCAAGCAGCAGCTAATTCAGGACTCCATTTGCTAGCCTCACGGATAATTTCATTACCTTCACGAGCAAGATCACGTCCTTCATTTCGAGCCTTCACACATGCTTCAAGAGCTACTCGATTAGCTACAGCACCTGGTGCATTTCCCCAAGGGTGTCCTAAAGTTCCTCCGCCAAATTGAAGTACGGAATCATCTCCAAAGATTTCGGTCAGAGCAGGCATATGCCAAACGTGAATACCTCCCGAAGCAACAGGCAGAACACCTGGTAGAGAAACCCAATCCTGAGTGAAATAAATACCACGACTTCGATCTTTTTCAACAAAATCATCACGCAGTAAGTCAACAAAACCTAAAGTGATTTCTCTTTCCCCTTCAAGTTTACCTACTACGGTACCGGAGTGGACATGATCTCCACCAGACAAACGTAATGCTTTAGCTAATACACGAAAGTGCATACCATGATTCTTTTGTCTGTCGATAACTGCATGCATTGCACGATGTATATGAAGAAGTAGACCATTATCTCGGCAATAATGAGCCAAGCTAGTATTTGCAGTGAATCCCCCTGTTAAATAATCATGCATTATGATAGGAACACCTAATTCTCTGGCAAATATAGCTCTTTTCATCATTTCTTCGCATGTACCCGCAGTTGCATTCAAGTAATGCCCTTTGATTTCACCTGTTTCAGCCTGTGATTTATAAATCGCTTCAGCACAAAATAAGAAACGGTCTCTCCAACGCATAAATGGTTGGGAATTAACATTTTCATCATCTTTGGTAAAATCAAGTCCCCCACGAAGACATTCATAAACAGCTCTACCATAATTCTTAGCGGATAACCCCAATTTAGGTTTAATAGTACATCCTAATAGGGGACGACCATACTTGTTCAATTTATCTCTCTCAACTTGGATGCCATGAGGCGGACCTTGGAAAGTTTTAATATAAGCGGTTGGGATTCGCAAATCCTCCAGACGTAGAGCACGCAGTGCCTTGAACCCAAATACATTACCGACAATAGAAGTAAACATGTTAGTAACAGAACCTTCTTCAAAAAGGTCTAAGGGATAAGCTACGTAAGCAATATATTGATTTTCTTCCCCAGCAACAGGTTCGATGTGATAGCATCGTCCTTTGTAACGATCAAGACTGGTAAGCCCATCGGTCCACACAGTTGTCCATGTACCAGTAGAAGATTCGGCGGCTACCGCAGCACCTGCTTCTTCAGGTGGAACTCCAGGTTGAGGAGTTACTCGGAATGCTGCCAAGATATCAGTATCTTTGGTTTCATAGTCAGGAGTATAATAAGTCAATTTATAATCTTTAACACCAGCTTTGAACCCAACACTTGCTTTAGTCTCTGTTTGTGGTGACATAAATCCCTCCCTACAACTCATGAATTAAGAATTCTTGAAACAATAAGGTCTACTCGATATGACTTAGGAGTTAATGAAATCTTTTACAAAAACCAACTAATATTATCAATTAATCCCAAAGGTTCGTTATGTTATTATTAAATTAAACGATGGTATTTGATTTGTCAAATACATCATTATTGTATACTCTTTTCTATGTATGGCGCAACCCAATCTTTTTTTTCAATTTGAAATCTCTTATTTTTGAATTTTCAAATCGAAAGATCTAATCTAAATAATAATAAGAATTTATTCTGAATCTTGACAGTGATATATGTTGTCTATGTAAATCCTAGATGTAAAAATAGGCAGCTTTCTCCCCGGAAAAGAAACAAAGAGGTAAAAAAAATAGGGAAAAAGAGGGTAAGTCTAAAAAATTGTCTACTGAGGAAATACGAAATCCAACGATAAAAAAAATGAATTCTAAATTAAGGTACAGGTTCGAATTCCATACAGAATATAGATGATATTATCTAGAATGATAGAAAAAAAGAAAAGACTTTCGAAATATTTTATCCAATTGAAATTTTCAAAATAACTGCAGTAAGCTTAAGAATTCTATAATTGAATTTGAATAAGTAAGTAAACAATTAAAGAGGATTTATTGAATAGTACCAAAAAAATGGAGTACTAACTTCCATTTCTTATTTCTTTTTGAATTAACCGATCAACTTGCTTTCTTATCGAACATTTCTTTTTGATTTAAAAACTTTTTCGGAAAAAAAAATTGGCTTTTGATATGCGAATAAATCCTACTACTTCCGGTCCTGAAATTTCTTCGATTGAAAAAAAAAATCTGGGACATATTGACCAAATAATCGGTCCGGTACTAGATGTAGCCTTTCCCCCGGGGCAGATGCCTAATATTTACAATGCTCTGGTAGTTACGGGTCGAGATACTGTTGGTCAACAAATTAATGTGACTTGTGAAGTACAGCAATTATTAGGAAATAATCGAGTTAGAGCTGTAGCTATGAGTGCTACAGATGGCCTAAAGAGAGGAATGGAAGTTATTGACACAGGAACTCCCCTAAGTGTTCCAGTAGGCGGAGCAACTCTAGGACGAATTTTCAACGTGCTTGGAGAGCCGATTGATAATTTAGGTCCTGTAGATACTCGTACAACATCTCCCATTCATAGATCTGCGCCTACCTTTATACAATTAGATACAAAATTATCTATTTTTGAAACAGGAATAAAAGTAGTAGATCTTTTAGCTCCTTATCGTCGTGGAGGAAAAATAGGACTTTTCGGTGGAGCTGGAGTGGGTAAAACAGTACTTATTATGGAATTGATCAATAACATTGCCAAAGCTCACGGAGGTGTATCTGTATTTGGCGGAGTAGGTGAGCGTACTCGCGAGGGAAATGATCTTTATATGGAAATGAAAGAATCTGGAGTAATTAATGAACAAAATATTGCAGAATCTAAAGTAGCTCTAGTATATGGTCAAATGAATGAACCACCCGGAGCTCGTATGAGAGTTGGTTTAACTGCCCTAACTATGGCGGAATATTTTCGAGATGTCAATGAGCAAGATGTACTTCTATTTATTGACAATATCTTCCGCTTCGTTCAAGCAGGATCTGAAGTATCTGCCTTATTGGGTCGAATGCCCTCTGCTGTGGGTTATCAACCCACTCTTAGTACTGAAATGGGTTCTTTACAAGAAAGAATCACTTCTACCAAAGAAGGGTCCATAACTTCTATTCAAGCAGTTTATGTACCTGCAGACGATTTAACTGACCCTGCCCCTGCTACGACATTTGCACATTTAGATGCTACTACTGTACTATCAAGAGGATTAGCCGCCAAAGGTATCTATCCAGCAGTAGATCCTTTAGATTCAACCTCAACTATGCTCCAACCTCGAATCGTTGGTGAAGAACATTATGAGACTGCGCAACGAGTTAAACAAACTTTACAACGTTACAAAGAACTTCAAGACATTATAGCTATCCTTGGCTTGGACGAATTATCCGAAGAAGATCGCTTAACCGTAGCGAGAGCACGAAAAATTGAGCGTTTCTTATCACAACCTTTTTTCGTAGCAGAAGTTTTTACCGGTTCGGCTGGAAAATATGTTGGTCTAGTAGAAACAATTAGAGGGTTTAATTTGATTCTTTCTGGAGAATTAGACGGTCTTCCTGAACAAGCCTTTTATTTGGTAGGTAATATCGATGAAGCTACTGCGAAGGCTACGAACTTAGAAACGGAGAGCAATTTGAAGAAATGACTTTAAATCTTTGTGTATTGACCCCCAATCGAATTGTTTGGGATTCAGAAGTGAAGGAAATCATTTTACCTACTAATAGCGGACAAATTGGAGTATTACCTAATCATGCGCCTATTGCCTCAGCTGTCGATATAGGTATTTTGAGAATACGTCTTAAAGACCAATGGTTAACAATGGCTCTGATGGGGGGGTTTGCTAGAATAAATAATAATGAGATAACTGTTTTAGTAAATGATGCGGAAAAGGGTAGTGACATTGATCCACAAGAAGCACAGCAAACTCTTGAAATAGCAGAAACTAATTTGAATAAGGCTGAAGGCAAGAGACAAACAATTGAAGCAAATCTAGCTCTTAGACGAGCTAGAACACGAGTAGAGGCTATCAATGTTATTTCATAACAAGTTGAAATTGATGCGTCCCAATATCCGAAAACAATAAAAAGAAAAAAGAAACAGTCAGAAGAAAAAAGTAAGTAGAAAAGCTTATTAGATACCACACTCAAAGGTATCTAATAAGTTATAACTACACCTTACCTACTATTGGATTTGAACCAATGACTCCCGCCGTATGAAAGCAATACTCTAACCACTGAGTTAAGTAGGTAATTTATGACTCCTCCTAAAAAAAAAAAAGAAGAGTACCCATCTATCAGATTAATTGATTATAAATGTAAAATTACTGATAAGCAATACCAACACCCGTTCAAGGGATTCGATCATGTAATATTCATCTTGACAAGCAATTATCTTCATACTATGATATGTTACTAATAAACTTTAGGAGACAATAATATGTAACAAGAATTCTTGACATTCCTTGGGGACCAACTATATTGATATCCTAAAGTTTATTCATCATTTGTCACTAAATGAAAATTTATTAAAAATAAAAAATAAAATAAAAGAATACAAATCATAATGAACCACATCAAACCTATGATAAAAATTATTCTTCATGAAACATCAACAAAATTTACATATTATAAAAAAATCTAAGTAATTACATAGATAAAACATTAAACTATTTATATTGTTTTCCGTTAATAAAGATCGACTTCCTCTTACCACCATCACACTTTATTCACACATCCAACACAATTGACTGTGCTCCAACCTAGTCCAGCTTACCTTTTAATTAAACAATTCTAGTATATTCAAGCTGTGTTTGTTTGCAGAGGAAAGAAATAACACTAAAATAATGTAATCCAAAAGTGAATAATAGAAAAAAGAACACAAACTTTGGGAGTAATAACATAAGCATAAGCATAAGAACATGAAAATTTTGTGCCAACAAATTAGATATGGTTAATTGAGTAGTTTGTTTTCTTAGTTTGAACTTCCTGTTCAGAACATGGAAGGCATCCCCATATAAAAATACTATTTTGTCTCTCACCAGAGAAATCTGAAGAAAACCTGGTAAAAGTTGTGCTATATCCTGTTAGCAAATTGCTGCATAAAATATAGCCGCCAATTTTGATATTCAACGGAAAAGTGGGCAAAGAATAAAAACGTGGGAGGAGTTCTTTAATAATAGTTTTATGGAACAAACTAAGTACAAGTTCAGTCACTCCTCTTAGTCAAAAATAGTATATATTATATATATTATTATGAAATCAACTGGTCAAAGCACGAAGGTGGTAGGTAGCTGGTATTCCTTCATATATATATAAGGAGAGATTGAAGCATTCACAGAAACAACATCAAACGTCTAAGAAAAATAACATGGCCATCTACAGCTCTCTCTTTCTCGGTCTCTTTGCTCTTCTTCTTGTTAGATCTTCCAAAGTTACATGCGAAGAAACAGTTTCAGTTTCACCAACTATTGACATTTCAATCAATCGCAACACTTTCCCTCAAGGCTTCATCTTTGGAGCTGGATCTTCCTCTTACCAGGTATATATATACTTCTTAAAAACTACATATAATATTTACCAAACTGAATTACTTTCCTGAATGAGATTTTGATTTCTTTTATGTTTGTCATATATATAGTTCGAAGGTGCAGCAACGGAAGGTGGTAGAGGAGCAAGTGTATGGGATACTTTCACCCATAAATATCCAGGTATGTAACTCACTCTCTCCGATTCTCCACAGTACAAACAGATCAAATAGGAAGCAAATACGATACTTTTCTGAATGATCTTAAATAATAAACAAAATATATGTTCTAATTAATTCTGAATTACTGAAATGCAGCTAAGATCCAGGATAGAAGCAACGGAGACGTGGCCATTGACTCCTACCATCATTACAAGGTTTGATCACAGCATTCCTTTGTTTTATATTTATTTAGAAAAGAACATACAGTTATTGGTGTTCATAAGCGTCAATTACCTATAAATAATATAACATATTTTTCTGTGTCTGCAGGAAGATGTTGAAATGATGAAGGATGCGAATCTGGATTCATACAGATTTTCCATATCTTGGTCAAGGATTCTCCCCAGTAAGTTATTTTCTTGTAAATAATGACTAAGTTTTTCGTAGTTGGATCTTCCTTTTGAATTAACCTAACCCTTTTTATAAAACTATATATTTACAGAAGGAAAGCTGAGTGGAGGAATAAATCAAGAAGGAATAAACTATTACAACAACCTTATCAATGAGCTGGTGGCTAATGGTTAGAATATTTGACTTAAATGCGATCGTATTTGGACTTTTTAATTTTATAAAATTTGATGATGATTATTAATAAATGTTAACAATCGTGCACAGGTATAAAACCATTTGTGACTATTTTTCATTGGGATCTTCCCCAAACACTGGAAGATGAGTATGGAGGCTTTTTAAGTCCACTGATAGTGTAAGTTTCAAATCTAACATATAATTGATTAGTACGTTTGATTAACAGCTGCATAGGAATATAATTTGACAAACAAACATATATTTTTCTTATTCAGGAAGGATTTTAGAGATTATGCAGAACTTTGCTTCAAGGAATTTGGTGATAGGGTGAAGTATTGGGTTACATTGAATGAGCCATGGAGTTATAGCCAGAATGGCTATGCAAATGGACAAATGGCACCAGGTCGCTGCTCTGCATGGATGAATTCAAATTGCACTGGTGGTGATTCTTCAATTGAGCCATATTTGGTCACACATCATCAACTTCTTGCTCATGCAGCAGCTGTTCGTCTATACAAGACCAAGTATCAGGTTAGTCAATTTATTAAGTATTCTTAAATTTTTAACTATGTTAAAATTGAGTATTCTCGAAGGTTGTTTTAATATTTGAATAATATATATGCAGAAATCTCAAGAGGGTGTGATAGGCATAACCTTGGTGGCTAATTGGTTTTTGCCACTCAGAGATACAAAAGCTGATCAAAAGGCTGCCGAAAGAGCAATTGACTTCATGTATGGATGGTAAGACTTTCTATCACACTCTATTAATTTGCTTTATACAAAATGCATATGTTAACAATTTGATAAGTATGGTTTGATGAATTTAAAAAAAACTGATTTGAATGCTAAATGATTTCAGGTTTATGGATCCATTAACTAACGGAGACTATCCAAAAAGTATGAGATCACTTGTGAGAACAAGGTTGCCAAAGTTTACTGCAGAGCAAGCTAGACTTCTTATTGGTTCATTCGATTTTATTGGTCTAAACTATTACTCTACAACATATGCCACCGATGCACCTCAACTGAGCAATGACAACCCTAGCTACTTAACCGATTCTCTTGTCACTGCTGCATGTGAGGATTTCATCTATTTTCTAACATTCTATCAGTTCACCCTAAATAGTTGAATAAGATCATGACTAACAATAGCTTGTGCTTTTTTCTTTTTGATTCATTCTAGTTGAACGCGATGGGAAACCTATTGGAATCAAGGTACTTCTATACTCCTATTAAGACAAACTTCTCTACTAGTTCAATCTTATAAAATGTAAAATTAACATTTTTTTTTAATCATGCAGATTGCTTCTGATTGGTTATACGTTTATCCCAGAGGAATTCGTGATCTCGTGTTATATACCAAGGAAAAATATAACAATCCTTTGATTTACATCACAGAGAATGGTAAATATCATTTGTTCATACTTCTTTATACATCAGTTTCACAGTTTCTCTCCCTTGCTAAATTCAATGTGCATCATACTCTTTTTGACCTATTCTTATTCATTTTTATAGGTGTCAACGAGTATAATGAACCCTCCTTATCACTTGAAGAATCTCTTATGGACACTTTCAGAATAGATTATCATTATCGTCATCTCTATTATCTTCTGTCCGCTATTAGGTAAGTAATTTTTACTTTTATAATATTAAAATTTTATTCTTATAGATGTTGTTTGATTTTTTTTTAATTTATATTCATTTCATTATTATATAGGAATGGAGCAAATGTGAAGGGATATTACGTGTGGTCTTTCTTCGACAATTTTGAATGGGCTTCGGGTTATACATCACGATTTGGAATGATCTTCATAGATTACAAAAATGGTTTGAAAAGATATCCAAAACTATCAGCAACGTGGTACAAGAACTTCCTCAAAAAAAAAACCAGACTTTATAGCTCTAGTAAATAATACAACCAAAATTCATTCATTCAATTATTACATTTTCTTTGTAACTAATTAATTCATATTCTTTTATTCTAAAGTTCATAGGTCTCAAAAATAGAGATTTTCTTCTCATTCTTTCATTATTCTTTCATTGTAATTAAAATCCTATATATATTGTATTGGACTTCGGTCGATGAAAAAAGATACAGATATGTTGTAGATCTGTTGACACTGGTGTTACAGTCAAAAATGAAAAAGACATTGTTATTATAATAAAGTTTTCATTTTCCATATCCATCATCTATATACAAGATCTATATATATATATATATATATATATATATATATATATATATATATATATATATATATATATATATATATATATATATATATAGTCAACAAAGTTTACCGTTAATTGTTTTCGTCTATTTGCCTTAAAATTTTAGTTTATTAATTTCACTAAAAATCTCTTTTCTTTCCCACAATAATTAATAGATAATTTATTAAAAAATTCACTTGAAATATATATAAATATTTTTTTAATGTGAATTAACAACATGATAGTTTGAATTATAATTTATAAATAAATTATTATATTTGATATCGATTTGAAATTTTGAATGTTGGATTAAAATAGTTAACGAATTTGAAAATTTGTGCATGTGTGCATGGTGTAGGTAACTTTAGTTAGTTTTAGTAGTGTGTATTTGATTAGATTCTTTGATCCACCTTATGCATAGTTTTTGTTTAAGTTATGCTTATAGGATAGAACGGAACTATAGAATAGTATTCTTATTAACGTAGAAATGAGTGTCCGTAATGTGGAGGATAAGATGAAATTTTCATCTGGCTAACAAAAAAAAAAACGACAATGGTATACATTTCAAGAATTGGTTGAGAGAAAAGAAAACGATATAAAAAAAACCCTAAACCTAAATTTTCATTTGGCTAATGATAAAAAAGCCACAACATGGGGGTATTTCTTGTGTTGTAGGGATGTTTTTTGTGTCTAGGTGTAAATTTGGAGGAATGATATATGTTTTTTGCCACAAGGTGTTTCTATTTTCTTCTTCTTTATCTTGCACCAATACTTTGTACATGTAAATATCATATATAAGATTTTTTTTCTGTCTTCTTCTCTTTCTTCTCTTCTTTTTGTTTTGCCTTCTGGTTTCTTTGTGGTGGTCAAAAATCTTATTTTGAAGTGTTCTATCATGCATCTCTCGAATGAACAAAGTTGATGAGAATATTTGAAATCCTCAAATTTATTAAAACTTAATTAAGCTAAACAACATATATAAATACTTATTGTAAACATCCTCAATTTATTTTATAATATAATGTAGAATAATGTTGACTTGAATGAGTGACTAAACTTTGTTCTCATTTATTTAAGCTATTTAACAATCTATTGAGCTACACGCTCAAGGATGGAAAATTAAAAAAAAAAGTGACTAAACTTTGTGATAACCAAGTTTAATTATTATATTATTGTTAACTTTTTCCACGTTTTAGTCTTTGAACCTTTTCCCGGTGAATTTGAATATCAGCAATGGTGGCATAGTTCAACATATGTAAGAAAGAAAATAAAACTTTTAGCATAGTAATCGTATTGTCTTAATTTGAATGGTCAAAAAGACCACGCATATTTTGAAAAAGGGGAATGTCTTTAGTCATTTCCGCAGGAAGTTACATGGAAAAGGCAAAGTGCGGGTGAAACGTTTTCTTTACGGAACTTTGAACCCGCATTTTAAAATACTAAAATTTTCTCTTCCAATATATGAATTATTTCTCGGAGAAAAGTGTTTACGTATATGTTTTTATTAGTAATTTTGTATGAAATATTTTTAAATGTTATAAAGTTGAAAAATATCTTTTTAAGAAATAAAATTACTTAAGTTAAAAGTGAACTGAAACAATCAAACCCAGGTTTAATATTTTTTTAACCAGTTAAGTTGAATAAATAAGTTATGTTTAAATTTTTATGAGTTTTTTGAATCGAACTTTCAATAATTTGGCTCCTCTTGTTCATACCAGTACTTCTCAGTCGTGTTTCTGAAAAAGTTTAATGTAAACTTTCATATACAACTAATTTATGTTACTGATTTATTACACCCACGGAAAATACCATGGGTATGGTTATCCATTTTTCAAAGGTGCTACTTTAAATTATCTATGTTTAAACCATATTTTAGTGAGAAATAAGTATTTATGATTTTAAAATAAAAGTATTTAAATAGGTATATTTGTAATATCAATGTTAGTTTTCTTAATTGAAGATTTTTCATAGGTACATGTTACAACCATAACATCCAACAAGGGAAATCTTTTGCATCTGGAATTAATCCAATTTTAATAGTGAATATTAATAGTTTGCATGAGTTAATTGTACTTTTAAATACTCATCAATATTGCCATTTCCATTAGTAGCAATTAAAGAATGTTCAAAAAAACCTTCTGAAGTGGATAAACATTGTTGACATTCATGAATGTTGATAAACACAATTAGGGTTTGGGATGGAGAGGAATGAGTTAATGATTATGTCAACGGAATGATGGTAAGGTAGTGGTCTGGTAAGTGGCGGCCTCGTGCTGAGAAGTTGACGATTGCATATATTTGGTAGTCTCTGACTCAGTGGTTGATACTCTGACCAATTAACAGTAGATATAGGTGGTTGTCACAAATTGAATTATTTTATTAGTAGTAGGAATTATTCTTATTAAATAATTAAATATTGTTCTATTATTAATTTATATTCACATAAAAAAATTGAACTCTCTCCGCTTTTATATATATATATATATATATATATATATATATATATATATATATATATATATATATATATATATATATTTTGTGAATTTGGCACAATCCATGGTATTTGACTTGTGAGTAGGAATAAAAAAAAATTCACTTAAAAAAAACTCACATAAATAAAAATCCACAAACATCAAAACCACGATAAAACAAGACTAACTATGGATAAATGAGACGATATTAGGTCAAGATAAATCAAACTAAGTCATATATATTGTTTACGTTGGATTCACGTAAAGCAAATATTAATAGAATTTAAGTTGAGTCAGATGCACCTCATGTTAAGTAAAGTTGATTATAATTTAAGTTAAATTAGTCCAAACTAAAAAATCTGTTAAATTGATCGAGATTGAAGGTTGAGCAAACTTGCACCAAAGATCAAGCTTAGTCAACCTAGTCAAAGATTAAGCAAAGTCGACCCAAACTAAATAGTCGAATTAAGTTGGTTCAAATTGAAAAATCAAGTCAAGTTAGCCTGGGATAAAGAATCACACCAAACATGACATATTGAAGGTTGAGCCGAGGCGAGTAGGGTAGAAGGTTGAGGCGAGTCAACCCAAATTGGTCTAAGCAGAATGACCTAGGTTGAAGGTGAAGTCAAGCCAATTAAGGTTAAAGGTCAAGCCAAGCTAGTTAGAACCGAAGGTTAAGGTGAGTAAATTTGGGCAAAGGTCAAGCCGAATCGACCCAAGACGAAGAATCGAGGCAAGTCATCCCAGACTAAAGATTAAAAACGATTTGATTCTTACCAGGTTGGGCAGCCTAGACCAAAGGTTAAGTGAAGCTAGATCGGTTGAAGGTTGAGGTAAGTTAACTCAGGCTAAAGATTGATCCAAGGGGCCTAGGCCGAAGTTTAACCTAGGTCAACCTACGCTAAAAGATAAAGTCGAGTCATCTCGAATCAAAGGCGTCAACTTTAGGCATATGTTGACTCAACTCGATCTTCAGGGCTAGATCGACTCGACTGAACCTTCGGCCTCGGTTGAAGGTCGAGTCGAGTCTAACCAAGTCAAGCAACCTAAATCAAAGATTGAGTCGAGGTAGTTAGAATTGAAGGTTGAGGCAAGTCCGTTCAGACTAAAGGTTGATCCAAGAGGTCTAAGCCAAAGTTAGACATGGGTCAGCTTAGACAAAAAGAAAAAAATGGGTTATCCTAGGTTAAAGGCTTTAACTTTTGACACGGGTTGATTCAAAACAACATTTGAATTGAATTAACTTGTCTCGACTTTCAACCTGAATTGAATGGATTGTATTCATGAAAGTAAATAATAAAATAAAAGACTTATTTTAAGAGTGAACTGAGAAAACCTATATTTATTGAACAAATTACTTTTATATATATATATTTATAAATAACAATGGCAAGGTTTGAATCATTAATATTACACTTATTTAGTATTTACTAAATATAAAAATATTATAATATTACAATATGAATAGAGAAGTGGAGTAATGAAAAAAAATATCTACAAGGTACACATTCAACCACAATTAAAGTTAAAAGTGGTGAATTTAGATAAAGATTGTTAATATTAATTACCTTATCCAAAACATTGTTCCGTAGCATGAAATTTTAGTTTTATCTTTTAAAAGAAATTGAATGGTTAAAAAAACATATATTTAAACTGTCTCTATCTTCAATTTATAAACCATTAAAACTATTTAAATGTATCAATTTCTGTAAATAATTTTATTTCTTTAATTGTCCAAAAGTTATCAGTTTGGAGTTCGAGACTCCAGTTATATCCTTGTAAAACTATTGAAGGAACCAATTCCCACAACCGATTTTATTCCTTTAATTCCACGTATTCCATCTAAGATTCAAATAGCTATGGAGGAAAGCAACCCATCTCTTAAATTGAATCATAATACTTACTCGGAATAGTTCAAAATTGTACTTATAACAACAGTTACAATTAAATAATATTCACAAGTGGAAGCATGTCATTACTGAATGTTGATAAATACAATTAGGACAGAGTCGGATGAATTAGTCAGGATAGAGTGATCCGGTAAGTGATGTACACTCAACAATTAATAATAGATAAGTGGCTGAATTATTTTATTATTAGTAAATATTATTCTTACAAAAAATAAAATATTGTTCTAGTCCTGTTAATAACGAGACAGCACCAATAAGATTTGGTTCACTCAGATAACGATTATCACTATATTTTAATTAAAAATCTTAAAATAATAGGTTGATGATTTTTTTTTTATATAATGTTTCAGTTTTTCATTTTTATTTAACTTTATACTTATTTATACTTGGTTTTCATAAGGTCTAGTATTCGTATGAACTGGTTTTTAAAACTAACTATTAATTTTGATATCGCTATTAAGTTTATAAAAGTTAGAAGTTTACTAGAGAAATACAAAATCAATAAAAATTAAACTTAATCACATAAAAAGGAATTGATATATTCTCAACCTAAAACTTTAAAGTAATATATTGATTAATTTTTTTTATGAGATAGTCTTTTTTTATCTAATATAATGCTGGAAGTCCCATGTCAACTAGATATAAGGTCAATTTGTAATATATAAGTGGGTGCAAACCTCATCTTACAAGTCGGTTTTGTGAGATTAAGTTAAGCTGGTTAGAGCCTATTCTAGCGATATTTGTTGTTTGTTAGACATATTGTTTCACTCGCTGTCGAACTACCCATTAATGTTTAGCTTTACGCTTGAGATGTATATACTTCGACGTGAAGAAAGTTGAGTTAGGTTTAAAGTCCACTTCAAAAGGCAACATTCCCCATCAGGTTTAATTCAAATCTTTGTTTAAACTAATTAATTATAATAATAAAAATTTTACATTAAAATAAGCATACTATCAATCTTGTGTTTAAAAAAAAAAAGAACAAGCACATAGTATCTGCACACAAGCAGTTAAAATCAAAGTTGTAAAATCCGCATTTACTCGGTCCATTCAATCGATAAATACCTCTCCATTATTTAAAATGAAGATTAATTGTTTGTTTACTATTGTCGTAAATGGGTGGGTGTGAATTAAGTACAGATTCCATGGAATAAGCTTCGATAATGATGAAATAAAATAATAAAAAATGTGATCGGCACTAGATCTTAAAATAATTACACCACTCTCGTTAAGTGGTTATGACCTTTTCAGTTTTTAATTTTAAAATCCATATTTAAAATAAAGTTGGTTTACATAAAACAAATTTCGGTTAGTTTTTCTATCTTTGGTTGAATAAATTTAGTTTACCAACTATTATAATTATGTAATTTTTTATCTTGGAATTTTAATGGTGACTATTATTTTCAATTTCAAATTAGTATTTTCATTAAATTATTGACAATATTCAATAAGTTGGAGAAGTGGTTAAACACAAATTTATATTATAAGGGCAAAACCAATATAATAGGAACTCATGCCAAAACTAGTTAGACAAAAGTTTTTTTTTACGGCAAAACTAGTTAGACTAAAGATAATTATATGATGCAAACGAAATTAATTTTAGACTTAGTACAATGTAAAGAAAAAACATCTTTAAAAGGACAACAATATTAAATAATGGCATGTGTCACTTTTCTTAGACAAATGCTTTTAAATACAAAAAAAAAAAAAATTGTTGGGCAAATTAAATTTTTCCAACGAAATCGTAAGAGGAAAATATTGGGAATAAACTCTGAATTTGAACATTTCTTAAAAAAATATTTTCTTCAGAAATAACTCGAAAAGGAATTCACATGTTTTGAAATTTTGATCATATAAAAAGGATATTAATAGAAATTTGGAGCACTTCATGGTGAATCAAACTTTGTATGAAAGCTTCAAGTTTAAAATATTATTTAAAGAGGTAAGAAGTAATAGATTTATTTTCAATTCTTATATTATCATTGTGTTTAGTAAATAATTTATAATGTTTATAATACTTTTAATGCCACTATTATTTTTCCAATAAAAGAAAATTTAAGTACTTTGGAAAACCTTATGTTTGGTCGTCCCTTGTCTTAACATACGTAGTTTTTATTTTTTTGTTAGACTGAAATAAAATAATAATAATACCAATCACTACTAGCAATAATTAATCAATTGTATTCATATCTTCATTTCCCATATGCTTTCTATATATATGAACAAGACTTGTTTAGAATAAATACAAATAATGATATACAAATATTGAACAAATGAATCAACTAATATCACTCCATCTTCTGATCTCTAAGCTCAAAGATAGAAAAAAAAAAAAAACTACAATATCACTAACTGGAACTGAAAAGTCTGTTGTTTTTCTTGAGAAAATTCTTGTACCATATTGCAGAAAGTTTCTCGTATCTTTTCAAACCATTTTTGTAATCCACATATGTCATTCCAAATCGCACAGTATAACCCATCGACCATTCAAAATTGTCAAATAAAGACCAAGCATAATATCCCTTCACATTTGCACCTTCCCTGTAACAACATACGAAGCAAACAAATTAGAAAGAAATTAACTTGCATAACCAAAAACACCTTTCAGCAATGTAAAATACTACTTACCTAATTGCAGAACGAAGATAGAAAAGATGACGGTAATAGTAATCAATTCTGTAAGTATCTAACAGAGATTCCTCCAATGACAGTGTTTGGTCATTATTAAATTCGTTTACACCTGCAAATAATATAATGTATTTGTCTTGTCAAATATTGAACAAATATTTATGTTTGAGAAACTAAACATTATACATAAATTATTTTACTCACCATTTTCAGTTATGAAAATCAAAGGATTGTTATATTTTTCTTTGGTATACATTACAAGATCACGAATTCCTCTTGGACAAACATACAACCAATCAGAAGCAATCTGCATAATTATAAAATGAAAAGGTTAATTAGTTTCATACTTCATTAAAGGGATTAAACTAAAGTAAATTTGCAAGCTCAGTGAGAATATATATACACGTACCTTTATACCTATGGGCTTCCCATTACGCTCAACTGCAATTATATATTAAAACATAAGAAAAGCCAATGTTAACCATGATCGAACTCAAGATATAAGCAATTTAGAAAGTTGATGAAAAAGTGTTGTAGATTGATTACTTACAGTCAGAAATGACTAAAGAATCAGTTACATAGTATGGTGGAGCATTGCTCAAACGAGGTGCATCAGAGGCATATATTGAAGAATAGTAGTTTATGCCAATGAAGTCAAATGAACCAATCAGTAACCTAGCTTGCTCCGCAGTAAACTTTGGTAACCGTGATTTCACAAGAGATCGCATACTTTTCGGATATTCTCCTGTTGTTAATGGATCCATAAACCTGAAATCAATAAGCTTTGATTTAGTTTTCCATTGGTAGCCTTTAACAAACTAAAGAGAAGAGGAACAAGAATTGATTTCTTACCATCCATACATGAATTCCACCGATCTTTCAGCAGCTTTTTGATCAGATTTGGTATCTGAAAATGGTATGAACCAATTACATACCAAGGTAATGCCTATCAAACCCTTCTGTGATGCCTGCACATTCACGTTTCAAAATATTAGTTTACTACCCCACTATCCCTTTTCTTATATATATATATATATATATATATACGGTGAAGTTTATCAAAATTTGAACTGATGAAAGAAAAGGTTCTTAACAAAGTAATAACAAACCTGGTACTTGGTCTTGTATACACGAACAGCTGCTGCATGAGCAAGAAGTTGGTTGTGTGAAACTATATAGGGCTCTGTACCAGAATCCCCTCCAACGCAATTTGGATTTACCCAACTAGAACAACGTCCTGGTGCCATTGTTCCATTTGCATAGCCATTAATGCTGTAAGTCCATGGCTCGTTCAGTGTAACCCAATGCTTAACTCTATCTCCGAATGCCTTGAAGCAAACGTCAGCATAATCCCGAAAATCCTTGCTGAAGATTGATATATGTGTTTGATCAGCAAAACTAGCTATTGAATTTTCCAAGAGTAAAGTAATTAATACTTTGGAATCAAAACTCACATTATGAGAGGACTTAGGAAGCCACCATATTCATCTTCTAAAGTTTGTGGAAGATCCCAATGAAAAAGAGTTACCAGTGGTTTTATACCTACAAATGTTCATATTTAATTGTCATATACCACCATTGATAACAGAAGAATGTGATGAGATAAAAGAAATCTGAGTTTGAACCTTACCATTAGCCAATAGTTCGTTGATGACATTGTTGTAGTAGTCAATTCCTTCTTGATTTATACCTCCACTTAACTTTCCATCTGCAATGAATGCATTGTTTGTAAAAATCAACTTTTATATTTTCAAAAGTCAAATTTAATCTAAAATCATCATTGTTCAGCATTTGACTTACTTGGTAGAATCCTGGACCAAGAAATCGAGAATCTGTATGAATCCAAGTTCATATTCTTCATAAATTTAGCATCTTCCTGTAAATTTATGTATAATGTATATGTTATTATATTGCATCAACGATTAAAATAGAATATAAAAAAACACAATACTCAAGATATAGTAAGAATTAATTTATCATATCTTTGGAATGACTTAATAAAATACTACTTTGAAGAAATCATATACCTTATAACGGTGATATGTATCTATAGCCACATCTCCATTGCTTTTGTCCAGTATCTTATCTGCAAGTCAATTCACACATTGTAAATTATCTAATTCCTTTTAAGATATTAACCAAACCATAGATAAAAAATAACATACGTTAAATATCTGGGAAACAAAATATATACCTGGAAATTTATGGGTGAAAGTATCCCAAACACTTGGTCCTCTACCACCTTCTTTTGCACCACCTTCGAACTATATTACATTTTACGATGAAAACATAATTAAGACCATGTCTTATTAGTGAAATGAACAACATTAAGTACTAATTAGTGGTTGATTACTCTATCTTGTCTTAATTAATACCTGGTATGAAGAGGATCCAGCCCCAAAGATGAAACCCGGTGGGAAACTATCCCGATTCAGATT
Organism: Vigna angularis; assembly: GCF_016808095.1. NCBI lineage: Eukaryota > Viridiplantae > Streptophyta > Magnoliopsida > Fabales > Fabaceae > Vigna > Vigna angularis. The sequence continues at coordinate 36,605,589 of NC_068974.1, forward strand.
AGCAACATCGATAATAGGATCAACTGCATCAGTTTCTATGCAATTAACATTTGTTTTGCTGATTACAAGAACAAAAGTAATGAGGCTGAGAATGCAAAAGCTCTTGCATGCCATTTCTAATGATTCTGCTTAACCTTTTCTTTTCTTTTCTGTTTTTCTGTCGACGATTCTCGTTAATTCATTGCTTCATGTGGTCACAGGTGTGTGTTTATATAGAGAAAGTAGCCAGCTAGCTCATAATAATAATAATATTGCATGTGCAGATTGACAGACACAGTCTCGTATGCTGATGTTGGAAAAACAATATTAGAGCTTTGTCTTTGACAAATTCAAAGTTGAATGACAAATATGGCGGCATTTTTTTATGTTATATTTCTTTACGGAATCATTCATCAACTTTATTTATTTTTTGTTTTTTAACGTCTGAACTACTAATTAATTACTAATTAGCAAGAATGTCTGGTTTTAGTGTTTATAAATTAAAGACACGTCATTCAAATCTCATACATCATTTGTTAAACATGTGTCATTAATATAATAAGTGCTGTACGTGAAGCCTACAAGCTATGTGGTAGGTATAGAAACAACCTTTTGTTGGTTGGTGATAAGGTTAGATAGGGATTGGTTACGCGTTTAACTTCTAATTTGACCAATGTTTCTTAATGGTTAATTACTGGTTCAACTAGTCGTCAAACTTAAATTCAAATGAAGCCATAAATCTGTCGTATTTGATATTATAAAATTTATCAGTGGATCATCTAATAATCTCTTCACACACTAATGAAAACAGCACGATTTAATTCATGTAATTAAAATCATGATGTTAGAATAATATGTCAAATCTAAATTTAGTTTTCATTTTTTAAAACCAGCTCTCTGTATTTGAATTATGTTTGATGTATTTAATTTAATAATCTCTGTTGAATATATTTTGTCAAATATTTACGCGTTAAACATTTTTTATTTTAATACAAATAAAATAGTATTTTAATGTATAAAAAAATAAGGTACATAATCTCTGTCGACAAAAGTTATATGTGGATGAGGTCTACTGTAACTTGTTGACTGGGCTAACCAAATTTTGAGGATGTTGAAGACAATCTTATCCAAATCAAAACAATGATGTTAAGCAAATGAACTTTCAAAATTATTCATCTGAGAAAATTCTTTACCACGCAATCACACAGTAATAATACGAGGCCAATTCCATGTTTATCTCTTTCTGTAATTTCTGAGAAATTCGTTTTGATTTCAGTTCTCGTAAACCTTTTGGTATATTATGGACTTTGAATGATCTTTTTATGAACACATTATAGAGAAGAAAAATAAGGTGATTAACTTATTTTTATCATGTGCTGTATCGATTTGAGTTATCCTTTGAAATCTTGGATGACTTTCTACTTTGGTTCCAACAAATAATATATTTTTATAGGACTTTATGAATAAACAAAGAGCTGTTCACACTTTTTCTCAAACGACCAATTAATTAATATTTAACTTTGGTTTAAATAAAATGCTGCTATAAGTCAAAATATATTTATCCATAATTTGACTAAACTTTGATCCACGAGTAATTATCTAAATTTGACCTTTCTTATTCAAGCATTATGAAAACCCGTGTTTTCATTAGATTTGAATTTGTTCAAAATATATAAATCAATCACCCCGAATCTTACCAACTTTGCTGGTTTCAAAGAATTCAAAGGAATTTCAAAGATATAATATTACTTAAACAATTTTCAAAAAGAATTTTGATCACATGAGCTTTTTTAGTAGAGTGCAAGAATTTAAATGAATTTTCAATATAAACGCATGATTTGTAAGGTAAATCGTTTAAATTGAGGAGATTTACTCTAAAAGTTATTGGATTTTCTTTTTTTGTATAATAAAAAATTTCTAACATTGCTCTCCTATAAATCTTTTCTTTTTGAAATACTTTATCCAAATCACTTTATTTCAATGTTAAAAGTACTATTTAAATAATTTTCACTAGTTTAAACAATTAGAATCAAAAATAAAATATAAGTAATTCATCATAAGCAAAAAAAAATTTAATCTAATTGAAAACAAGGCATGAATTCACTTTTGATTCTCTAATTTTGAAAATATGAAATTATGGAAGATAAAAAAAAATATGCAATTAGATTAAGATAGCACATTTATTTCGACATAGTTAAAACGCAAGTAATTAAATATATTTTTACTTAGAATTCTTCTTGTTGAATGATCGTAATATTTTAAAATTCTGCTACGCGATCAACACATCAGCGATTATTGGTTTCACATTGTAGTTTTCATATTATCTAGCAACCAAATTCTTCATTCTCGTCAAACACATTGCTATAATAAAATATTATGCAATTCATAATTGACCACCCAAATTGTCAATATACATTCTTTTTAAATTTCTGAATGATAAAAATGTGTTAATAGCTAACCATTCAATTACGTGTTATGATGTCGGAGACATGATCTACTAAAATTAAAAATAGAAGCCAGTTTTTTTTTAACAGGGATATTGTTAATGGAAAAATTGATTAATTTCTTAAAGTATTTGAATTTATTTTAAGGGTTGATTTTTCTATAACAAGAGTTTTTTTCATCCACTTCAATTGCGAAGTTATTGTAATTTGGACAACGGAAATCACTATGTATGTTTGAATTAATTATGTGAAAATGGATATATTTTTAATTGATCATTGTTATATTATTACTGTTATTATTAAATATGACATTAAACAAAAAAAATATTTAGTGTAAGTCAACAAATTCAAGTCAATACTAACAAATCATATTAATATTAGAATTGGATTACACGCGTATGAAACTTTAAAATTATAGAGGCTAAATTCTTATTATTAGTTTTTCAAGACCAACTCTAAGTTGTCGCTAATTTAATATTAATTCATAAATTAGTTTTTTAATTAAACTAGTTTAGTGTTGACTAAGTCAAGGTTAATGTACTTTTTAAAAAATATTTAACTTAGTGTCAATTTAATCAAATGTTAAATAAAGTCTACTTTTAATACCAGTGCAAAAACAGCGTATCACGTCACGCGTTCAACGTCCAACCACTAAATAACCAACGGTAAAAATGATCGGTGACATTTTTTGTAAATAAATGCAATTATTAGACGTCGTTTAGAATTGTAATTCGACGTCAATTTGTTATATTGGATAAATTTTGCGAAAATGTTTAGCGCGAAGGTGAAAATGTATTTACGTATGACGTCGAATTCCCTAGAATTAGACGTCAAAAAGACAAAAAACATTGAATACCCCAACGTTAAACATTAAAAGGTTAGTGAATTCAATAAAAATTTGAGCGGCAGATTGAAAATTCATTCACTTTATCTTAGCGCGTGAGATACCCTTTTCTCTGCTCAAACTTTTCTCGAACGAAGTTTGAAGACCATCACGTGTAATATTTCTTTCATTTGTTACAAATGCATGTTAATTAACTACTTTGTTACAAATGCATGTTAATTAACTACTTTATGTATGATTTTTGTTTGTTTTGACCGATTATTTTTGTGTTCTTGTCCTTCATAGGCGTATTCTGTTTTCTCTCTCACTGGTGGCAATACTTTATTTCGACGAACTCCCTTTTGAAGGTTAGTTTTCGTTTTCGTTTTGAAAAACTTATTTGTTGAACTTGTTTTTTTTTTTTTAACTTGTTTGTTGTTTTTGTTTGGTTGAACCTATTTGTTGTTGTTGTTTGATTGAACTTGTTTGTGTTTGTTATTGTTTGTTATTATTGTTTGTTATTGATACTACAATACATGTTCATAGTTCATATACTTTATAAAATATAAAAAACTGAAATTTGTTGTTTTGTTGCTTTTCAGGTCTCGTAAAGTTGTGAAAAAAGTATCACAGTTAATTAAAAAAAACAAAAAAAATTATTAACGTCAAATATTGACAAAATTCGACGTTAATTTGATTAACGTCAAATTGTTCTATGTTCAATATCAATTTAACGTCTCCCGATATGACTTCGATCTTGAATTCGACGTGAAAGACCGAAAAACAACGACGTTATACGGTGTTTTGTACTAGTATTAGCTACTTTACATCAGATTGACTGACAATAATAATAATAATAACTTAAAATAAATCTCATATAATATCTTCGTTTTTAATAAATATAAATGAAAAAAATAGAAAATATACATTATAGTAAATTTAGGATATGAGTATATATAGGATATTAGTATATATGAAAGAACAAATGCGGACAAAGGAGATGAGTATGAACGAAAAATATAAAGAGAATAATTTAGATTAAGGAAATGAGGAAACAAAACGTAGATAAAGAATGAGGGTGGATGAAAAAGATATCAAAAATAATTTGAATGATGGATATGAGGACAAAAATGTAAATGAAGGGAATGAATGTAAGTGAAAGAGTTGTGTAAATGAAATATATAAGTATAAGGAGAATTGTGAATACAAGTGAAAATGAGCGTGGTGGAAATTTATATAGAAATTGAGAGAAGAACATAATATGTGAGAAGATTTGTCAACATTAAATTTAAACCTTTAATTAAAATAATCTACTATTCATATCGTTATCAAGAACGAACAAAATTTATAATATAACTTAGTATCATTAACTTAAAAAATTATAAATATTCACTAGTGCATGATTTTTTATGTCAAGTCTATTAGATATATTAGAACAATTATTTTGACATCATAGTTATGGGGATATAACAAATTTGTGCTTTCTATAACATAACGAAGACTTGAGATAGTAAATTTAACTTACTATTTTAGGTATACAAATATTCGTCATAGTAAGTCTAACTTAGAATGACATGTGTAGGCTTGACATAGTAAGCCGACTTACTATAACAAAGGTTAGGATACCTAACATAATAAGTCCAACTTATTATCACGTAACATAGTAAGTCCTCCTTCTCCCTGAAGGTAGCTACCCTTTCCTCTCCCCCTCCCCCACCGCCATACATGAATCACGTAATCCTCAAATTACTCGCTAAATACTTCCCATCCAAACTACTCAAAATAGACACATTATGTGCTTGAATCTCTTAGCTCTTGTAAAGTGACGTCACCCTCTTTGATCCATGAAATGCCACGTTCCAATTGTCATTGGTGGAAGCGCTGGACTGTTGATCGCCTTCTCCAACGAGGTGTCTATCCCATCATTGCCTATCAATCCCTATTATTGGCGGTTAAGTTTGTGACACTCTTGATACTCTTCAACTACTCCCCTCCTTTCTTCTTCACTTTGGAGCCACTCACATTGGAATCAACACTAGTCTCTTTTATGTCTCTGCATTAGCTCCTGAATGATGAGGGAGTGCCCCACCATCATCTCAAACTCCTAATCATTAAACGCTTCCCCGTGGAAACCTCTTTCAGATTCTTCCAATCATTTACCCATAAGAATGACTATAATAAACCCTAAGAAATTGAAGTGAGTTTGAGTATAACATTTTAGGGTTCAATAACTTTCCTCTACACGAGAATACAATCATGAAGGAAGACAACCACAATACAAGTTAGTTGGTGAGAAGCAAGATGAGAAAGGTAGCTTAAGTTTTAACTACTTGAGAGATAACACAAAGACGAAAGTGAAATGCTTGAAAGAAAATATAAGTAAGGATTGAAACATACTATGAACGGTATCAAATTAATAAATATTATAAACATATAGTATGACATATCACTTAATAACTGACGTAATAACATTTTTTTCTAATTACAATTATGTCACAACATCCACTTATTATGACAGATCTACTTGCACCAAACATAATAAATATAATCTTTATTAAAGAAATGTTACTAATAAACTTATTATGATAAGTAAACCTACACATGTTATAATAAATTTAACCTTTTATTACAAAATTGTTATCATACAACTTAATATAACAAATGTAAGTCATCATTTATTTGTATTTTTCTATTAGTGATTAAAAGTAAATAAGACAAGATATTTTGAAGTTTTGGGATACAATATTTATTGTTTTTCATTTTTTATACATTTTAGAAAATGTAAGACAATGTACTTCAAGATTGAAAATAATGGCCGACCGAATAAGAATTAAAAAAAAATGATAATGCTACCAAAGGAGTGTATCTATGCATGATTTTCAATACATACACAGTCAATATAATGCATTTATATGCTTTAGGATTCAATCTATGTGCATGAATATATTATATATGTTTTTTTATTTGTTTAACCAGTCAAAGCTTGATAAGTTTTTCTAAAAACATTGTTTAGTGCAGGCCATGTGATATGATTAATACAGCAAGCATATATAGATTACGAAGGTAGGAAGAAAACGTACACCTAAGGTTGTGTATGTTATCTACCAACCCTGAAACTTGCCTTCTAATTAATAAATTTAACGTAATTAGTTTTACAAAGATTTGAAAAATTCTTCGCGTTTTATAGCTAATAAATAAAGTAAAGATAATTATTTTATATTGTTGGTAACGAACAAGATTAGAAACTGACATTCAGACCCCCATAATTATTTTATATTGTTGGGTTTCCAACAAAATGAAAATCAAACAGCGAAGAGAGGAGAAAAAAATATTATGTTCAAGATCAGAAGAGGAAGATACAATCATTTATTAAATACCTGCGTGGAGTATTAAATAAGATATTATATACAACACTTAATTAAGTATAATACAAAAAAATCATTAAAACATTACACAATTTATTCTTTATGTATTATCGAATCCTGAACGAGATCTTTTGGATAGATAGTATAATTGGAGTGAACTTTAATTTGTGACATATACTCCTTTGAATGTTTTATGTTTAAGTCAGTAAAAAAAAATTGAATCTATATGAACGAACATGAAAAAAAGATGCATAAGAATTGGAGTGATTGAGTATTTTCTAAAAATTATTAAAATATTAGTTACTTTTGTAGAATTAACTTAAGTCATGAACCTATGTTGAGATATCAAATAATATTATTAAAATAATATTTATTTCAAAATAAATAATAGTAATAAAGTTATGATTGTTATGAATATCATTAAAATAATACTTATTTTATTATAAATAACAATCATAATAGTTATGATTATTGTGAATGTGAATACTTTTTTAATAAATATATTTTAAGATATTCCAAAATAAAAAGAATTAATAAACTTTGTTGGGCTACACCTCTTCAGTATATTTATTTAATTGGATAAATACAAAAAAGATATCATGTACAACACTTAATCATAATAGAAAAAATTATTAAAACATTACACAATCTATTGTTTAAGCATTAATAGATAACCTAGCCTAAAGTATTGTTAATCTAGACTATTTTTTTAATTTTATTTTATATTATCTTCTTAAACTTTTCTTCAGAGAACATGATTCAGATTTATCTTATCGATTCTCTACCTTGAGTGCAAACATGGAAATCTTCATCGTTGTTATTCAATTTCAAATGAAAAATTAATAAACTCCAAGTTATGTTGGAACGTAAGTCTTGGTATGAATTTTAGAAACACATGCAGAATTATTCTATAAAGCTATCTTTTTAATATTAACTTCCTCTTATCCAACAACATTTAATAAAAAAATATAATATGATATCAACATTTCAAAACTTTCTGATGAACATATTTTCAGTTTACCTTCTAGTAAAATTTTGGGTGTGTTGATATATTGTTTTTATTTAAATTTTTAATATATTTTAGCATTTTAATGGGATCATAATTTTATAATTGAAGCCATGCACTCCTGGGCCTTACTCATTGCAAGGTGGAGTGGGCTTGGTCCACCAAGAGCCCTTAATTTATTTTCCAAAAACATGAGACTGGGCCTTCCCATCTTCAGATGACCCATTTGTTAGTTCCACCACACTTTTTCCATTTGAGTTTTGCTTCTCAGCAACTTAATGAGTGTTTCATCCTACACCTCCAAGATATCATTCTGCACCTTCAAAAATTACATTTTAAACCTTCTAACATTTCATCCTTATCTTACACCTCTAACTTTTTAAAAAATTTCATTTTTAACTTTAAAAAATATCATTTTTAACTTTAAAAAATATCTTTTCATTTTCTTCTTTTTCTTATTAAAAACACTCTACACCACCTTAATAATAATTAAATTTAAAATTCAAAAATTATTTAATATAATTTTATATTTTAATAATTATTAAAATATGATTTATATTATAATATTAGTTATATTAAAAGTATAAAAATAAAATAATTAAAATAAAAATAATAACAATAAATAAAAATTATATTAAATAAAATATTTAATATATTTAAATATATTAAATTATATTAAAATACTAAAATAAATTAAATAATTATTAAAATTTAAATAAGAGACAAAATTTTAAAAATAATTATTTATTTAAAATCAAATAAAATTATATTAAATAAAATATTTAAATATATTTAAATTATATTAAAATATTAAATTAAATTAAATAATTATTAAAATTTAAATAAAAAATAAATTTCTAAAAATAATTGTTCATCGGATATGATATCCGTAACATTACTTATCGGATATCTATATCCGATTAACATATCTTTTCAAAATTTTGTTTTTTTTAAATTTTAATAATTATTGAATTTAATTTAATATTTTAATATAATTTAATATATTTAAATACATGATTATAAATATTTATTTTTATTATTATTAATTTTATTTTTATTATTTTATTTATAAGTTTTTAATACAATTATTATTATAATATAAATCATATTTTAATAATTATTAAAATATTAAATAATATTAAATAATATTTAAATTTTAAATTAAATTAAATTATTATTAAGGTAGTGAATAAAAAAGAAAAAAATGAAAAAATATTTATTAAAGTTGAAAATGAAAATTTTAAAAAAGTTGGAGGTATAGGATGAAATATTAGAAGGTTAAAAATGTAATTTTTAAAGTTGCAGATGATATCTTGAAGGTGTAGGATGAAATACTCCAACTTAATTTGTCTTCAGCTTCCTTCTTGTCCCGAGTATCAGAACAGCTTTTACCTGCTACACTCCAACAATTTCTTTCTGCACGCATTGAAATATTTGAAATGACCATTTTATCTTTCAGAAATATGACTTTTGATTTTCTTATTTTAAAAACTTTCTGGAATAAATTTTTTGGAATTTGTGGAACAATATTTCCAAAATAAATTTATGAAACAATATTAAATGCATGTACATCAAATATATTTTGGAAAGTGATTTCCAAAACACATGAAAACAAACGTGAGAGCAGATGACAAATTCATTCTCACATTTCCACTGCAACAATGTCGCACATGGAAACAAATACGGGCTAAGGGATAAGAATGACCTATGTTCCCAATATTCTTCTACACTGGTGTCATTAGAATTATCATACGTTATTCAATTTTTTTTACGGGTTCTACTACATATGAAGCAATTCATATAGGAGTATAATTTGGATTATTGTTATTTGCACAGCACTGTAATGTTGTGACAATGATTTGGTATTGGTTTTTTTGTTATTGTAGTACAACGTTATTTTTTTTCTCATGACAATAAATATATATATATATATATATATATATATATATATATATATATATATATATATATATATATATATATATATATATGTGGGATATATATTATAAGATTCATTATCTTATTGTACCACTTTTTAAGTTCTATTATCATACACGTATTGATTTATTGTCATTTTCCTAAAATGACGAGGCATTGCATTCTAAGGATAGCTTGACTTAAATAAATATCATGAAGTATTTAAATTAAAAAAAACGTTTTATTTATTATAACTTCAACAATACATTTAAAAGAATTACAACTTCATAAAAAAATAGCCAAGAATAAAACAATCCTAGCAATTTCATATTTACAATATATAATTGTGAAAGAATTTTTAATAGTAATGAATTACATGGAAGAGTGAAGTTTGGTTTCTATTTTGAGAAAATCCTTGAACCACAGCGCAGAAAGCTTTGAGTATCTTTTCAAACCATTATTGTAGTCAACAAAGTTCATTCCAAATCGCATGATGTAACCCGATTCCCATTCAAAATTATCCAAAAGAGACCAAGCAAAATACCCTTTCACATTTACACCATTCCTGTAATATCCAAAGAAAACACTTAGAAAAATTGAAATTGCGTGCAAACAAATTAAATAACCTCTTTAAATAAGTCAACAAAAATGTTACTTACTTAATTGCATCAAGAAGATAATAGAAATGACGATAATGATAGTCAATTCTATAAATATCCAAGAGAGATTCTTCAAGCGATAATGATGGATCATCATATTCATTTACACCTACATAAAAATGTAAACCATGTCACTAATTTTTAAAATGTATACATAATAAAATCCCATAGAGACAACTGAATAATAAATTTTATTATTATTTTTACCATGTTCTCGTGATATTGTTTATAACTTGTTTTTAACAACATTCAAATGGAAATAAATGTGAGAATAAAAGTTATTTACCATTTTCAGTAATATAAATTAAAGGATTGTTGTATTTCTCTTTAGTATATAGTAAAACTTCACGAAATCCTTTTGGATAGACGTACAGCCAATCTGAACCAACCTGCATAATTAAGAAGCATAAATATCATCATTATTAATAAAAACATTCTAAAATTTAAAGCATTTGCAATTTGGTCACAAGAACATTACATTTTCACCGATGAGTTTTCCGTCCCGCAAAACTGCAATGACAAAAACATAAAACATGTAATTAGCTATTGATGGAAATTTTCATATATATATATATATATATATATATATATATATATATATATATATATATATATATATATATATATAAGTTAATAAAGAAGCCTTTTACCTGAATAATTTACGAGGGGATCTGTCATATAACTGCCTCTGACATTTCTTAATTCTGGTGCATCAGAGACAAAATTGGCAGTGTAGTAATTTATGCCAAGAAAATCAAATGAATTAATAAGCAATTTGGATTGCTCCTTTGTAAACTTTGGTAATCGTGATTTCACCAAGGAACGCATGCTTTCTGGATAATCTCCTCTTGTAAGTGGATCCATAAACCTGTAATAAATAAAGCATTACATGAATTATACATAGTGATTTTTCTTTCTTATAGATAATAGTATAAGAATGTTTTAGCACGCCATTTTAATTAATTAAGTAATGTTTAAGTTTAAGTTGAGCATGAACATATTGATGGAAGTACTTACCATCCAAACAAAAATTCCATAGCTCGTTCAGCGGCCTTTCGATCTAGTTTGCTATCTGAGAGTGGTTCGTACCAAGTAGAATACAGTGTTATGCCTATTACACCATTCTGAAATCTCTGCATCCATAGTTTTTTCATTTAATATATTAAAAAACATGTTACACTGTAACAAACATAGGAAGTACGAGGTTGAAATTTAATAAGAGCTTACCTGATACTTAGTCTTGTAGACATTAACAGCAGCTGCATGAGCAAGAAGTTGGTGATGTGTAGCCAAATAGGGTTCTGTTCCAGAATCACCACCATTGCATTTAGGACTCCACCAAGATGAACATCGACCAGGGGCCTTTGTCCCTAATGCATAACCCCTGTTGCTGTAAGTCCATGGCTCATTCAAAGTTATCCACTTTCTCACTCTATCACCGAATTCCCTGAAGCAAAGATCTGCATAGTCCTGGAAATCTTTCCTGTATTAAAATATATGTGATTTTTTAGAAAGCTTCCCAAAACATTTTAGCAAATTCAAGTGAAAATGTTAATTAAATTGCAAAACTTACACAATGCGAGGACTTAAGAAGCCACCGTATTCATCTTCTAAAGATTGAGGAAGATCCCAATGAAAAAGAGTTACAAATGGTTCCAAACCTGAAATTATTTTAGTATACACGATGATTAGTATTAATGTGTTATTATCATCAATAACACAAGAAGTTGCTATATGTAAAGCATAATAAAAAAATCCATAATAGAGTTTTTATTCTGACCTTTTGCCAGTAGCTCATTGATAAGGTTATTGTAATAGTCAATTCCTTCTTGGTTTATACCTCCACTCAGCTTTCCATCTGTGAATATATATGCAGTTCATGTATATAAATAAATCACTGTAATGAAACACCCAATCCAAATTAGTCATTGATCTATATTTGACTTACTCGGAAGAATTCTTGACCAAGATATGGAAAATCTGTAAGCATCCAAATTCATGTCCTTCATAATCTGAACATCTTCCTGAAATATAAGATGTAACAAAACATGTTTATTTCAAAACGATGGAAAACAAAATAAAACAACAATTCTTTAAATTTTTTTTAATGTTTAAAAAAGCAATGATCGTGATAAGAAATGAAATTTAAAAAAGCGACACTTTATTTTATATTCTATGATGTAAATATCTGATAAGCTTTCAGCGCTACTTTTCATTAGTGATGACTGTTGATAAATCACATCAAAAGAAACAAAAACTTTGAATCGGCAATATATACCTTGTAGCGATGATACGAATCAACTGCAACATCTCCATTGCTTCTGTCCTCTATCTTTTCTGCATGTTAATTTCCATATATAAAAACTTGTATAAATTTTGGGAAAGATCTCCGGTGCAACAATAAGAAAATCACACATATATAAATACTTACCAGGATATTTGTGAGTGAAGGTATCCCAAATGCTTGGTCCTCTACCACCCTCATTGGCTGCACCTTCATACTGCATACATACATAATCATGTGAACCGAAAACCATAATATAAAGCTGATAGAAAGAACTAAAACATTTTAACTTGTATCATGGAACATTGATAAAACATAATCATTTTGTTGTATTAGTGTACCTGGTACGCTGAGGATGCTGTACCAAAGATGAAGCCTGTTGGGAAACTGTTTCGATTCAACAAATCTATTTGTGGAGTAAGGGCTACGCTTTCTGTGACAGTAATCAATGAAGAAAGTAGAGCAATGAGAGGTAGCACTACGTATTCTTTGTATGCCATTTTTGGTTATTTGTATCTAATTTTTCTCACCAAATGCGTTCCTTTTATAGAAGAAAACCTTTATCTACTGTCATATCCTTTCTAAAAATATCTAAATATGTCTTGCTATTTCCATCCTAAAAGAATATTAAATCAGACAGCGATGTTTTTTTAAGGGTATAATATATATGGTCGTGGTCATTGGTCAGAAAAGATTACCAACTCGGCAAGGATTTTGATCAACTTTACTATCACACGTAAACTAACATGATAATCGTGAGCACGGTCGGAAACACGTATATCATTATCATCACACTTAGTAAAGAATAAGATAATTAGCGTTGTACCATTAGCTCTTTTTGCATCATATTACATATGTATTTTCGTTAAAAAAGTAACGTTTTGTTTAAATTACACATTCACTCAAGTTTGTATATATATATATATATATAATCAATTATATATAATGACAGCAAAGTAGTTTTTTTTTTCTAAAATTTTATTAGGATTATATATTTAGATTAAACTCAAAACCGTTGTTAAAGTAATTATACCAAATTGGCTAAATATAGTATATTATCTTCTAAGAACTTTTGAAAGCTGTGAGTGAAAAATTTAACGGAGAAAGTGTCGTGGTCAACAAATTCGTCTTACGTAAAACTTTGGCTGTTTTCTGTAACATGCTATTTGCTGCAACTTTTAACATACTTAGTCCTCGCCCTCCAAAGCTAGACTTTTATTAGGAAGTTTTCATTCAGAAACTATTAAACTATATTAAAATCAAATTCATTATATTTTAAGGAGTAGATGCACAAGTAACTTATTAATTTTATAAACAAATAACCATTTTGCTACTAATAATTGAATTCATTTTAATGAATAACACCTTTTTATAATAATGATTTAAACTCGTTATTTCTAATAATATATTATTTTATTATAATGAATATAATGAATTCATTTTAAATATTTTTTTTATAAAAAATTCACTCAATATGTCAAAACTAATTTTTGTAAAAAAATTATAAAAAATGTTAAGATAATTTATAAAGAATTTTGAAAGAAAAATATAAAAAAAGTGGTAAAACAAAGCTGTTTCAAAATTTTGAACATATAATATTAGTGATTTCTTTTCAGTATTAATTATCTGTAGAATATTATGATACTTTTCAAATTTGTTAAAAAACATAGTCCGTATTTAAAATAAATTGTGTACTGCTATTTTTTTTCACATGATAAGATTAGTACTAGAATTGAAAATACGTTGAAGAGCCTGAAAATTTCTAAGGTTTGACCTAACCCAACTTGTGTTCCAAAATTGTGGTTAGATTATTTTCTGAAAGGTCTGTCAAGTAAAAATATAAGACCTAAGGTCTAAATACAACTAACCAACACAGTAAAAGATAAATAACAATCCAATTTATATTATTTTCAATTACGAAAAAATGTTAAACTATTAGTGAAAAACAAAACGGTTGATAAAACAGATTTTATTAACAAATTTTATATATGAATTATAAAATGTTAATTATGGATTGACATTTTTGTTGATAATAGAATCGATAATATTCATTGGTAAACTAAAATTTATATTATTATAATATCCTTTGGTAATGAATTTGTTATATTTAATATTAAGAGATATTTTTTCAAAAAAAATCATTGGTAAAATTGACATTAAAGCTGTCGTTTTGAGTTTTAATTATATCGTGATAAAATTTGTTAATAAATTTATGTGTAATTGAATTTTTTTAAAATTGATTGATAATGAATTTTTTCTAAATTTTTGAATAAATATGTTCGTAATTAATGATAATTTTTTTAATAATTCAATTTTTCACTATATTAATAATTACTTTTTTTTTTAATTTGTCGATAAATTCGTTGATAAATATAATATTAAAATGGATGGAAACATAATCTATTTAAATTTATCATTGTTTTTTTCATTTTACCATTTTTTTAAACTTAATCATTTTATTATTAAAATAAACAAAAACTATATATAATATAAAATTACAAAAATTATTGTATTTATGCTTATAATATTAACAATAATAATTTTATTATAGATGTAGGATTGATTCGAAAATTGATTCTCTACTTATTTTATTCAATTTAGAATCCATTCCTCTTAATTAGAATAGATTATTCTCCTCCTCAACAGTCTTTCCTTACAAAATTGCATTTCTCCACGTCATATTAATTGATTCTCTCTTTGCTCAGAATCGTTAATCACAAAGGGTAATTGAGTCAATAATGTCCTGTCTTTCCCTTTTAATCCACTCAACTACCAAATCTTATCTCTCAAACCCTTATTCCTCGTACACGAACGAGGATTAGCAGAAATAAAAACATAGGTCAGTCAGTCACCATACGCGTATAAGCAAACAATGTATAAAATACCTCTACTAATGATAAATACTGGTTGACCATTCATTATCTTGATTAGGAATTTGGTCGTACCTTTATCCATTTTCGTGACTGTTTGTTCAATCGTTATCCGTAGGATATGTTTGATTAAGAATGGGGTCCAATATTCACTTTTCCTGGATTTCATAAGACTTCCACTGACGAAAATTGTTGCTCTAGAAGCATAAACCCTGAACAAAAAAAAGAATAAACTTTTATGTAAAATTTAATTAGGGTTAAATATGTTTTTAGTCCCTAAACTATCACGCGATTTTGATTTTCGTTCCTCTTCGAAAGGTTTGTTCATTTTAATCTCTTAGTTTGGAAACTCTTATTTTTAATCCTTAAAAAGCAACAGCGTTAAGTTTTCTGTGAGGTGGCAAACGGCGAGCCACGTGTGATGCCACCTTCACTGATTACTTTTAATTGACGTGACAGTAAAGGTCTGGTAGTGCCGACCACTTGGTCTGGTGGTCGGTCGGCCTGGTGGATGGTCGGCCACTCGGTCTGGTGGTCGATCGACCTGGTGGGTGGTCGGTCGTCTGGTGGATGGTCGGTTTGGTGGTCGGCCTGGTGTTCGGCTTGGTATGTGGTCGGCCTGGTGTTCGGCTTGGTATGTGGTCGGCCTGGTGGTGTCATCAGACCGCACGGTATTCAGAAACGAAGTCAAGCTGTATAAAGCAAGCTGCATAAAAATGAAGTCAATAAAGCACAAACACTCACATTCGTTCAGGCACCACCAGACCGACCATCAGGCCGGCCGACCACCAGATCTTTACTGCCACGTCAATTAAAAGTGGTCAGGGAAGGTGGCATCACACATGGCTCGTTGTTTGCCACCTCACAACGTCGTTGGTTTTTAAGGACTAAACATAAGAGATTCAAAATTAAGAGGACTAAAATGAACAAATTTTTCGAAGAGAGACAAAAACCAAAATCGCGTGATAATTTAGAAAATAAAAACATATTTAACCCATTTAATTATAATACAACTATATAAATAAATTTATATTAAAAAGTATGGATTTTAAAATTTTTTATTATTCAATAAAATTAAATATATATCTTTCATAAACGGTGTGATCTTGATGAAATAAAATACTATAAACACGAGAAAAAATTGCTCAAAGAATTGTTAAAGGAAAAATCCCTATGACTGAATCTTCTCCTCTTTTGAACAAGTAATAGTATATTATCTGCTAGAATGGGTGGGAAGTTTTTCTATTTTTGGTGAGTGTTTGTTAACATTTTTGGGTTCAGCAAAACTGAGGAACGAACACGTTTGCTTGAATTATTTGTAGAATTTATCACAGTTGAAAAAATTGTATTGACTCATAGTTTGCAAAAAGCACACCAGCAGGCCTTCCTTAATCGTTTATCCACCCACGCTATGTATACGTGTGAAATCGTCGTTAAAATTGAATACTTATCATATAAATTCCTTTTTCAATTGGTAAAATTACCTCCTACATGCAAATTTGGTTCAAACATTCCACCTTTTTGTTCTTATCTCCTTTCTCTTATTCATTGTTGTTCTTGTGACACTCAATAATTTCATGAGTTAGGAATCCAGATTAAGTATAATTTAAATATTTTTTTCTTCTTTTATAACAAATTTACATATTCTACGTGTATGATTGACTTTATCGATATTACTTAACGTACTTGAGATTAGAGTTGTCAAAACGGGTCACCTGGTTCGATCCGGTTCGACTCACCACGGGTTGGTCACTTAGTGAGTCAATCCAACCCGACTCATTTATTAACCAGCCAGAAAAATTTAAACCTGGTCTGATCCACCATGGGTTGGTGGGTAAACGGGTTGGCTCACTGGCTCATTTAATTACAATTTTTTTTAAATAAAAAAATTACAAACTTTCTATAATTCAAATCTAAACAAATTTCAGTCCCAAATTTCACTTCCAACATGGGTGTTTAATTAATTTTGAAAATAAGAAACTTAAATGATTTTTTCAAGCAAAAACAAAATAATAAATATTTTTTCATAAAATTAAAATTAAATTTTAATAAAATAAAATTAGGTAGGTGGGTTGGTGGGCCAACCCGGTCCACCACAGGTTCAACCCGCATGAGCCGGGTTTAAATGAGCCGAGTTGAAATCTAACCCGATTAAAAAAAATATAATTTTTTCAAACCCAACCCGGCTCAAACCCGTGGTGGGCCGAATTGACCTGCGGGTTGTGACCCATTTTGACAGCTCTACTTGAGATGGTAACACTTACAACTATCTTTTTAGATTTTTTTTGTCTTTTTTTCACACCTTTAAATAACCTCAAAAAAATATATATGTAGTTTAATCATGATTATACTTGAGATGGTATATTACAAATAATCTTGCAATTTTTATTGAAATATTATTAAATATTATAAAAATTTGATACTTTATCAGATTTTGTTCTAAAACATGAATAAAATAAAATAACCAACTCCTCTATATAACATATGGCTTATGTCTCTTATATTTTCAAAACTCCTAAAAATTTCAATACTATCAATCTGAGGTGAGCTAACCGGAATATTGATATCACTTTCGCATAATGACAACAACTTATTGCAACTTATTACAAAAAAGGATAGTTTTTATGGTTAAAATAACATTTCTTGAATTATTGACCGAGGAGTCGTACCTCATGTGATAGGTTGATAATATTACAAATATAACCATGGAATTGTCGGCTGATGGGAAAGATGTCACCATTAAGAAGGAGGACAATGGGATTTTAGATGGTAGTTTGCAATTTGATATTGTTCTTTTTTGTCTCAATTAACTTGCAACTTAATATCTGAGTATTATCCGAACTTGTTTCTGTTTTGTTCAAAATTCCAAACATTGACATGGTATAAGTATGGATATGGATAATATCCTATTTTTTAAATTGGGTATGAAAACCAGAATAGGTATCTACATATATTCCCCATCCTTCTTGTAGAAAATAGTAGACCAAGTTTATGTATCAAGAGGGGTGAATTGGTTTTGCTTTATAAAAATTGTTCTTTTAAAATTATTTTCAAAATCTTTGAATCTTTCTTAAAATACAAGCAAATAAAGAATGTAAGGAAATGTAAAAGTGAAAGGATAAAAAGATCAACACCACAATTTATATTGGTTCGGCCTCAACTGCCTACATTCAATCTTCTTTCAATCAACCTGAGATTGAAAGGATTCCACTATATAGATTGAATTCTACAATAAGAAATACAAAGTCACCCTCCCAATGTAGTCTCCTCTCTAATTCCAAATCTACTATAATATACTCCTTGAAAGAATAATTATTTTTCTATAAACCCCTTTGAGATACACTCAAAGTAACTAGAACTTCACAAGTTCTCTTCCTAGTCTCGGCAACCGGGAACCAAAATCATAAATGATTGCAAACGATTTTGATCTTCCAGTAGAACACCTCACAGTGCAAATTGATCAGACTTTGAAAGTACAACAACTCTTCAAGAATCCTTGATTTGATTTCTTTCCAAATGAAATTCTTCTTAATTATTGGAGAATAAACGTTCTTGCAATTAAGAACTCGACAAACTTTATCAGATATATGAAAGTTATGATTCAAAAAGTTGTTTAATGCATAGAGTTATGCGTCTATTTATAGATATAACAATACTCACACATTAATTGATTACGTTATTAATGTAATCGGTTAAGCAATTAATACTTCCTTAACAAAATTACATTTTACACATTTAACAGATTAAGCGTTGCATGTAATCGATTATGTAATTAATGCAAGTCATAACATTTAAAAATATGACCGTTATGGTAGTTATGATCAAAAAACAAGTTTTCAATGCACACATATATTAACCTATTAAGAAAATAGTGTAATCGGTTAAGTACCATACTTAAGCAAATTTGAAAACTTTTTCATTCAAAAATTATCAATGCACTCAGTAATCAAGTATAAGCAAAGACACGAGTTTTAATTGATTATCCACGTAATCGGTTAAAACTAGCAGTTTGCCACAATTAATCATGTACCGATATGAGATAAATTGAAACATATTTTATAAACTGTGTAAACAATTTATTCATCCAGATATACAAGATGCAAAGAGTTTTATCATTCAAAATCAATGAATATGCATATCACAAATATAATCACAATGAATATGCATAACATATAGTTCAAGCAGAATCAAATATATATGAACAATTGTTTTGTTTAATGTCTACAATGAACTATTAAAACATTTAGGTTATTGTCATCATAAAAAACACATGAAATATATGGGTTTAGCTTTTACGTAGCTCCTCTATCAACACTTCTCATAATCATCTCAATGCTCGTCTTTATCCCATCTTATTCTAAATTACTAAAAACAAATTTAATATATATATATATATATATATATATATATATATATATATATTTCATCATTTATTCTAATTGTGTGGTTTATATCACAAAATTCACTCATATCCAAATACTCTCTCTTATCACATATTACTTTTTTTTTCTTTGTACGGTTATGTTTAAATGGTATATTAGCAATTTCAATAAATTAAATAATTTTTAGATCTCAAATTTGATTATTTTCACTCATTTTTATTATTTTTCATATAAAAATATTTGATTTTCAATTTTAAGTGTTTAATCACATTGCTAGGTAATACAAAAAAATTATCTTTTTAATTTTCTTTAATACTTAACTTTTGTTTTATTTGGAGAACTTTTCTCGTTAAAATAATTTTCACTATCTCTCAATGTTTTGACTACTTTAATATCTGAAAAGCTTTCGTATGTCTCCAAGCTACTTTCCATCCTATCATATATATAATTATACATTTTTTTTCTTTTTGTTATTTCATTTTTTAGTTGTGTTTAATATTTTTATTTCTTATTTATTTTTATCACCTAGATACTATCTTTAGAATTTTTTTATAAATTATTTTACTTTTAACTCTTCCCACAAGTATAATTTTATCAATATAATTGTCTAAAGATGTTCTTGTTATAATATAATAATTTAATTTCATATTCATGGATATAGTTTGTCATAATCCAATATAAATTTAAGTTTAAAAGATAAAAAATCTACGTTTAAATTCAAATTATTATTAGTTTAATTTTTTTTTGTGTACAATTTCGTTTAAGTGATGTTTACCTTTATTATTGTATAAAAAAGATATATTTAGAAAAAGAAAGTAAAGAAACATTTGAAATAATCTTCAATAGTTGTTTCCTTTTTATAACTTTTTAAAATATTTTTTAACTCAACTTTATTTCATTAACATTTGTAAAATTAATAGATGTTTTGATTGTTATGAAGTTTTATGTATTTGTAATTATGTAATATTTTATATAATTTTTTCACTTTTATGCAATTATTATCTAATACTCTAATTAGAAATTTATACCATTATACTCTCTTTTTGTAATTATTTAACATTGAGGAGAAGAGAATATATTGTTTTGATATTTAATATCTAATAATGTTATATTTTCTTTGTCGTAATTTTTTTTTAAAATATTAATCAATTGGTATTAACACGTTAAGAAAGTGGGTAGGTACATGAATACAAGTATACATATTATTTGATGGAGATAGAGATGAAACAAAAATATTATACAGGTTGGATATAAGAATATAGATAAGAATGATTTTTTACTTATGTTCTTACATAATTATGACGGTAGATGACATTATTAAGTTAATCTCAAATGTGTATTTAGTGTAATTAATGAGAATATAAATTATTTACCTTTAATGATTGCATTATTTATAATATAATTTATTATATTTCTGAATCTTTATTTGGATGGATCTGACAATGGAGTTGGGCGGTCGAATGGTATATCAGTTCTTACAAGTATCATCACTCATAAGAGAACTTCAACTACATAAGAAATCACTCAAGAATTAAATAATTCTAGTAATTACATATTTTCAAATAAAACCTTTTAAGGAATTTCAAGTAACACTACTGTTACAAGGAACTTTGATATTTGAATTCTTTATTGAGAAAATCCTTGAACCATAAGGCAGAAAGTTTTGGGTATCTTTTCAAGCCGTTTCTGTAATCTACAAAATTCAGTCCAAATCGCATCGTGTAACCAAAGGGCCATTCAAAATTGTCTAAGAGTGACCATACAAAATACCCTTTTACATTTACACCATTCCTGCATTTACATGGAAAAGCAAACAATTAAATGCCATAATAACTTCAACAAAATAATCTCCATAAGAAAACGAATAGAAATTAACTTACTTCATTGCTTCTTGAAGAAAATATAAATGACGATAATGATAATCAACTCTATAAATATCCAAGAGAGATTCTTCAAGTGAGAGTGATGGATCATCATAATCATTTATACCTATAACAAAAAGTAAGAAAAATGTAAACTGCCTCGATGTTTTATTCATAACTATAGTTTTTAAAGCATCAATTTAAAGGGAAATAAATGTGACATTTAAAGTTATTTACCATTTTCAGTAATATAAATTATAGGATTGTTGTATTTCTCTTTAGTGTATAACAAAAAGTCACGAAATCCTTTTGGATAAACGTACAACCAATCTGTACCAACCTGCATGATCATGAAAAGTATCTTTATAACTGAGAGAAACATACTAACTTGTGAAGCATCTACAATCCAAAACCTTACATTTAGACCAATAGCTTTTCCTTCACGAACATCTGCAATAACAGAACCAAAAGGCATCAAATTATATATAGAGATCAGACTCAACATATATTATATATATCTCAAATTCAACATGTATTTATACTTACATGAAAAATTTGCAAGAGCATCTGTCGTAAAACTGCTTCTGACATTTCTTAATTCTGGTGCATCAGAGACATATCTAGCAGTGTAGTAGTTTATGCCAATAAAATCAAATGAATTAATAAGCAATCTGGAATTGTTGTTTGTAAATTTTGGTAATCGTGATTTCACCAACAAACGCATGCTTTTTGGATAATCTCCTTTTGTTAATGGATCCATAAACCTTCAATGGAACAAATAAATTAAATAAATCATCTGATATAGTATACACTTCATTGCTACACTGCTTTCCATCAATTTATTATTATCAGAAGTACAATAATCAAAGAGAAAACAAACCTTATAGCATTATCTTTAGTAAAGTTGATATTGCATTATCCTTCTGCTTACAATGATTTTTACCTTTTTTTTGTTTAGATTTTTCATGCACCTTAGTTCCCACAAACCAGAATGAAAGTAAGAACTTTATAGCACACCATTTTAACTGTGTAATATCAATTTTGAGGATAAGGATATAGAGAGAAGTATTTTACCATCCGAACATGAAGTCAACAGTTCGTTCACTAGCCTCTCGATCAAGTTTGTTTTCAGAGAGTGGCACACTCCAAACAAAATTCAAAGTTATGCCTATCAAGCCATTTTGAATTATCTGCATCCACAGTTTTGCTATAAAAAATTATTCCAAAATATGTTTAAATTCAAAGGTTTGCCAAATTAATAATTAGCTAACCTTGTACTTGGTCTTGTAGACATTAACCGCTGCAGCATGAGCAAGAAGTTGGTGATGCGCGACCAAATAGGGTTCTATCCCAGAATCGCCACCATTGCAACTAGGATTCAACCAAGAAGAACATCGACCCGGTGCATATATTCCTTCTGCATAGCCTAGCTCGCTGAAAGTCAATGGCTCATTCAAAGTTATCCACTTTTTTACTCTCTCTCCAAATTCCTTGAAGCAAAGCTCTGCATAGTCTTGGAAATCTTTCCTGTGTGAAAATATGTGTGGTTTTTTTAGAAATGTTCATTCAAGTGAAAATGTAAATTAAATTGCAAAACTTACACAATGCGAGGACTTAAGAAGCCACCGTATTCATCTTCTAAAGCTTGTGGAAGATCCCAATGGAAAAGTGTCACAAATGGTTCTAAACCTAAAATTATTTTAATATATATGATGATTATAGTATTAAGGTGTTATCATCTAACATGAGAAGTTGTTAATGTGTAAAGCATAATAATAATATTCACAATAAAGTTTTTATTCTGACCATTTGCCAGTAGCTCATTGATAAGGTTGTTGTAATAGTCAATTCCTTCTTGGTTTATACCTCCACTCAGTTTTCCATCTGTAAATATGCAGTTTATGGAAATAAATATGTTAAGTAAATTTAAATGAGGGTAATTGTGAAAGTGCAAAAGATACGAGTGCTTTTTAGTAATAATTATCAAGAAATTATTAGTATTTTGGTAATAGTTTTAAGACTAGAAGTTCATTAATAATATTTTGATAGTAGTTGTGTATTAATTGTATTTTGGTACAGTTGTATTTATTGCATGTGGTTGAAGGATTAAGACTACTAGTACTATTTCTAACATGTGGTTGAAAGACAAGACTAAGGACCTACTAAAATAGTTCACAGCTAGCAAATCATAATATTGAAAGTATTTTCATAAAGAATTGCTGTAAACAAAATAAACAATTAAAATAAAGACCCAAATAGGTAAAATTTAATCGAGATTGTCTTACTCGGAAGAATTCTTGACCAAGATATAGAAATTCTGTGAGCATCCAAATTCATATTCTTCATAAACTGAACATCTTCCTGCAATATAAATACAACATATCTTCATGTTTAATGGAATCCAAAAGATACCAACGCTTATTTTAATATTTTTTTTTGTTTAACATTTCTTTTCCAAGGGTCTAATCAGTTCCTTATAATTAATAAATAATGAATTAATTTGGTTATAATGTTCCAAAGATATTAATCCGCAGTTTGATATAAGCATGTTACCTGTGGTAATCATTAATAGAAGTGTACCAACGATCGTGATAAGAAATTTAGAACTTTACTTTGTTTCATACTGTACTGTGCAAATATCTGATAAGCTTTCAGCGCTCCTTTGCATTAGTGATGACTGTTGATAAATCACATCGAAAGAAACAAAAGTTTGAATCGGCAATATATACCTTGTAGCGATGATACGAATCAACTGCAACATCTCCATTGCTTCTGTCCTCTATCTTTTCTGCATGTTAATTTCCATATATAAAAACTTGTATAAATTTTGGGAAAGATCTTCGGTGCAACAATAAGAAAATCACACATATATAAATACTTACCAGGATATTTGTGAGTGAAGGTATCCCAAATGCTTGGTCCTCTACCACCTTCATTGGCTGCACCTTCATACTGCATACATACAAAATCATGTGAACCGAAAACCATAATATAAAGCTGATAGAAAGAACTAAAACATTTGAACTTGTAACATGGAAGGTGTTTCATACGGGGTTGAACATTGATAAAACATCATTATTGTTGCATGAATGTACCTGGTACGCTGAGGATGATGTACCGAAGATGAAGCCTGTTGGGAAACTGTTTCGATTCAACAAATCTATTTGTGGAGTAAGGGCTACGCTTTCTGTGACAGCAATCAATGAAGAAAGTAGAGCAATGAGAGGTAGCAGAACATATTCTTTGTATGCCATATTTGCTTATTTGTATGTAAGTTTTTCTCACTTTATAGAGGAAAAGCTTCATCTACTCTGACATTTTATCTGCAAATATCAAATACTTCTTGCTATTTAGAAAATTAATCAGACAGCGATTTTGAGGTATGATGGCCCAGGTCATTGCTCATTGGTCATTCGTTGTTTGCAGTAACCCTTCGCCCTCTAAAGCTACTTTTACAAACTTTTAAACTATAATAATTTTTATGGTGTATTGATACCACACGTATCTCATTAATTTTATAAATAACAATTTTGCTACTAATAATTAAATTCATTTTAACAAATATTTTATAATATGATTTAAACTCGTTATTTCTGATAATAATTTTTTTGAACTTAATAATTTTATTTTATTACACCAACACACTCCAATTTCTACTGTTATCTCATCACTTAGAAAGACTAACTTCAGTGGCAAAGTGATCACATTGTGAAACTAATCAAAAACACGTCTCATGAGATTCCATCTATTGTCGGTAATATCCTTTCCTTTGGATACAACGTAGAGACAAATAAAATAAAAAATACTTATTAAATCAAAATTAAAATTTTGATAATTCATAATAGAATTTGACAATTAATTTTTTATTTTTGCTTTTATATAAAAAGATATTACGGAATAATTCTCTCAAAATATATATAGAGAGAGAGAGATATGTAATTAATTTAGCCATCTGAGGAGGAAAACAACAGAAATTAGTTTTGTTGATTAACACTGGTTGAGTATTTATTATTTTGATCAGGAATTTGGTCGTACCTTATCGATTTTCGTGACTGTTTGTTCAATCGTTATCAGTGAGACATGTTTAATTAAGAATGTGGTCCAATAGTCACTTTCATACTGGTTGTAAATTTCTTATTTTGATTAGGAATTTGGTCCTACCTTTATCCATTTTCGTGACTGTTTGTTCAATCGTTATCCGTAGGACATGTTTGGTTAAGAATGTGGTCCAATATTCACTTTCCTGGATTTCATAAGACTTGTCAAAAGAAAAGAAAATTCCTCAACTTTGAAATGAAATTTATTTATAATATAAATAAACAATTATTAGAGAAAATTATGTTTCAAAAACCATGTAATATTGATGTTACGAGAAAATAAAGGATATGAATTATTTTTTTTATTAAGTATAAATTATCAAGATAATTGTGACAATGAGACTTCCAACAATGCAAAATAAAAATAGTATAAATAGAAGAAAAAATAGTTTAAAGAATTCATAAAAGAAAAGGTGGCAATGGACGGTATCGTTATCGAGGAAGTAATATGTTATCGGTTAGAACGGTTGGGAAATATTTGTTTTTGGCGACTGTTTCTTAAAGGTTTTGGGTTCAGCAAAACTGAGGAACGAAGAGGTGACCTGAACTTCTTGACAAATTGGCATTCACTCATAGTTTGCAAAAAGCACACCACCGCCAACCTTTTACTTCGTTATCCACGCACGCTATATATACGTGTGAAATAATATCTAAAATTGCATACTTATCATCCTATATATATATATATATATATATATATATATATATATATATATATATATATATATACTCTTAATATTTTTTATTTCTTTCGTTACACAATTCTTTCACTTTATTCTTATTGTTTGACTAATTTTATATCTATAAAATGCACTCACATACCTAGGTTTTTTTCTTATATCATAATCTTTTACATAATTTTTTTTTCTGTAATACGTATAAATTGTGTATTATCAATTTTAGTGATTTAAATAATTTTTAAGTCTCTATTTCTATGTTTTTACTAAGTAAATCAACTATTTCTTAATTTTTATCTTGTTTTATTCTCAAATTTTGTGTGTTTTGTATTTTAATTGTTTTATACTTATTTTTATTTCTAATCTCTTTGTTTAAGTGTGTGTAATAAATGAATAGAGAGTAATTCTAATGAAAAAAAACCAAAATAAAATGCAAGAGAGTGTGTTTTGGAAAAGAAAAGATCAATTTGAAACAAATACATGCATTGGAGCCACTAAGATCACCTCAGTGCTTCAATTACAAAGTGTTCTCAAACTACACAACATTAAACACCACATTTGTAAGTTTGAACGTCATCCGCCCTTCCATAAATATAGAAAGTCTTTTTCACATTTTAAATGATGACGCTCAACAATGTTGAGATGATGCTCAACAATGACGTCATTGACATGTCAAAATTGAGTATTTATTCATGTTTTTCTCAAGATTTTTGGCATTCTTTTCCTCCCACACTTTCTCTCCACCTTGAAAGATCACAATAGGCCCTTGGAGGTTATTTAGGATGTTGGGAAGCTCTCTCATTTTCTCATTGGGGTTTCAATCTTCATCTATGCTGGTTTCCCCCTTTCAGGGTTGATGAAGGAGGAGATCTATGAATGGGAGATAGAATGCAAATACAGCTTGGAGTAGTTGCTTCATCTTCTTTCTAGTTCTAATTTCTTTCCTATCTCTTCTATTTGTAAATCATGGGTTCTCCACCACAGCGAGTTAAGTCTATTATCAAGATTAAATGTAATAAAATGAATCTTGTATATTTTGTGATGTTAATACATATGTTTTTCCATTTCAATATTAGTATTTGATTTATATGCTTAATGATTTATTTGGTTTGCCAATCATATAATTAATGTTGATAAACTTGGTGTAGAAAATATTTAATGTTAGAACAAAAAGCTTTAATTAAAATAAAATTATATAATTCTGAATTTATCATGTTAATCATTAAAATTAAAGACGAAAACATACCTCAATTTATAATGATAAGAACGATCCGTTCTGTTTTTACGGATAATGGGATGTCACAAGAATTTAAAAAAGAAGGAATGCAATGTGATATGGAGAGATAACATATTTAGTTACATATGAAACTGGAAGTAAAAATATAATTACCTTTAATTGAAATACATTAAAGCTATATGATAACCATTTCAAATATCACTTTTAACTTGACATATAAATAACACTAGATGTATTTATAACTTATTCTTTAACTCCAACTTTCAAATAGCATTAGACCTTTTTTTTATAATACTAAACATCAACACCCACAATTAATAGTAAAACACGAGACAATGTCTTACCATTATTTTCATTTCTCAGGATAAACCAATGTAATTACAAAAGAAATGTCCACACTAAAAAAAAATAAAAGGTGTATAGTAAGATTCATAATCTTATTGTTTAAGTTCTATTATCTTTGTAACACATCATGCACGCATAATTTATTGCCATTGAGGCATTGAATTCGACAATAAATTTATAAGAAAATACAATTTCATAAGAAACTACCCAAGAATAAAACAATCCTAGCAATTGGGTATTTACAATATATAATTGTGAAAGAATTTTGATAGTGGTTGAATTATATGGAATCATGAAGTTTGGTTTCTATGTTGAGAAAATCCTTGAACCACAAGGCCGAAAGCTTTGAGTATCTTTTTAGACCGTTCTTGTAATCAACAAAATTCATTCCAAATCGCATGATGTAGCCTGAATCCCATTCAAAATTGTCTAAGAGAGACCACGCGAAATATCCTTTTACATTTACACCTTTTCTGTAATATACAAAAAAAAAAAAAACTGAAATTAAATGCATGCAAACAAAATAATCTTTTTTAATGCATTAAAAAGAGCACTTACTTGATTGCATCAAGAAGATAATAAAAATGACGGTAATGGTAGTCAACTCTGTAAATATCCAAGAGAGATTCTTCAAGTGATAATGAGTGATCATCATATTCACTTACACCTACATAAAAATATAAACCATGCCATATTTTCAATACGTGTAGAAAATAAAATACCATATAGACAAGTCGATAATAATTTTTTTTTAACATTTTCTCATCATATTTCTTTGTAACTTTTTTAACAAATTCAAAGGAAATACATGTGAGCATAAAAGTTATTTACCATTTTCAGTAATATAAATTAAAGGATTGTTGTATTTCTCTTTAGTGTATAGTAAAACTTCACGAAATCCTTTTGGATAAACGTACAACCAATCCGACACAACCTGCATAATCACGAAACATAAATATCTTTATTAAGAAAACACTTTCTAAATTTTAAGGCATATATAATTTGGTCACAAGAACATTACATTTTCACCAATGAGTTTTCCGTCACGCACAACTGCAATAAAAAAACAAAAAATTATGTAATTACCTATAAAAATCAGATTCAACATATATATATAAAAGTTAATAAACAAGTCTTCTTACATGAATAATTTACGAGGGGATCTGTCATGTAACTGCCTCTGACATTTCTTAATTCTGGAGCATCAGATACAAAATTGGCAGTGTAGTAGTTTATGCCAAGAAAATCAAATGAATTAATAAGCAATTTGGATTGTTCCTTTGTAAACTTTGGTAATCGTGATTTCACCAAGGAACGCATGCTTTCTGGATAATCTCCTCTTGTAAGTGGATCCATAAACCTGCAATAAATAAAGCATTACATGATTTTTACATAGTCATTTTTCTTTCTTATATATATAGATAATAGTATAAGAATGTTTTAGCACACCATTCTAATTAATTAAGTAATGTTTAAGTTTAAGTTGTGCATGAACATATTGATGGAAGTACTTACCATCCAAACAAAAAGTCCATAGCTCGTTCAGCAGCCTTTCGATCTAGCTTGCTATCTGAGAGTGGCTCGTACCAAATAGAATACAGTGTTATGCCTATTACACCATTCTGAAATCTCTGCATCCATATATAGTTTTTTCATTTAATATATTAAAAAACATGTTACACTGTAACAAACATAGGAAGTACGAGGTTGAAATTTAATAAGAGCTTACCTGATACTTAGTCTTGTAGACATTAACAGCAGCTGCATGAGCAAGAAGTTGGTGATGTGTAGCCAAATAGGGTTCTGTTCCAGAATCACCACCATTGCATTTAGGACTCCACCAAGATGAACATCGACCAGGGGCCTTTGTCCCTAATGCATAACCCTTGTTGCTGTAACTATATGGCTCGTTCAAAGTTATCCACTTTTTTACTCTATCTCCGAATTCCCTGAAGCAAAGCTCTGCATAGTCCTGGAAATCTTTCCTGTAATAAAAAACGTGTGATTTAGGAACGTTCCAGAAACATCTTAGCAAAGCATTCAAGTGGAAATATTAATTAAATTGCACAACTTACACACTGCGAGGACTTAAGAAGCCACCATATTCATCTTCTAAGGATTGAGGAAGATCCCAATGAAAAAGAGTCACAAATGGTTCCAATCCTGAAATTATTTTAATATACATGATGATTAGTGTTGATGTGTTTTCATCATCAATATCATGGGAAATTGCTAAATAATAAAGCTTTTATTCTGACCATTAGCCAGTAGCTCATTGATAAGGTTGTTGTAATAGTCAACTCCTTCTTGGTTTATACCTCCACTTAGCTTTCCTTCTGTTGATATGCAGTTTATGAAAATAAATATATGATTAAAGCGAAAGATCCAAACAGGTAAAGTTTAATCCAAATTAATCATTGATCCTTATTGACTCACTCGGAAGAATTCTCGACCAAGATATAGAAAATCTATAAGCATCCAAATTCATATCCTTCATAATCTGAACATCTTCCTGCAATATAATATGCAACATAACATCATGTTTACTTGAAAACGATAGAAAACAAAAGATAACAACAATAATTTTATAACTTGCCTTGTTTAACATTTCTTTCTTAGTTGAACTTCTAAGGTCTAACCAATTCCTTAATTAATAAATAATCAATTCATTTGGTTCGGCCAAAGATAATAATCTTATTTTGATCAATAAGTTACTAGTGGTAATTATTAATAAAAGTGTAGTAATGATCGTGATTAGAAAAGCAACTTTACTATGTTTTATACGCAAATATCTAATTTTCAGCATTAACTTTTATTAGTGATGACAGTTGATAAATTATATCAAAAGAAACAAAAACTTTGAATCGGTAATATATACCTTATAGCGATGATACGAATCAACTGCAACATTTCCATTGCTTCTGTCTTCTATCTTTTCTGCAAGTTAATTAATTACCATATCAACAATTGTATATAATAAGAGAAAATCAGACATACATACATATATATATATATATATATATACCTGGATATTTGTGAGTGAAGGTATCCCAAATGCTTGGTCCTCTACCACCCTCATTGGCTGCACCTTCATACTGCATAGATACATAATCATGTGAATCGAAAACCATAATATAAAGCTGATAGAAAGAACTAAAACATTTTAACTTGTAACATGTTGAACATTGATAAAACATAATTATTGTTGCATGAGTGTACCTGGTACGCTGAGGATGCTGTACCAAAGATGAAACCTTTTGGGAAACTGTTTCGATTCAACATATCTATTTGTGGAGTAAGGGCTACGCTTTCTGTGACAGTAATCAATGAAGAAAGTAGAGCAATGATAGGTAGCACTACGTATTCTTTGTATGCCATTTTTTCTTAATTGTATTTAATTTTTCCCACCAAATGCGTTCCTTTTATAGAGGAAAACCTTTATCTACTCTCATATTCTTTCCAAAAATATCTAAATATATCTTGCTATTTCTATCCTAAAAGAAAATTAAATCAGAAAGCGATGTTTTTTTGGTCAGAAAAGATTACCAACTTGGGCAAGGATTTTGATAAACTTTACTATCACACGTAAACTAACATGATAATCGTAAGTATGCTGAGAAACACGTATATGAATATCATCAGTTAGTAAAGAATAATATAATAATATGAAACGTTGTACTCTTCACTCTTTTTGCATCGTAATATTGCATGTATTATCCGTAATAAAATGTTCTGTTTGAGTTAAATATTCACTCAAGTTTGTTTAAACCATAAAAATAAGGATTTATCTGACAGTGAAGTATTTCTTTTTTTCTAAAATTTAATTGGGATTATATATTTAGATTAAACTCAAAACCGTTGCTTCAGTTAGATTATACCAAATTAGGTAAATATAGCATTATCTTCTAAGAAATTTTGAAAGCTATAAATGAAAGTTGAAAGGAACAAAGTCTCACGGTCAACAAATTCGTCTTACGTAAAACTTCAGTTGTTTGCTGTAAACCTGCTATTTGTTGCAACTGTTAAGATTCTGGTTCTCGCCCTCTAAAGCTAAACTTTTATTTTCATTCGGAACTAATAAACTATAATAATATCGAATTCAATATATTTTAAGGTGTATTGATACCACACGTATCTTATTAATTTTATAAATAAAAAAATTCCACTAGTAATTCATTTTAATAAATAACATTTTTTTATAACAAATATTTAAACTCATAATTTCTAATAATATTTTCTTGTACTTAATAATTTTATTTGATTATTATATAAGGTGAATAAAATTCACACGAACTAATATCATTTTTTTCATAATAAAATTTGATTTTATTACTGATTATAATGAATGAATTTCAAATATTTTATTATAAAACAATCACTCAACGTATAAAAACTAATTTTTTTGAAAAACGATTAGAAATATTAAGATAATTCAAAAATTCTTCTACAAATAAGTAAACGTATTAATCATGGTTAAGAGGTGAACTTTAAGTCTAATAATCTTACAAAATTTACTTATAAAGTGAGATTTATATTTACTTTACATTGTGAATTGACCTTATCTTCAATCAGTATGAGACACTTCCAATACACTTCCTCGTGTTAAGGCATATACATCTCGTGAGATTAGACATTGATTTTACTAGAGTACACAAAAGTGAATTTTATGTACAAGTCAATTTCACAACATTGTCTTGTGAGGTTTGCAGCAACTTAAATAGTATAAATCAGTCTTATTTCTACTAGTCGACGTGAGACTTTTAACACAACCTCCTCACATTGAGATATATACATCTTAACCGTGGGGCTAGACATTAATGAATGGATCAACAATGGTTCATAGCAGGTGAAACAATAGATCCAATAAATAATAAATTTCACTAAAATAGACTCTAACTCATGATTTTCATGTTAAAAAATAATTTTTAAATCTAACTTAATTTTATAAAATCAATTTATAAAATAAAACTTTTATTTGTATATTATTAATTGATCTTATATATTTTTATTTCACATGAAACTTCCAAGCATCTCTTTAAATTAGAAGATAGAAAGTTGTGTGCAAATGTACTCCTTGATGATGAAGATTTTTGAAGGAAAAACATATATAAAATTGGAAAGAAAAAAAACTTAGCTATTTCAAAACTTTAAACATATAATATAATGAGTAATTTTTTCAATATTAATTTTCAGAAATATTACCATACTTCTAATATTTGTTAAGAAAAAGTTAGTCCATATTTAAAATTATTTGTGTAATGCTACTTTTTTCACATGTTAATAGTAATACTAGAAATGAAAATGTGACAAAGAGTCTGAAAAATTTTACAGTCTGACCTAAATAAAGGTCTGATCTTACCTAACTTCTGTTCAAAAAAATGAGGCCAAATTATTTTCTGAAAAGTCTCTATGACCTTAGGTCTAAATATTAAACTTTATAGACTAGACCTATATGTTTTTAAAAGCAAAAAAAAATATAATTAAATAGTTTGTCTGTAAATTAATAGTTTAAATAATTTAGTTTTACCACTTTCAATAAAATTAGTAATTGGAAATAAACCAACACAGTGAAAGATAAATAATACTGGATTTATTTTCTCCTTTTTTAGAAACACTAACTTCAGTGACAAATTGACAAAGTAAACACAATTAAGTTTTTCTTTTCAATTTTATATAAAAAACTATTATTGACCTGAGATTAGGAAGTTGGTCTTACCTTTATCGATTTTCGTGACTGTTTGTCCAACCTTTATCCGTAGGACATGTTTGATTAAAAATGTGGTCCTGTATTCACTTTTCCTTGATTTCTTAAGACTCTTAGACTAAATTGTTGCTTTAGAAATATGAATACTCAGAAAAACTAAATAAACTTTTAAGTAAAATTTATTTATAATACAATTGAATAAATAAATTTATATTAAAAGGTATAGTTTTAAAATATATATATATATATTATTGAATACAATTAAGTGCATATCTTTTAAAAACCATGTAACATTGATACAAAAAAAAAACTATAAAATACCTAAAAAAATAGTTTAAAGAATTGTTAAAAGAAAAGTCCTTATGACTGGATCTTCCTCTATTGAAGAAGTAATACATTATCTGTTAGAATGGGTGGGAAATTTCTTTTTTTATTTTTGGTGAGACGTTTTCTGGGTTCAGCATAACAGAAGAAGGAACACGTTATAGCAGAATAATTGATACAATTTATCACTGTTGACAAATTTGTATTTACTCATAGTTTGCAAAAAGCACACCGCCAGCCACCCTTTACTTGCTTATCCACCCACGCTATACATACGTATCAAATAATCGCTATAATTTCATACTTATCATATGCTTCTTCTTTTTTAAATTCATAAAATTATGTGTTAATTTTGGTTTATCTTTCATATCTATTTTACGTTTGGTTTTGGAGAGAAGGGTGGAGGATGGACTTTGTACAAAAACGCTTCTCATACTTTGAATTTCATTATGTTAATAATTAATAGCCCTAAAATGTGTCATTAAACTTATCTCAAACATAGTTAATTTGCCACCTCATTTTGGATACGCTTTAAAAGTTGTTGTTCAATAAGGCAGATTAATTACAAAAATAATGTGATTGTAATTCTTTATGGCAAAAAGAAAAATATATGTTGATAAACTAGGTCAAGAGATATTTAAATCATATACGAATTCAAATGTATTTATAGTTTTTTTATTAATTGATATTTCTTATAGGTTAAAAGACCAGTCAAGGAAAAGGAAAAAGAAAACTCTATTGAAAAGTGTTTCTCCTTGTCAAACCATATTCTTCAACTTAATCCTCTAATGTCAATCCCCTTCACTGCAACCCCATAACATTAGATTTTGTTTTGAATTTTGAACAATTTGTTGTATTTTATTCCATTGTGTATTCAAGTTAAGAAGATAACAAATATAATAAATAGAAGTAAAATTCAGATACTTTGTTTTCCATATATATAAATAATATAGAGAATAATAACTTACCCTTGTTTTTTCTCCTTCTCCCATAAGAATTTCCTTTAGATATTTTCTAGCTTTTGTTCTTTATCTTTATATAACCTCAACAAATATAAAACAAGTGACGACAGAAAATATAATTATTTTCAGGAATTTCAAATATAATTCTAGAAATTTCATATTCTTTAATATATATATATATATATATATATATATATATATATATATATATATATATATATATATATATATATATATATATATATATATATATATATATTATTTCAAGAATTTCAAATAGGAACTATTACAAGGAACTTTGATGTTTGAATTCTATATTAAGAAAATCCTTGAACCACATAGCAGAAAGTTTGGAATATCTTTTCAAACCATTCCTGTAATCTACAAAATTCAATCCAAATCGCATTGTGTAACCAAAGTTCCATTCAAAATTGTCTAGGAGTGACCATACAAAATACCCTTTTACATTTACACCATTCCTGCATTTACATGGAAAAGCAAACAATTAAAGAAAAGAAATTTCTTACCAACAAACAAAATAATCTCTTTTAGAAAAGAAATTAACTTACTTAATTGCTTCTTGAAGATAATATAAATGGCGATAATGATAATCAACTCTATAAATATCTAAGAGAGATTCTTCAAGTGAGAGTGATGGATCATCATAATCATTTATACCTATAACAAAAAGTAAGAAAATGTAATGTGTGACATGTTTTCTTCAAATAAGTACGAGAAATAAAATTGCCTGTCTTAAGTTTTTTTCTCACTCTTTTTCATTGTTTTATTCATAACTAGTTTTAAAAGAATTAAAAGGAAAATAAATGTGATATCGAAGGTTATTTACCATTTTCAGTGATATAAATTAAAGGATTGTTGTATTTCTCTTTGGTGTAGAATAAAAGGTCTCGAAATCCTCTTGGATAAACATACAACCAATCTGAAGCAACCTGGATAATCATGAAAAATAAATAAATATCTTTGTTATTATTGAGAAAAAAACATACTAAACTTGTGAAGCAGAAACTTACATTTAGACCAATAGCTTTTCCTTCACGCACATCTGCAATAACAAAAGCAAAAGGAATGAAATTATCTATTAAACATCAGATTCAACATGTATATATAATAAATATGAGTTATTATATAACCCTGCTTACGTGAAAAATTTGCAAGGGCATCTGTCATATAACTGCTTCTGACATTTCTTAATTCTGGTGCATCAGAGACATATCTAGCGGTATAGTAATTTATGCCAATAAAATCATACGAATTAATAAGCCATTTGGAATGCTCCTTTGTAAATTTTGGTAATCGTGATTTCACCAACAAACGCATGTTTTTGGGATAATTTCCTCTTGTCAGTGGATCCATAAACCTTCAGTGGAACAAATAAATTATCTGATAAGTATTATACATATATATGGATACTAACTCAATAAATTAAATAAATTCAGGTTCATCGAAGAAGAGGTTTATTGGAGATTCTCAACAAATCTTTTCACTAATGGTGAGTGTTTTCCATATTGATATATTTTATCTCCAGCAAAAACATTTTCAATCATGAATATTCTTTTTATAGATCCATTCATCCTAATGGCTTGGAATCCTAGTTAAAAAGACGACTTTCATATTGGTACACTTCCTATCAAGCATAAACGTCATTAATTAAAAGTATCTCTCTTTGTAGGGTTATTCATTTTAATGACCTGAACCCTTATTAGGAAAACAATTATATTGTATTTGTTTTAGCCAGTCACCAAGACTAATAATTGACTTTATATTACTATTGGATTTATCGAGATAAAGGTTTACTGTGTAACAGCAACAATAAAATTTGAGTCCAATCACAGAAAAAAAAAATTTGACATTACTCTTAATCAAAAATCTTAAAACAATAGATTAACGAGTCTTTATCTTGTGTTTTACTTTCTCATTTCTCAACTTAGATTCACATTTGAATTTAAAAAAAAAATAATAATATTATACATATGAAGGGAAGCACTTTACCATCCAAACATAAAATCAATAACTCGTTCAGTAGCTTCTCGATCAAGTTTGTTTTCCGACAGTGGCTCGCACCAAATAAAATTCAAAGTTATGCCTATCAAACCATTTTGAATTCTCTGCATCCAGTATTTTTATTCAAAAATTATTCAAAAATACGTTCGGATTTAAGAAACGTAAGATCTTCAAGGTGTGACAATTAATAATAACTAACCTCGTACTTGGTCTTGTAGACATTGACGGCCGCTGCATGAGCAAGAAGTTGGTGATGCGTGACCAAATAGGGTTCTATCCCAGAATCACCGCCATTGCAATTAGGATTCAACCAAGAAGAACATCGACCCGGTGCCATTATTCCTACTGCATAACCATGTTGACTATAAGTCAATGGCTCATTCAAAGTTATCCAATTTTTCACTCTATCGCCAAATTCCTTGAAGCAAAGCTCTGCATAGTCTTGGAAATCTTTCCTGTATTAAAATATGTGTGGTTTTTTAGAAATGTTCCCAAAACATTTTAGCAAAGCATTCAAGTGAAAATTTTAATTAAATTGCAAAACTTACACAATGCGAGAACTTAAGAAGCCACCGTATTCATCTTCTAAAGATTGAGGAAGATCCCAATGGAAAAGCGTCACAAATGGTTCTAAACCTAAAATTAGGTTAATATATATATATCTACATTATCATCCGTCCCGTCACTAACATGAGAAATTACTAAAATGTAAACCATAATAAAAATATCAATGATTAAACTTTTGTTCTAACCATTTGCCACCAGCTCATTGATAAGTTTGTTGTAATAGTCAATTCCTTCTTCATTTATACCTCCACTTAATTGTCCATCTGTAGATATGTTATAGTTTATGAAAATAAATAAATAATTAAAATAAAACATCCAAATAAGAAATTTTAATTCAAAATTACTTGGAAGAATTCTTGACCAAGATATGGAAAATCTGTAAGCATCCAAATTCATATGCTTCATAATCCGAACATCCTCCTGCAATATATAATATCAATAAGATATCATACTCTTTACTTGAAAATGGTGGAAAAACAACATATTATCCGACTTTTATTTTTAAAATTTCTTTATTAGTTGAACTTACAATGGTCTAATCGATTTCTTAATTAATTAATTAATTTCGTGATAATGTTTCGTTGATAGTATATAGTTTAATAAACAAATATAGGTATTGATGGAAGTGTACTAATCATCGTGACTTATTACTAATCTTTACTCCAATTCATATTATAGTATGCAAATGATTAATGAGATTTTTTTTTTAATAATCAACAAATTAGTTAAAAGGTAAAAGAGATATATAAAACTAGAAATAGAAAAAAATGCAATTTGCCTTGATTTTTCATTATATATTGTCACTGAATAATAAATAACTATATCATAAATAATCTGA
The DNA here is from genome assembly GCF_016808095.1 of Vigna angularis. Lineage (NCBI taxonomy): Eukaryota > Viridiplantae > Streptophyta > Magnoliopsida > Fabales > Fabaceae > Vigna > Vigna angularis. The sequence goes on from NC_068974.1 coordinate 36,643,953, forward strand.
TCAACCACACCTAGAATAATATATATATATATATATATATATATATATATATATATATATATATATATATATATATATATATATATATATATGGATTAAATATGTTTTTAGTCCCTTAAGTATCAGACGATTTTGTTTTTAGTCCCTACTCAGAACTTTATGGTTTTTAGTCCTTATTGTTTTGAAACACCGACTATTAGTCCTTAAAATTGGACGGTGTTAAGTTTTAGTGGATGTGGCAAACGGCGATGCCACGTGATCACTGATCTGCTCTCTTCACTCTCTGCCACGTTGGATGTTTAAGTGTTGAACTGAGATTAAGTGAAGAGCTCTCTTCAAGAACACCAACTCCAACCTTCATATGTACCCAAGTTTTTTGCCCCAGCTGCAGCCACGAAGAAGAACCCAACTTCTCTCACTTCCATTCCCTCACTCTCCAACCCTACCCAAACGCTTTTTCTTCAGAACGATGCGCCCACTCAAAACGACACGCTCCACGTCGAGTCCCCAACCCCTAAACGACGCGGCCGAAAGAAAAAACCCTCACAACCCGAAACACCACCCGCAAACGACACGCGGGAACACCAAAACGCAGAGGCCAAGAAGGAACAACCTTCAGAGGACGGCGAGCTGTTCGACTACGACGACGGCATCGACTTCCCCTACGAGGATCCGCCGCTGGTGTGCTGCTTCGGTGCGGCGCAGAGGGAGTTCATCCCTGGGGTGCGGGTGCAGATGTACCCGATGCATCCGGACAAATACTCGGAATGGAAGATGCTGCAGTGGAAGCCACCAGAGTTTGCACGGGTGGCGGGGGGCTACCGTCTAACATGGCGGTGGCGCACGTGCGGCTTGGGGGGCGTGCCGCGTTTTTGGGAAAGGTTGGTAGGGACGAGTTCGGGGAGGATTTGGTCCTAACAATGAACAAGGAGAGGGTGCAGACAAGAGGGGTTAAGTTTGATGAGGGCCGCAGGACAGGGTGCGCATATATGAAGGTGAAGATGATCCACAGCTTTGCGACTTAGACGAACCAATTGACCTTCGCGTCCAACCATTTCCTCCACTCTCACCTTTCATTTCACTACAAGAAAGCAATCCCTTCATCAGCTTTCCTGCCCACAAAAACCCTATATTCCAAATCCTCATATTGACACGAAGAATAGAAGAAGACCAAAACTGTTAAAAAGTGAGTTTAAGCCTAACTCATCCCCACAAAACCGGCTTGTAAGGTGAGGTTTGCACCTCACTTATATATTATCATTTGGCCTTATCTCTAGTCGATGTGGGACTTCCAACACACCCCCTTCACGCCGAGGTATAGACATCTCGTGCGTGATAGTAGAAATTGGGTGGTCCGATAGCGGCCCGATTGCGGGTGGAAGAGAAGAATAGAATGCCCACTTAGAACTCGCTAGGATAGGCTCTAATCATGGCTCTGATACCATGTTAGAAAGTGAGTTTATGCCTAACTCATCCCCACAAAACCGGCTTGTAAGGTGAGGTTTGCACCTCACTTATATATTATCATTTGGCCTTATCTCTAGTCGATGTGGGACTTCCAACAACCAAAACATATGAACTTACCCAAGTTCTTTGCCCCCAGTGTTAACTTTCTGGCAAGTGTACCAAATCGTTCTAAGTAATAAAACCGGTAAGACCGGATATTGTTTCCCAAGAGACTCGTGTCACCAAACAATCGTATAATTTCCAGCTAACTTAGACTAAAGAATGCTTCATAATTTGTGTTTTTGTGCAATTAAAGTAAACATGAAACATAATTGATAAAAGTGATCTTAGATACTCAAACACTAGGAAATGGAAAGATTAGAAATGACATGGAATGGTATTGTTGGGGTATGATTTCACCTACTTCACTCTTATGTATAGAAAATCACTTCCTCTTCATTAATATGCCAATGTCAATCTACTAAATTACTCAAACCCAATTCCTTGGTAGAGAGAGCCTAGACTTCCTTATTAGGTTCCAATCCCTTGGAAAACCTAACAATTATTTCTGCATTAAGAATTGAGATCTTAAGACAACCAAAGGTCCTAGCTCTATTCCTAGATACTATTTCCTTTAGGTGTTTAATCCAAGTCCAGATTTACCCAACATTTTCCAATATCAAGCAAACCCTAAAATCATGTAATGGGTAGCAATTTCACAACAAGCATTAAGAAAAGGAATTAAACACTAACAATCAATGAAAGAGGCATAAATTCATTCAAAACATAGTGGTTTACATAAGATTTCAGTGGCTACATCAATCCCCCAACAATAATGAAACTAGCTCTCCATGAATGGAGAGCTCAAGCTTACAACAATGGTGGAAATGGAAGAAGGAGGAAGACCCAAGGTTGAAGAAGGACTGTTTCCACAGCTCCTAGCTCGCCTCCAAGAGCTCCAATTGAGAGAAATCGTGTTTGGGCAGCCAAAGATCCCAACCCCTTCGCGTTTTAGGGTTAAATAAGCTAGATCTGACACATTAGCAAAAGTCGCGCCCGGGCGCCCTCTCAGTCGCGCCCGGGCGCGAGCCTCTCGGAAAAAGTCGCGCTTGGGCGCCCCATTTCTCACGCCCGGGCGCAAGCTTCTCGCAAAAAGTCACGCCCGAGCGCCCCTTTTTCACGCCCGGGCGCGACCAGCACACAAAACTGGCACCTGGTCACTTTTCTGTGCAGAAACTGGCCCTGGTGCAGTCGCGCTTGGGCGCCCCTCAGCCAGGGGGGGCTTGGGCCTGACTTTTCAGCACTGCATCATTTTCACTTTTTCTGCAGATCTGCTTGCTTCTCATGCTTGGTTCAGCTTTAGACATTATTGGAGACTCTTCCAAGCTCATTATTAGCTACAAAATAAGGGATTATTGATGAAAGCACATCAAAGTAGCCAAAGATACAATTATTTAGAAAACAAGACAAAAGAAGAGGATTTAACAAGTTATAAGTTATAAAGGAGTTGATTTTGCTACTAAAATGATGCTTAGATAGTGGTAAAAATTAGCATTATCAAATACCCCCAAACTTGGAACCTTGCTTGTCCTCAAGCAAAAGGTATCTGTCTTTAGCACAACAAAAATTTCAAAAGCACAACCGAATTCACAATGCTTGCTTAACTTGAAACAACTGAAAATGTATAACAAATTAGTCTTCCACTGTGGTGCTCACAATACATTGAATCAATCAAATGTCACAGTTTATAAGAGATCAACAATCATGGCAGAATGCTTTACTGAATTATGTAGAACCAATCCTCACTCAAGATAGTGTTTTACTTTAATGCTCTAGTGTATAAGGATGTGTATCTATCACTCTACTATCACAATGTCACACACATCAACTTTGCCCTTCGTTTCAACCAAATTAAACACATTCACAAGCAAGTTAGCATCACAAGGACTTTGATTGGCTTGTATTGTGGTTGGGCTAAGAAAGAAACATGGTTTTTCTGAATAATAAGCACCTTGAGCTTAAGAGATAAAACAATTTACTTCATGATATTCTATTAGTCTCTCTCTTTGCTTCACAATTGGATAAACCACTTCTCAACTCATTTCCCAATTCTTTTTCAAAGAATTCATTTTTCTTCCTCTTCTTCTTCTTTCTTCTTTTTCATTACTTTTCTATTTTTCTCAATACACCCATACTAAACAAACTCCCCCAAACTTAAACCATTCTCCTGTAGTACAAATGATTGCTCTATTAAGCTCAAGGTAGGGAAATCAAGGAATTTTCAATAGACTTGAGGTTCAAAGAGGGAAGACATCTTTCATTAAGGTTGAGGGGGTTAGTATTGGCTAATTTGGCTTAGAACATGTGAAAGAGGTAGAAGAGTAAGATGACCTTGATCATGTCCAACAAGCAAGCAAATGATTCAATTCAGAGAAACTCAGGCAAAGTCAATTGTGATCTAACATGATAGCATTTACAAGAAAAATATAAGGCATAACATCTCACAAGATTAACTCAAGGTTCCACAACATCATGAAGCAACTGCCATAAATATTGATCGCAATTAAACATAGAGCATTCTCATAATTTTCATGAAGAAAGCAACCACAATTTGAACTAACTTGAACCATCTCAAAAATCATTTCATATTCAAGCATAAGCATCATGGTTCAGCACAGTCTATCAAGCCAGATAACTAAAACAACTTAACTAAAATTGAAAAACAAAAGCTAACTAGTAACCCAAGTAAAAGAAAGCAAAATAAAAGGTCCTGTGACTCATGATTTGTAGCTCATTGTCAGACTCCTTCATTTTCTGCACCACCTCCCCCAATAAATTGGGTTGGTCCCCAAGCCATGCTACTTGGGTCACATATTCCTCTGTTGACATCTCTACTTTGTGGCGGCGTTTGTTTTTATTCTCTTGGAGTTGGATGAAGAAGTCATTTCTGCACAAAAGATTGAAAATAAAGTTTGCAAATGTGAGCTCACAATGTATGTATTTGTAACAAACAATCATTAGATCACATGATCATGAGTTCACAAGGTCAAACGTGTTGGAACAATCGGTACCGTTATAGAGTCGCACAGCGGAATTAAAAACTTGAAAGAGAGTGGAAAGCGTGTTCGATCACAATTAAAATTAATTTGGTCCTTTTAGTAAAAATAATTTTCTTTGAGAAAATTTATCAAACAGTTGATATACGTAAAATAAAATGAGTGCAGGGAATAAGAAGAACAACACAGAATTTTTATCCTGGTTCGAATCAAAAGATTCTACGTCCAGTCGTTAATCACTATAAATAGTGATTAACCTTTTTCACTAAAAATGGTTTAACAGATTACAACAAATAGACGAACGAACCGGAAGAAGAACACTCTGCCAACTCGAAGAGAACCGCTCCGACTATCGACAAACGAAACGCGAGCTTCTCCTATTCACGAGACCAGGCAGAGCACCTTGCTAACTCGAAGAGAGCTTGCTCCGACAATCGACACACGAAACGCGAGCCTCTCCTGTTCACGAGACCAAGCAAGGGAACTTGAACTATAGCTTCTGAGAACTTCCTCTGACAAACAGTATTCTGCTAGAGCTTCTGTTCAACAACCTTTTTTTTTTTTTATTTCTCCTAATCAAAATATATAGCCAAGTACACTGAATGCCAAAGGTTAGCTCCCAACTGCCATGAATAATCGATTATTGTAAGTGATAATCGATTATTCAAGTCCGTTACAGGGTTTTCAAAATGTGATAATCGATTATATGAAGAGATAATCGATTATTCCTGTATGACTTTGTGATAATCGATTATTGCCATTCCATAATCGATTATTGCAGTTAAAAATGCAAGTTTACAAGGTTTACAAGAATTTCCTACTACATTTAATTTCTACAAATTGCTTTTAACTAATTCTAATATCTTCTTCAACTAAAACTTCTTGTAGCATCATCAAAACAAATTTCTTCAAGATTTACCAATACTCCTTATTGGTAACAATCTCCCCCTTTTTGATGATGATCAAAAATTCAATTTTAAAAGCAAGTTTGGCTTACCTGCAAAACATACAAGCTAACAAACAACAACAAGGTTAGCAATACCTGTAATAATTTATACTTCTCCCCTTGTATTATTCTTCTCCCCCTTTTTGATCAGAAGCAAAAAGATCGGATGTTGAAGGCTCCCCCTAAATATGATCTCCCCCTCAATTAATCAAAGGATGCATATAATCAAGAGATCATTTTATTTATGAAAATAAATATTACATTATAAGAAGAATGGACAAACTAGCCGTTTATGGTCGTTTATAGCCGTTATGGGATGCTCCAACGACTCTATTTTTGAACATGTCAGCGTGATAATCGATTATGGCTTGTGATAATCGATTATCAGTTCAATAATTACTGCCCAGAATTGCATGATAATCGATTATGCATAATGATAATCGATTATCTGCTCAAGATTTTCCAGAATTGATTTTAATGCATGAATAATCGATTATGACTTGATGATAATCGATTATGAAGCGTTAAGTTTACGAAAAATGCAAAAATTTGCATAGATTTTGATTCTAAGATATGTCTAACACTCCAACCTCTCTTCTAAGTTCATAAAGTAAAGATACCCCCTTAAATATGCAATTCAAATTTAACTTTTAGCATACTCAATTAACCCACGAAATCAACAACCATTTTTCAAACAATTAAGATATCAATGATTAAGCAACCAATTTATAAACTAAAATGAATGCAACAGTAGCTTAAATGGAAATTATCACAGCTGCTACAGGTTTGATATGAAAGCATTTCAGCTAGCACAATCAGTTCAAAAAACTAACTTTGACAACACAATTTACAACTTTCAAAACAACAGCTATGATTCATGCACTCTCATATCCCAATCTGTTCAACCCAATGAATTCAACTCTGCATATAAAACAACATATATAAAAATTAAAACATCAATATGCAGTAATCAGATTTAATTCAATAACATTGTTTATCTTGGTTCAATGGATTTTATCCATGAAATATTGGCAAACCAGAATTTAAAACTGGAAAATTGACTCAAACAAGGAAATGTAGTTTTGACAACTGCTTTTAAAGACTATTCTACAGTGATTTTCACAGTTTGTAATCAAGCTTTATGTGGAGCAAATCATAGCTCATATGGCATGCATATAAATAGATCTCCACAGAAAACATCTTTGAAACGGAAATGCCAATTCAATCATCAAATAACTTAATTATCTAAAAATGCCAATGAAAATCTATCAACCAACTCATTTAAATGAATATAACAATAATCAAATAATGGAAAATTAGAAAGATAACCAGAACAAAGTGCAATAACACAGTTCAAACAACACTTAGCTCAATCACATGGAGTTCGAACCAAGGCTTTGAATGCCATTTGATGGATTCACTTCCTGCTCTTAGATCATTATTTCCGAAAGCATAATACCATGGATCTCTCCTCTCTTTTTGAGAACTTAACCTGCAAAACCATCCAAGAGAGGTTTGGTGCCCATAATCTCATTTGGGTCCTCAGGGTTAGAGACAAATTACTTTATAATGGGAATCCAAGCACATTTTCCATCAGGAACATCAAAATGTTTGATACTACATTTATTTGAAGTATGTCCTTTTTTCATACAATAGAAGCAACAAACACCATGCAGTTTGGTTTTTACAGTTGTTCCTTTTTCAACCCAAACTCTACGAGTTCTCTTAACTTTAGACTTTTTATGATGCACTTCTTTATTTCTAACATTGCTCCTTCTAAAAACATGTGAGACAGACTTGGTTGCTTTAGAAAGTAAATTTTCAAGTATGTCAATGTTAAACATATGACTTTTACAAGATAAACACTCAACAGGTTTTTCATTTGAATTAGATTCAGACAATTTTGTTTCAAGATTACTAACTTTGTTTCTTAATATGACTTCCTCATCTAATGCATTTTCATATTTCCATTTCAATTCTTTAAATTCCTTTTTCATATTTTTATAAGCAGCATTCAATGTTTCAGATTCATCAAGTAATTCAAGAAACGCCTTTTGTAAATCAAATTCATTAGATTCATAGCTAGAATTACTTACTTGGCTTCCAGCATCATCAAAATTAGCTGTCAAACACAAGTTTATTTCTTCAACAGAATCACTTGAACTAGAGGTGGTTGATGCATTATCCTTCGAGGCAATGTGAACCTTCTTCTTCTTGTGAATTTTCTTTTCTTTTCTTTCTTTACTTCTTTTGTTGCTTGAACAGTCAGCTTTCAGATGGCCTCTTTCACCACATCCATAACATTTGAAGCTTGAAGAGGAACCTTGATAGTCCTTCTTTTCCTTCAAGATTTTGCTTTCAGATGATTTATCGTTGGCCATCAAGCATAGATTTTCTTGCTCATTAGAATCGCTTGAGCTTGAGGAGTTTAATGTAGACCATGAGTTCGAACAAGTCAACTTAGCCACATTCAATACTTCATCATGAGTGACTCTTAAAAATTTCCACATTTCCTGAGCACTTTTATAAACAGATACTTTGAAAAAATCATCAATGGTTAGTGCAGATAAAATTATATTCCGAGCCTTAATATCAAACTGAGCTCGTCTATTTTCTTCAGCAGTCCAATTAAAATAAGGTTTTTCAGTCTCTACACCATCAACAGTATTCATAGGAATATAAGGGCCATTTTGTACAGCTTCCCAGATACCTCTATCAACAGACCCCATAAAAATCTCCATTCTCACTTTCCAAAAAGCATAGTTATCACCAGTAAACAATGGAGGTCTGTTAATGGAAGCACCCTCAGCATATACATGGTTTTGATTGTGACCGGCCATTTTCGCAAATTTTGAAAAACTATCAAAGCAAGCTCTGATACCAATTGTTGGAACAATCGGTACCGTTATAGAGTCGCACAGCGGAATTAAAAACTTGAAAGAGAGTGGAAAGCGTGTTCGATCACAATTAAAATTAATTTGGTCCTTTTAGTAAAAATAATTTTCTTTGAGAAAATTTATCAAACAGTTGATATACGTAAAATAAAATGAGTGCAGGGAATAAGAAGAACAACACAGAATTTTTATCCTGGTTCGAATCAAAAGATTCTACGTCCAGTCGTTAATCACTATAAATAGTGATTAACCTTTTTCACTAAAAATGGTTTAACAGATTACAACAAATAGACGAACGAACCGGAAGAAGAACACTCTGCCAACTCGAAGAGAACCGCTCCGACTATCGACAAACGAAACGCGAGCTTCTCCTATTCACGAGACCAGGCAGAGCACCTTGCTAACTCGAAGAGAGCTTGCTCCGACAATCGACACACGAAACGCGAGCCTCTCCTGTTCACGAGACCAAGCAAGGGAACTTGAACTATAGCTTCTGAGAACTTCCTCTGACAAACAGTATTCTGCTAGAGCTTCTGTTCAACAACCTTTTTTTTTTTTTTATTTCTCCTAATCAAAATATATAGCCAAGTACACTGAATGCCAAAGGTTAGCTCCCAACTGCCATGAATAATCGATTATTGTAAGTGATAATCGATTATTCAAGTCCGTTACAGGGTTTTCAAAATGTGATAATCGATTATATGAAGAGATAATCGATTATTCCTGTATGACTTTGTGATAATCGATTATTGCCATTCCATAATCGATTATTGCAGTTAAAAATGCAAGTTTACAAGGTTTACAAGAATTTCCTACTACATTTAATTTCTACAAATTGCTTTTAACTAATTCTAATATCTTCTTCAACTAAAACTTCTTGTAGCATCATCAAAACAAATTTCTTCAAGATTTACCAATACTCCTTATTGGTAACAAAACGCACACAGAATACACAAGAAAAATCACAAAACACAGCCTGGAGCATGAAAAATTTGAAGCAGAAGAGAAAAATAGAGTTGCTGAAAAATCTGGTCTGGTTGGAGCTAGCTGGAGCGCCCCTAAGCAGAGGGCGCTGGAGCTAGCTATGGGTCAGAATGCCAGAAAACTGGATTCGTGCTGAGCGCGCTGGAGCGCCCCTGAGCAGAGGGCGCTGGAGCGCCATACCAGATTGCAGATTTGCAGAATTTCACAACTACACCTACGATTTTTGGAATTTGGCACTTCTTGATGCTCAATTCAGCCCAGATTAACAAGTTTTCACTATACAAACTTGATCAAATCCATAAGGATTGAAATTGAGTGCAAGAATGCCAATTTAGGTGCACACTTCCAAAGCTTTCTTCTACAACTCAAGGCTTCAAATTTTACACTTTAAACATACCTAAACTCAACATAACCATTCACAACATACACAATCACACTAGAACACATAAAAACAGATTGAACAATTCTAAAACACATCAATACACAATAAAACTCAACATTACACTAGTTAACCATTAACAACACAAAAACTACAATTGAAACTAACATGCTCCAAAATAACAAAATCAAATCAAAACATTCTAAAGCAAATTCAAACAATAAAAACACACTCAAATAACAAAATCACACAAAGAGAGAGGGTTAGAAAGCTGGGTTGCCTCCCAGTAAGCGCTTGTTTAACGTCATTAGCTTGACATCATTAAGCTCAAGTTTGATTCTTGATGTTGCAGTGCATCTTCTTGTCATGACACCAACATCCTCTCAGTAATTTCCTAGTCACCAACTTGACTCTCCTAAAATATGGAGCCTCTATCTCAAGTACTCCATTTATCTTGATGTTCTTGATGACCCATAACCTATTCTTGAATTTCACTGGTTTGCCATGTTTGGGCTCATCGCTTGCTTTCACAGAATTTTGGTGAACTAGTTCTTCTTCCTTTTCTTCTTCCTCTCCCTTTACTCTTGGGGATAAACAGCTGAGGCTCCTCTTGACCAACTTGGCAGCTTTCTCTGTTAGACTAGTAATTGATAAAATTTCATCAGTGGCTTCAATACTAGTCTCTTTTTCATGATTTTGCTGCTCAACTCCAAAGACGTTGAAAGTTACTTCCTCATCTTGGTCCTTTAATTTCACTGTTCCTTCTTCCACATGAATGACAACCTTTGCTGTCTTCATGAAAGGTCTTCCAAGTATGAGTTGTATCTCTGCATCTTCTTCCATGTCCATAACTACAAAATCCACCGGGAATTGGAGTTTATCTATTTTGACCACCACATCTTCCACGACACCATACGGATACTTGATGGATCTGTCCGCCAGCTGTAGCATCATTTTTGTAGGCTTGACTTCAAGATCACCAATCTTCTTAAGCATAGATAGGGGCATCAGATTGATACTAGCCCCCAAGTCAACGAGAGCCTTCCCTATATCATGGTCTCCAATGGTGCACGGGATGGTGAAACTCCCCGGATCTTTAAATTTTGGAAGAAGAGTCTTCTGCATGATGGCACTGCAATTTCCCTGTACTTCAATTGTTTCCTCATCTAAATATTTCTTCTTGTTGAGGATTTGCTTCATGTACTTCGCATAAGCAGGAATTTGTTGCAGTGCTTCGGTCAATGGCATGGTGATCTCAAGTTGATCAAATATTTGCTTGAACCGAGCCAACTGTTTCTCCTTCCCTTTAGTAGATGGGATTTTTGGGTAAGGGAGGTGTTTCACTATTTCTTTCTCTTTTTGCTTTTTCTCTTTTTCTTTTCCTTTATTTTCTTCTTCTCTCCCAACAATCTCTTGATTTATTTCCTTGTGTGCTTGGATCTCATCTTCATTGCTTCTGTTTTCTTTATTTGGCAGTTGTTTCTTGTAATCAACCCCAACCTCTTTTCCACTTCTTGTTGTAATGACATTACATTCCTCCTTAGGGTTAACTTCATTGTTGGCCACAAAATTCTTTTCAGGTTTTTCCTCAAGCTTCTTAGCAAGTTGACCCACTTGTATCTCCAGATTTCTAATGGAAGCTTCAGTGCTCTTGTAGTTGGAGATGGACACTTGCATAAACTGCTGAAGAGTGTCCTCTAACTTTGAGGTCCTGTCAGATAAGGAGGGATGTGGTTGATATTGTTGTTGAGGTGGTATGTTTGATGGCCCAGCTTGTCCTTGGCCCATGCTTGGGTGAGGTCTCCATCCTTGGTTGTAGTTACCTTGGCGGTCTTGATTACCCATATAATTCACCTCTTGGAAATTGGCTTGCATGGCACACTGACCATTTATATGATCTCCACCACATAGCTCACAACCTTGATGTTGAGCTTGCGAAACATTCTGGAGCTCTTTAGGGAGTTGAGAGAGCTTGTTCATGAGAGCTTCGAGTTGTTGGGTCATTATTTTGTTTTGAGCTAACAAGGCGTCCTGAGATTGTAGTTGAAAAACACCTTTTTGTTGGAGTTGAGCCCTTTCATTTTGCACTTCATTGTCATTAGAAGCCATATTCTCTATCAGCTCATGTGCTTCTTCAGGTGTCTTCCATCTGATGTTTCCTCCAGCTGAGGCATCCAACATTAATTTGGTTTGGGATTTAAGGCCCCCCAAAAACATATTCAGGACGGTAGGCTCATCAAACCCATGAGTGGGCGTCTTTCGTAGTAAGCCCTTGAACCTATCCCATGCTTGACTCAAAGTTTCACTACCATCTTGCTGAAAAGATGAGATTTCCTGCTTTCCTTTATTTACTTTTGACTGTGGGAAGTATTTGTTGAGGAACTTGGCAACCACGTCCTCCCATGCCGTGAAGCTATTCTCAGGAAAAGAATTCAACCACACCTTGGCGTTTCCTACCAACGAGAATGGAAACAGGCTCAGCCTTATAGCTTCATCAGGAACATCATGAATCTTCACAGTATTACATATCTCAATGAAGGTGGCCAAATGATTGTACGGATTCTCATGAGAAAGGCCCTGGAACTGATTGTTCTGCACCAAATGGATGAGAGCAGGCTTTATCTCCATGTTGGCGGCATTAACTCTTGGCCTAGAAATGCTGTTAAAGTGAAGAGGCCCTGAGAATGTATTATAATCTGCAAGAGTACGTCTTCCTTGCGTAGAACCTTCTCCAGTGCGATTATCTTCCATTTCTTCTTTTTCTTGAACAGATGAAAAGTCCAGAATTTCTTCAGAAATAGCAGAGGATTCTCTGGATTCTCTACTTTGTCTCCTTCTTCTACTGTTGTTCCTTCGAGCAGTTCTTTCAATTTCCGGATCAAAAAGTAGATTTTCAACCTGTTCTCTGCTTCTCATACAAAACACAAACTAAAAAGAAACAATCCAAAAAGACACAATTTCTACAGATGATAACAATTATGCACAAGAATTCAAATACAGTCACAATAAATACTTAAACAAAAGATAGCAAAAATCAACTAAACCAGATAAACAACAAACAATCAACGAAAACAAAAACAAATCCCCGGCAGCGGCGCCAAAAACTTGTTAACTTTCTGGCAAGTGTACCAAATCGTTCTAAGTAATAAAACCGGTAAGACCGGATATCGTTTCCCAAGAGACTCGTGTCACCAAACAATCGTATAATTTCCAGCTAACTTAGACTAAAGAATGCTTCATAATTTGTGTTTTTGTGCAATTAAAGTAAACATGAAACATAATTGATAAAAGTGATCTTAGATACTCAAACACTAGGAAATGGAAAGATTAGAAATGACATGGAATGGTATTGTTGGGGGTATGATTTCACCTACTTCACTCTTATGTATAGAAAATCACTTCCTCTTCATTAATATGCCAATGTCAATCTACTAAATTACTCAAACCCAATTCCTTGGTAGAGAGAGCCTAGACTTCCTTATTAGGTTCCAATCCCTTGGAAAACCTAACAATTATTTCTGCATTAAGAATTGAGATCTTAAGACAACCAAAGGTCCTAGCTCTATTCCTAGATACTATTTCCTTTAGGTGTTTAATCCAAGTCCAGATTTACCCAACATTTTCCAATATCAAGCAAACCCTAAAATCATGTAATGGGTAGCAATTTCACAACAAGCATTAAGAAAAGGAATTAAACACTAACAATCAATGAAAGAGGCATAAATTCATTCAAAACATAGTGGTTTACATAAGATTTCAGTGGCTACATCAATCCCCCAACAATAATGAAACTAGCTCTCCATGAATGGAGAGCTCAAGCTTACAACAATGGTGGAAATGGAAGAAGGAGGAAGACCCAAGGTTGAAGAAGGACTGTTTCCACAGCTCCTAGCTCGCCTCCAAGAGCTCCAATTGAGAGAAATCGTGTTTGGGCAGCCAAAGATCCCAACCCCTTCGCGTTTTAGGGTTAAATAAGCTAGATCTGACACATCAGCAAAAGTCGCGCCCGGGCGCCCTCTCAGTCGCGCCCGGGCGCGAGCCTCTCGGAAAAAGTCGCGCTTGGGCGCCCCATTTCTCACGCCCGGGCGCAAGCTTCTCGCAAAAAGTCGCGCCCGAGCGCCCCTTTTTCACGCCCGGGCGCGACCAGCACACAAAACTGGCACCTGGTCACTTTTCTGTGCAGAAACTGGCCCTGGTGCAGTCGCGCTTGGGCGCCCCTCAGCCAGGGGGGGCTTGGGCCTGACTTTTCAGCACTGCATCATTTTCACTTTTTCTGCAGATCTGCTTGCTTCTCATGCTTGGTTCAGCTTTAGACATTATTGGAGACTCTTCCAAGCTCATTATTAGCTACAAAATAAGGGATTATTGATGAAAGCACATCAAAGTAGCCAAAGATACAATTATTTAGAAAACAAGACAAAAGAAGAGGATTTAACAAGTTATAAGTTATAAAGGAGTTGATTTTGCTACTAAAATGATGCTTAGATAGTGGTAAAAATTAGCATTATCACCCAGCTGCAGCCACGAAGAAGAACCCAACTTCTTCAAATCTCATTTATAAAAGATCACGAAGTGCTCTTCACTTAATCTCAGTTCAACACTTAAACATCCAACGTGGCAGAGAGTGAAGAGAGCAGATCAGTGATCACGTGGCATCGCCGTTTTCCACATCCACTAAAACTTAACACCGTCCAATTTTAAGAACTAATAGTCAGAGTTTCAAAACAATAAGGACTAAAAACCATCAAAGTTCTGAGTAGGGACTAAAAACAAAATCGTCTGATACTTAAGGGACTAAAAACATATTTAACCATATATATATATATATATTAAAAAATTGCGTTGTCATATAGTTACAAATATCTCTCCATCCGATAGTCGGTACATGCTAGTGAGTTTAAATTCAACTCATTTCTATAAAATAGATTTATATATAAAATAATGTTCATGTTAATATATATTAAATTAATTTTATCTTTAATTAATATGAAATTTATGATATATCTCTTTTATGACGAAAGTCATACGAGTATGACTAGTTATTTAGATTCAATAACAAGTGATAATTATTAGAATTTTTTTGTCATACTTTTATATATTCATAAAAAATCAATATATGATTTTGTACCAAACCAATAATAAAGTATAAAAACATATAATTAAATACAATTATTATATATTAGAATTTTTCTTTAACAACAAAATCTCACTATAGCTCGTTATTATAAATCTTCATATCATATTAAAAAATAAATTTAAATCTAAATCATTGTTACGAAATCCAGTTGTAAAGTAAGGAAAGACTACACTTATATATTTTTTCCAAGCTTAGATTTCTAACAATTCACTTTATAATCACCCATTTCATTATATTTCTGTCAATAAACTTTCATCCTTGAACAACATCATGTAATTGTGTTAGATAATTATCAAATTTTATACCAGTAAAAAAAGAAAGATCCAACTACTAATTAAAATATACTGGCACCCATTGAATTAGTAATGACAACTGATAAATTACATCAGAAGAAAGAAACAGTTTGAACCGGCATACCTTGTAGCGATTATATGAATCAACTGCAACATCTCCATTGCCTCTGTCCTTTATCTTATCTGCATGCAAATTAACATATACGTGAACAATTGTCTAAACTTCTGGATATGAAAGAACCACACAAATGTGTGTACCAGGATATTTATGAGTGAAGGTGTCCCAAATACTTGACCCTTTACCACCCTCATTTGCTGCTCCTTCATACTGCATGCACACAATCATATGAAACTCAACTGCACAAAATAAAACTTGAAAAAAAATAAGATTAAAATCTTTTTTATCCTCTAATTTTTACGAAAAAATCAATTAGATTCCTAATTTTCATTTGATTCAATTTAATCTTTTAGCTTTTATTGGCATTAAATTGACACAACATGATTACTATTATAACATAACTTGAGGTAAACATGTCAGTGTACCTGGTATGCTGAGGATGCTGTACCAAAGATGAAGCCAGGTGGGAAACTATTCCGATTCAACAAAGGTATTTCTGGAGCAGCAACACCTTCAGTATTAGTAATAATCAATAAAGAAAGTATAACAATGAGAGGTAGAAGAACATGAAAATAATATCTGTTGTATGCCATATCTGCTAAACTGCATTTCTTGAGTTCTCAGCAAATGCGTTACTTTTATAGATAAAAGCTTGTTCCAACCTGCACGTTTTATCTGCAAGCATAGAATATGTTTCTTATTATTTCTCTCCTCGTATAAAAAATTGAATCTCAAACAGTGATGTTACCTTTTATTATTTAAGGTAGGGAAGTGATCATTGTCAAATACCAACTTCTATAAGGATTTATATATAGAAGTTTACATCATGTCAAAGACTTTACTATTGTTATGTTTATTTATGTGTAAACTAAGATCTTGGGGAAATCAAAATAATGTTAAAAGATATAGTCGTTACCAAATTTGAATTTTTTTTTCTTAAACAGCATTTTTATAATTAAAAACCCTATAGTTAAGCTTAGGATTATTTTATTTATTAAGCTAGATTTGTTTATTATTCACGGTCAAAATTTAGTTCTAGAAAGTCAAATTCTCACCTACATTAATGTCTATCCTTGAGAACGGATCGAAATTCAATTTTCTTGTGAAAAATTAAATTTAAATAATTTAAATAATAAAATAAAACAATTTGATGTAACTGATTATTTAGTGTTGTTTAATTCAAATTTTAATATTATTTGTTATTATTAATAATCATTGATATAAAAATTTGGTAAAACTAAGAAATAAAATAAATTACATTATCATTATTTATTAGCACCACCACATTCCATTGTCATCCTTTTTTTTTGTGGCCTTATGTTTCTTTTATTCATGTTTACACATGGTCGAACATGTAAGTAAAGGTTATTTTTCTTATACAAATTACATTTAAAAAATGCAACTATAAAATTTTAAGAATTTTGAAGTTGGATCATGTTTTCTTCTGGGACGTTCCCTTATTTTTCTTGTATTTCTGATATGTAGACCTTTCGTTACTTTTTTTCATTTTTCTTTACAAGAGGTATAAATAAAAATAAAAAATCTTAGGCAAATAATAGAAATACATATTTAAAGCAAAAAAGATAGCAATGAGTACTTAAATATATAACTTTGACTTCTTTTTTTTTTTGAAATGAATACATGATTAACTTTTAAGTTCTGGTATTTGAAATGCATGACGACACATACTTACATAAAATTTATTTTAGTAGGATAGTAATACATACTTAAATTTGTTACTCTTGTACTTGGAAGCAATATACTTAAATATGTGGCTTTGACTTTTACTTAATATATGACAATTAGCACGAGTTCTTATCTAATTAAAGGCATTACATGTTGGCTATTGATGCGGTTGACATCATACTTTTTCTTTTTTAATTTGCTCTACTTTTAAATTTAATTCTATAGAACTATAACACTTTTACTTTTCTCTATTATTACATACGACTTTTCCTTTTGCATGATTGTTACGTGGATTATTTCAACTTAAAGTAGATAATTGATTTTTTTTTTTCTTATAAAGAATACCATATATGGAACACTAATAAAAAAAAATTTCTTCCTATAGTAATTGAGCACCATAACAACATGAAACAATATAGTAAAAGAAAATATAACCATTAAATCAGTGGTCATATTCTTACTACAATGAAGTCGACAATTGAGGATGATGAGTGTGATGAAACAACACCAGCATCAAATAATAATGATGAGGTGGATCAGCAACGTGAGATTGAGAATATGATAGCTGAAATTTGAATTTGTTAAAGATATAAATGTGAGTCTAACTTTTTTACATTAAGCAAAGTTAAATACTATTAAGAATGAATATTTATAAAATTATTGTTTTAAAATTTTAGATATAGTGTCAATTTTTTATGTGTCGGTTAGACTTATGTTTTATTGGCATTAAAGTTAATGGTTAGTTTCGATGACTAATTAATACAAATACAATATAGACTATGTAAATTTTCCTAACAAGATTTCAAGCAAGAGTCTCATTATCTTAAAGCTTTTGGTAGTTACAATTTCTTATACGAAGAATTAGATTTTCTACTAAATTCTTTTATTATATTTTTTATGAGTCTTCAAAATACATTAATAGACACTAATTTTAATATCTTAAAATATATTAAAAACTTTTCTAATATACCAACATTCATTTTATTTTCAAGATTCACAAGAGGGATATCACAAAAATAAGTAATCAGAGGATAGCAAAAGAAAAAAAGACTTAATTAATTTAAATATTATATCATTCTATTTTGAGCATGATTCAATTAGGTTATTTCTATTATATTTTCTTTGTAATTTATATATCATATCATTGTATCTAAAAAAAAATAATTTAAATATTTAAATTTTTTAGGTAGTAATTTAATGTATAAATTCTAATAAAAATCTAATATTAATCTAACTTAAAGGACTTAATTAAATATTTTTAAAAACTAAAAGACTAAATTGAACCAAATAAAAATTAAAAATCTAATTGAATTTTGTATAAGAATTAGAGAAGTCCAAAATAAGATTAAAAAAAACTAGGAAATTTGGACTCATTAATGAGAAGGAGAGGTGAAGGTTAAACAAGAAGATTAAAAGTTTGAAAAAGAAGAGGGACGAATTGAGAAAGATGTGTATGATCAGGATAGTTTTTATGATTAAAATGAAAGGAATTTGCGGAATCATTAGGATAAGTTAAAACTAACATATTTTCATTAAAGATTTCTTATTTTTGTAAGTTCTATCTTACGGTTGATGTAAGTTCACCCAAGTGAGTTTAAAGTCGTGCTTTAATCAAAAGTCATTGTTCATATTCAATATTTTATTCATACCTTGTGATTAAATATTTACCATATAACTTAATCATATAAAATACGTCTTAAATACTTCATATTTGTCTTGTAATATCACTAAATATACTTACTCCACAATCACTCAGAATCAATTATATTATATGAAAATATAAATCAATATATGTAGCTCAATAAAAAACATTGTAATGAAATTAAAGATATAAAAAGTATTACAAATGTCTAAGTGTCAAGAATTTTCAAACAAAAATCATGAATGAAAAGTAAAATTAAAAAACGAAAGTAGAAACATTATAACATCATCTACCTTAATGTGTTATAAAAATTGATAAAATGGGTTCGTCATGTTCATCTAATGATGACATAATTTTTATATTGAATCTGAAACGATAAATTAAGTTTCACTCGATGCAATATTAAATTAATTTACGTATTTAATAAAACAAATTAATATATGCTTTCAACGAAGTGAAAACAATTATATTACATAAATCTTTGTTTTACCTAAATAAAGAGTTTACAAAATTAAAAAATTATTTCGAAATTCATAATTTCAAATTTACGCATCTTTTTCAACTTAAACAGTGTAAAAACTAAAATATAAACTTCTAAAAAATAAAATAATTTAATTTGACAGAATCAAATATTCTCCAATATAATATCAATGCATTAAAAATGTAATAATACAAACAATCATAATATAATTCAAATACAAGTATATATAATTTGAATCCCCTCGTCTGTCTATAAATAGGTGTGTATGTGCTTTTTTTCAAAATCACGAAAAACACATATTTTTTTTACCTCACTTATTATTCTCTTTATTTTTATATTTTAATTCTTCAATATAGAGACGTTTTTGTTATGTCTTAAGAAACTTGTACATATATTATGAATAAATTCGTAAAAACAATAATTATTTATTAATTAGGAAATCCATTATAAGTGGTGTCTTTATCAAATTGTAAAATAAATCAATCACTTGATTCACATCATTATTTGTTGGAAGTAATTGAAATTGAAGGTCAATCTTAACACTGAATAAAAGAGTCCTACTAATATGATTAATATGAGTAATAGCCACATTAATCACTACATACCAAAAAACAAATGAAAAATTAAATTTTCGTGTTAAATTGGTCCATTTGCTTATATATTGATGATCTCTCATCTTTTCCTGGTTGTTGAACTCTTATACCAAATTTTGCTAAATATATGTTCAGCTTCTGATAAGTTTTGAAACCTATGTGTATGAACCTATTTAAGGAATATAAACTCTCACGCTAATCTTATTAATGTACACGACTCTTTCCAACTATTGGGATGTTGAGTAGTCCCCATCAAAATCATTGCTAAGTTTTCTTTCAAAACCTATTAAACTATTAATAATATATTTTAAGGAGTACAAATACAACAAGTAACTTATTAATTTTATAAATAATTTTTTATCAACCTATATATCCAACTCCAACCATTTCAGCTATGTTCCTATAAATTTCTTTGTAGCAAATAATATTATTATTCTGACTTTGATTTTGACCTAATATTTATCTTTGAAGCTCTATCATCTAAGGGTCACGAATGTATGAGTCAAACATTCTGGATTCCATAAAAATGTTAGTTAAACAAGAATTACACCATTATTTTCAAAACCATTATTTTCACATTTGCTTGCATGACTCAATTTATTAAAAATAAATTTACATTTTCAATAGTGTTGATGTTTCCATTTCGACTTTTATCTTTTATTTTGTTATTAATTATTCCGCAATCGGGCCGCTATCGGACCACCCAATTTCTACTATCACGCACGAGATGTCTATACCTCGGCGTGAAGGGGGTGTGTTGGAAGTCCCACATCGACTAGAGATAAGGCCAAATGATAATATATAAGTGAGGTGCAAACCTCACCTTACAAGCCGGTTTTGTGGAGATGAGTTAGGCATAAACTTACTTTCTAATAATTATATAAATAAAATCAGTTTAAAATATATAAATAGATATAAATCTCATCTTAAAAACTAGCTTTGTGTGACTAAATTAGATTTAAAGTTTAGTTTTTAAGAAGGATTGATATTCACACATATATTATTCGTTTTAGACCAAAGCCTCACGGATTTGTTTTTGTTACCATTTCAAAAGACCTCTTACCAATGGAGGTATCTTATGTGTATATAAATTCATGTTTATCTCTTATTTTATCCTGGAACTTTGTTTGAACCCAACAGAAATATTCACGCTTATGCTTTGACAAAAACTCATCGTACCTTAATTCTTGTACATACAAATTCTCACACTTACCGCAATTCTTGTACATACAAATTCTCACACTTAACCAATTTTCCATTCGCTTATAATTTGTAAAATGGTTATTGAAAAATAATCGAATTGATAGGAAGTTTAACCTAATTTATTCAATTTAATATCTTAAAATATACTGATTGGATCAGTATCTTGTATATTATTTGAATTACGAGTTAATTTAAATAGATTATTTGAATTTGGCTTATATTCGAAATAAAATGTTTTCAGAAAAGAAAATATTTTAAATAAAATGAAATTAATATTCTTAGATAATATGCTGACCATCAGCCACATCATGCTTGGTTATCCAGCCACGAGCTATATACGTATGAAAGAATTGTTAAAAGTATATGCTTATCATATATTGATTTTTCAATTCATAAAATTATTTGTCATTTAGTAATTGTTAATATATGAGTATTTTTTGTGGTCTGTTTCCGACCGACTTTGTACAAAGCGTATTCAATATTTTGAATTTATATTAGTATTTAAGATGCTGAACGTGTATATTAACTGTTTACATTCATGAATTATTTTTATTGTTACATTTTATCTGTTAATTTTAAGTTATAAGTTAAATTTACATATATATATATATATATATCACTAAAAATATGTTGCTATTATATTGTTTATTTAACAAAAATTAAATATATATTAAACATATATTGTTTAAATAGTCTGGCAATACACCATACAAATATAACAAAAAAATATTATATGAGTTTAAGTATATACATATTACACGAGTGTGTTGGAAGTCTCACATCAACTAGAGATAAGCCAAATTATAATATATAAGTAGAATATAAACCTACCTTACAAACCGATTTTGTGGGGTTCACTTAAGCTTAAAACCACTTTTTAATATGGTATCAGAGTCATGGTTACAACTTTATTCATTCTATTATTAAGTCTTGCAATATATATTGTACAAGTTTCTCCATATACTAATTAGACGAATCTAATATGAACATTAAATAAGTCTAATAACATATATTGAATGTGTTTGTCAATGCATTAGACAGATTTAACAATTCACTTGTGTTTATACACTAATTTATATTTTTAGTGAGTCAATTTTATATATTTATGCATGTCTTTTATACTTTTAGAGAGTTTACTCTATTTTTTACAAATGTTTATCTTTTATATTTTTACAAAATCTACTATTTATATTTTTATATATGTATTGACTTTCAAAACCTATAAATTAATTTTGAATTTAATTCTATACAAAATTTAATTATAAACTTAAAAATATTTATTAACTATTTTATCTCTAATTTTATTTTAATAAGCACACAAGCAAACATCACATATTTAGAACTAGTTAAGAATTAAAAGTATTACAAAAGGATTATAGAAATATAAAACATGAATTACTATTTTTTTTTTCATGAA
Source organism: Vigna angularis (assembly GCF_016808095.1). Classification (NCBI taxonomy): domain Eukaryota; kingdom Viridiplantae; phylum Streptophyta; class Magnoliopsida; order Fabales; family Fabaceae; genus Vigna; species Vigna angularis. The sequence continues at coordinate 36,666,228 of NC_068974.1, forward strand.
CCGTTCTACTATAAACTAAAGTTTGTGGCTATTGTTTCCTGCACCTCCATAAATATTAGCTGAACCCCGTAATAATAGAAAAATATTAAAAGACCTCCCATCATTTTTACTGCTATCTTGTGTTGGTTATCGCTTTCATCATTGTTGTTAATGGTGTAGACAAAGAAAAGGAGAGGAAAACGTAAAGGAAGAAGAAGAGAAAAAACACAAAAGAAAAACATGTTCCAAAAAGCTCTTTCCGAAACACATGTGGTCCAAAAAACTCTTTCAAACCCCTTTTCATATAGTAGTGTTCCAAAAAAAAAATATTCCAAATTTACGTTTCTGAAGACATGTTATGGAAATCCTATTCTAGAAACAATAAATTTCATGCGTTTTAAAAAATTTATTACGGAAATTTTATTCTAGAAATTCGGTAAAATCTTGTTTTGAAAAATTTTCAGAATATGTAATCGAGAAGTCACTTTTACAGAAGATAAAGTAATCATTTTTACAATTTGGGAGTACTCAGAAATTACGGAGGTGCATGAAGTAATATTTAACTGGTATGGACAAACCCATTATATTCAGCCCAATAATCAGTACTACGTGTCTCAAGTATGATGTTGGTTAGTAGGGCTTTTAAGGTTACTAAGTGTACCCCCATATTATTAACATGTGACTTCTGATTTATCCGTTTTGGAAATCTTTCAAAAATTTCTAAAATTCTTAGAGCTTGATTTTAGAAAAAAAAAATGAATAGATTTTCATTACATATGAGATATTTTTTTTAATGAAATTTTTGGAGACAACTTTTCAAAATATATGAAATACTTTTCATAACAAACTTTCTTGAATATATAAAATAATTATTTTTTTTAAATGAGGTTTTTAGAACAAGCTTGTACCAAACCCAACATTCACAATATCTCTCTTTTCTTCTTCCTCTAAAACGTGCAGGAAAGAACGGAGGTGCAATTTGAAGGTACAATAAAGAAGAAAACATGGGGAAGGACAATAATTGTAGTGGTAACAACAATAGCATGTTACAGCAAAAAAAATGTATTTTATTCTTTTTGTTGTTAATATATTATGTAAATAGTAATCATAACATGCAAGAAGTAAAGGTCAGCTAGTAGTTGCTTTCGATTAGTCACTATCCTAATTTTAGATGGGGCTATTTAAAATAGTTGCTATATTTTGAAAAGGGTGTAAAAAAATGAGGTTTAAAATAGATAAAAGATAAAAAAAAACAAATTAAGTATTTTTTTAGTAAACTTCTTCTAAATATTCTTTTTGTTTTTTGAGATAAAGGTAAAAAAAAAAGTTTATTAATTTTTGTATGAATTCAAGTCATGCACAAATTTATGTTATGCTAAATGAATGCATTATCACTAATTAATATTAAATGCTCAATTAATGTTATCAATAAATGTTATGAGCACACATGGTAATAGTAATCACAGAGGATGTTCTTCAAAATAAAACTTCAATAAAAAATAGAGATTTAAGAGAAAAGAAAGTCATTAACAATATTTTTTATACTTTATTGTGAGACAATAATATTTTGACATTAATTTTTTTTATTTGGCACTATTTTTTATTTCTTACAAATACAAAAGAAAATTATAATTAATTTATATCTAACAACAATTTTTTTTCTTTATTGTGTGATATCTATGCTATACAACCTGGTGCCCGAAACTTTCACCGTTTAATTTTCTATTTACACTCTTTTTTTCTTTATTTATTCCTTTTCTACTCAACTCTCTATCTAAAACAGACCTTTGTCTAGTTTGAATTTACATTTCATGGAAGAAATAAAAATTATTTAAAATAAATTATGTTTCTACATAGATAAGGAATTCATGGTTCTTTTATTTCTGTCTTTTATCTAGCTCAATTTTTGTTATTATTGAATACGCTAAATTATAACTAATCTTTTGCTAATGAAGAATCTAAAAGCAAATATCCTCTTCTTTTAAATGATAAATATCTTATTTTGATTTACCACGTAAGATTTTTAACAGCTGACAAGAGATAGTTTCTTACTATGACATATCTTATTTAAAAAATAGGTTTAATAGGTTCGGAGGTCCCTATATTTGCGGGTTCGTTTCAGTTGGGTCCTCCAATTTTTAAAGTGATCAATTGGGTCCCTAATTTGGTAAATGTGATTCAATTATAGGATCTCCGTTAAATGTAGTTAACGTACGTTAACTTTGTTATGAAGTGGAAGCTGAGCATCCAGGTGGCATCCTTCGTGGATTTTTTTCATTTTTAGAAATTATTAACTAATGTTAAATATATTAATAAATAAAAATATAATTAGAAATTATTAAACATATCAAGTAATGTTTCGTTTTTTGGGTAGCTTCTGTCTGAGAAATTGGGGAAATCTGCGAAGTTAGGGTTCGTTGGAGGTGTGCTGGCATTTGGGGAGCACCGCTTTTGCGTGAGAAATTACTCAGCCATACCCTTTCGTTTTATGAAATTGTAGTGATGTATCGGTGGTTTCGAGTAAAAGCTTGTAACATTTGGTGGTGAATCACGTGGAGGAGTTTTGCGTGAGAAATTACTCAGCCATACTTGGTGTCTTCAAAGTTGGGGAAATCTGCGAAATTGGGGAAATTAGAAACATTAGGGTAGCTCGTGGTTTTATTTGAAGGTGAAATCCCTAAATTAAAATTGTGTGATAGGAGGTCGAAGACAATGTCGAAGGAGCACTCTTGGTATTCATCGAGTTGCAGTGCCAGGCGGAAGGAAAATGGTACGCCTTCACCGATCTGCTACTGTGGTCAAAGTTGTGTGGTGAGAACTGCCAAAACTACGAAGAATCGGGGCAAGCAATTTTGGGGATGCTCCAAGTATAAGGTATGTTACATTGAACTCAACCTAATTAAGTTCTGGTACTGTTTGTGAGAAGAAGGTGGTACTCCCTAATGAAGTTGAATGTTGTCTTTACAGAATGGTGGTGAAGAAAGTGGTTGCAACTTCTTCGAATGGTGCAATGATATTGGTGGTGACGAAAGGGGAAGTTTGTTCAACAGTGAAGGAAAGAAAGAAACACTAGTGAAGAGTGAAGACATGGATAGTACTAGGAAAATGATACTGAATTTACAAAAATCAGTTTTCATTGTTCAAAAGTTGATGAAGGTGGTGATGTTGTTGGTGTCTGTTTTATGTGTAATACAGATAGTTTTAGTTTCAATGTTGATGAGGAAAGGATGATTTGTTGTAACTTTGTTGTAGGTTTGGTCTGTTGTAATGAAATTAATGAAATGAATGAAATGGAACAGTTGTTATAAATTCAGTCCATATACTGTGTACATAATTACTGCTAAATTACAACATTGTTATAATGCTAAATCATATTTATAGAATAAGCAGTTTCAATTTATAGAATAAGCAGTTTCATTGTTCAAATGCTAAATTACAGCATTGTTATCCTGATCAGACCACAATTTGATAGCTAAATTACGAGCGCCCTCTTAGCTCGCTGGACGCGCGTCCACTGAGCGTTTTTTCTGGAGGATCGTCCACTGGGCGAGCGTTCTCTCGTGCGTCCACAGGGCGAGCGTCCTCTTGATGCGTGCGCACTGGACGAGCGTCCACTGGGCGTATTCGCTGGACGTGCGTCCACAGGGCGAGCGTCCTCTTGATGCATGCGCACTGGACGAGCGTCCACCTCTCGCTGTGCGAGCGTCCGCGCGTGCGTCCACTCTGGACGAGCGTCCACCTATTCTGGACACACTGGTCGACCGTCTCCGAGCGAACGTCCGCTCGCTGTCGTCGACAGGTTGACGAGCGTTCCATTAAAGCAAAGATAACATTCCATAAAAGCAAAGATAACATTCCATAAAAGCAAAGTTGTCATTATAGCAAACTGGTATTAATCAGAAAAGGTTCACGATCAGAATTGTTTACATCAGAATTTTTTACATAATTACAAAACTAGGAGGTTTACATCAGAATTGTTTACGATCAGAATTGTTTACATCAGAAAAGGTTCACGATCAGAATTGATTAAGGCTGATTTGATGATGGTATGTTTTCTTCATTTGTTGGGTTGCTTTGTTGTGTTTGGTCAGGGTTCAGTTCACCATCTTGGGTTGATTTCTGGCAAGAAGTTCTGTTGTGACCCACCTCCTTACAAATGCCACATCTTTTATGCATGCCACCCTTCCTCATTCTTGTGTCGTCCTTGACTAACTCCCATTCCTGCAACCTTCTTTTCTTCTTAGGCCTCCCTGGCAATATTCTCTTTTTTGGAGGGAGCACATCATTATATGGGGTAATTTCCCACATATTCTGACCATTAACTGGATACACAATGGAAGAGTAGATTTCTTGGTATGTTGACTTCCTAAAACAAACAGGGATGAAATCATCTGCATCTAAATTCAGAAACTTCATAACAGCCAACGCATGACAGCATGGAATGCCCGAGATAGCCCATTTCCTGCATGTGCATTCAACTTTGTCTATATCAACTATAAACTTGTCACCAACTTGGGACACATGACGAACTTCAAACAACTGCAGTGCTGACCAGCTGAAAAAACAGAATTAAAATTTAGAAAGTACGCATACACTTAAATTGTTGAACACATGATAAATGAAAATATTTTACGGTTACCTTGGAATCCAAAATTTGGTTAGCCGGGACTCCTTATTAAGTCTACTCTTGATTTTTGGACAAATCACCCCAGACAATGAGGCTATTTTTGTTCGGTTTGTTGCCCATCTGTTCATCAAGTAAAGGCGGATATCCTCCAACATGGTTATGATTGGCTTTGACCTTGTATGCAGCATTACACTGTTGAATGCCTCTGACATGTTGTTTACCAAAGTATCACACTTAGCATTGGTCGTAAACCTTGATCGTGACCAGTATCTACATTTGAAGACATTACGAAATATGGGTATCACAGTCTGCCACTTCCACAACTATGAATTGAATCACATTTCAAGAGATTTTGAAATATCATCATACCTTGGAGGAATTTTTATAAGGTATTTGAATGCCTCGAGATTGACTTCCTTTATATTTCTCATTTCGGTTTCCCAGGCTTGTGGATGAGTTGCTGTAGCTGCCTTCCACATCATCCGCTTTAGCTGCTTTGAAGGGAATTTTTTCCTGAAATTTGCGTACAGGTGCCTAACACAAAACCGATGATCAACTGTAGGGAGCACCTCTTCAAAAGCTTGCATTAAGCCCTGTAATTTGAAATTGACAGTGTTGTTAAAGGTATAACAACATGGGGGACCACTTTCAACACAAATTTCTATAACAACATAAATAACACACTACCACACCACTTCGAACATGGGGGACCACGACTGACCATGCATCATTGTCAAAATTATACAAAGAACTAAACATTTACTAACCTGGACACGTGCTACACCTCCAACGACCTCCGCGAAACTCCTCCACGTGATTCACCACCAAATGTTACAAGCTTTTACTCGAAACCACCGATACAGCACTACAATTTCATAAAACGAAAGGGTATGGCTGAGTAATTTCTCACGCAAAAGCGGTGCTTCCCAAATGCCAGAACACCTCCAACGAACCCTAACTTCGCAGATTTCCCCAATTACTCAGACAGAAGCTACCCAAAAAACGAAACATTACTTGATATGTTTAATAATTTCTAATTATATTTTTATTTATTAATATATTTAACATTAGTTAATAATTTCTAAAAATGAAAAAAATCCACGAAGGATGCCACCTGGATGCTCAGCTTCCACTTCATAACAAAGTTAACGTACGTTAACTACATTTAACGAAGATCCTATAATTGAATCACATTTACCAAATTAGGGACCCAATTGATCACTTTAAAAATTGGAGGACCCAACTGAAACGAACCCGCAAATATAGGGACCTCCGAACCTATTAAACCTAAAAAATATTCATGAACACTTAATATGTACTAGAGAAATAGATTTATAGATTATATTACGTGAAAAAAAAGGAAAAATAAATAATATATATATAAATTATTGCTATTATTTTTACTATGACAGATTGAGATGCAGTCAAATCAATATCAGTGTACTTTGGTTGGAAGAGTAATTTTAATTATATATGAATTAACTTGTATATAAATTAACTTTAACCTATAAAGAATTAATTTTAATTTTTATATCTTTTTCTGCAATAAAGTGAATTTGATCCAAATACAGAATAGCCCAAGGACTTGTAATTGGAATGAACTACAAACAGTTGTTTCCATATATAGCAGAAACCAAAAATTACATTTTAACAGAGAAACCTACAAGCATAGCAGTAAATTTCCCGATTCAATCTCAAAATATAAATAGAAAAATAGCAGCAATGAATCCTTCAAACCAAAAAAAAAAAATGAAAGAAATGAGAAGAAAGAAAGGTTTTTCAAGCATAGTCTTGCTTACAGAGCACACCAGCTTCTGCAGCTCGTCGAGGCTTACTTTTTCGCCTGCTTCCATTCTGTCTAAATCCATTACACTTTGTTAAGCCATCCATGTTTGATCCAATTCTAACCCCACTTTTCTCCTCACCAGCTTCTACTTTTTCCTCATAATTTCGTTTTTTTTTTCTTCCTTGTTTTGTGCTGTTGGGATTCTTCATGCTGTCACCACTGCCATCATCTTCCATTTCCTCAATTTCTTCTTCATCAAACTCATCCTTCAACACTTTTTGTGGCCTTCCTCTTCTTTTTTGCTTCGGAACCCTCTCTTCCTCCCCACTTATAACACCATCTTCATCATTGCCAACACTTAACTTTTTACCCTTTCCTCTGCCTCTCCCCATATTCTCCAAATCCAACAAAATCACCTCATGCAAACTACTTTCTCTGCCAAAAATTCAAAACAGAGTCAGTTTTTCTTCTAAATCTTACTCCTCAAAACTCACCAAACACTTCAATTGTCCTTGTTCTCCCAATTTCAGGTTTAGATTTTTTATTTTTCAGTAAAAGACTCTACAATTAAGATTTCAATTAGGTCAATATTCAAAATTGTAGCAGACAGACTTCGGAGACAGATTTCAGAGGATGAGAATGGATATATCTATCGTTGAAAAAGAAAACCTAAATCAGGAAACATGAATTAGACTATTCAGCATAGTAAAATCAACCAACAAATTTGAACAAGCCAGGCTTCTTCGAATCCAATCTAAACACAGTTTTGAAACAAATGCAGAACAAAACACGAAAACAATACTAATGAAGTCATATATGATAGTCACATATGAAATAAACAAAACGAATAGGATATTGTAATGAAAAGCAAGAAATACTGAGCACAAGAAGAAGGTTTGACACATCCGAAAGGAAGCTGAAGCGATGTGAAACCTGGTAAAGAGAGTTGGTTGAGTTGGATGAACTGCAGTTGCAGGGAAGTGTAACAGTGCTGCTTCTGACAGTAAGAGGCCAAGGGAAACAGAAACAGAGACAGAGAAAGATACTGTTTCTCTACTCACTAGATCTCTGTTCTCTCCACTCTCTCAATTCAACCCAACCCTATCGTTTCCTTTATATATATATATATATATATATATATATATATATATATATATACATAAAAAATCTAACTGTTTCATTTATTTTATATCGTTACAGTTTTTTTATTTTTTGTAAAGGTTTATTTTACATTTTAACAATTTCAATCTATTTAATGATAATTATATGCAAGGGGTATTTAGTATAGGTAAATAATGGAGTTCAGATTATTTTATTTTTTTAGGTGTTGTTATTCTTCTAAAAATGCACGATATTGATATATTAAAAAAGTTTAAATGTTTATTATTTGTATAAATAGAGAAAAAAGTAAATAAAAAATGAAGAAAGAAAAGCGTGTGTGGGAAGTTTGAAATCCGTGGGCTGAGACAGGGTGGTTGTGTAAAACATAGTTGTGCTAGGTTGGATTCTGTTAAGCAGCATAAATGTCAAACTCCAAAACGTAGAGTGCATTGCATCTGTCTCCCAATAACTAGACCCAAACCTTGACTCTCCAAAATCTAGGCATTCTTTCGTCCACTCACTTTTCACTTCTGTTCTTTCAAAAAAATCTTTCTATGAATTACATTCATTTTAAAAAGGTTTAATAGTCAATTTTGTCTCCAGTTTCATTGACAAATCTTAATATAGTCTCTCGTTTTAAAAAATGTTTGAAATGGATCCTCACTTTTAAAGTTGAGTCAAATTAGTCCATTCCGTTAAATATAATCAAACGGAGTTAATGGGAGTGATGATGTGGTAGTTGTTAGTGATTACGTGTTATATGTGCGTCCTAACGTGTGAATCTCGATTCAGAGAAGACAATCTCTCTCTCCCTCTTTCCCAAAACCCCAACTTTCCTTTCTTCTCTAAGAAAAACTCTCTTCTCTAAATTCATCACCTTCCAGAGACTTCCATCATCATCACCACCGCCACTGCCGCCGCCATCATCATCGTCATCATCGTCCAATTCCCTTCAACCCATCGAAGACCTTCCTTCGAAGCTCGAAGAAATCGTCCACCTTTTCCAATCCGTTCGCGAACCCAAGGCCAAATACGAACAACTCCTCTTCTATGGCAAAAACCTCAAACCCCTTGACCCTCACTTCAAAACCAACAACAACAAGGTCCAAGGTTGCGTCTCCCAAGTCTGGGTCCTAGCCTACCTCGACCCCAACCGCGACGTCATCTACGAAGCCGACTCTGACTCCGTCCTCACCAAAGGCCTCGCCGCGTTGCTCGTTCAGGGCCTCTCGGGTCGACTCGTTAGTGAAATCATTCGGGTCACGCCGAATTCTGTCACGCTGTTGGGGTTGCAGCAGAGCCTGACCCCCTCGAGGAACAAGGAGTTTTTGAACATGCTTAAATTGATGCAGAAAAAGGCTCTGGGTCCGAGCCTACCTCGACCCCAACCGCGACGTCATCTACGAAGCCGACTCCGACTCCGTCCTCACCAAAGGCCTCGCCGCGTTGCTCGTTCAGGGCCTCTCGGGTCGACCCGTTAGTGAAATCATTCGGGTCACGCCGAATTCTGTCACGCTGTTGGGGTTACAGCAGAGCCTGACCCCCTCGAGGAACAACGAGTTTTTGAACATGCTTAAATTGATGCAGAAAAAGGCGCTTATGATGTACGTGGAAGCTGAAAGGGGCGGTGAGTTCACTGAATTGAAGTCACCCGAGTCGAATTCTGATAGCATTGTTGAAAATCCTTCAAAGGGTGGAGAAAGTTCTAAACTTGGTGAGGGTGATGTTGGTTTGGATTCTGTGTTGTCCTTGGTTGAATGGAGGCATTGGGGCGCTTCTGCGTCGCGGCTTGCGCGAGGTGGTGCTCCTGTGAAGATGCTTCACGGTGGCGGCGGCGAGTTTGGCTAGTGCGAGGATGATTTCGGCATGTTTTGTTCATTGGATTGAATTGGAATATATACACTATGGATCTCAATTGTTAGAATTTGTGGCATTTTAGTGTATCAATTTTATCAAAATCCCCTTGTTACCCTTCCGTCTTCTCTCGAATTCCCACCCCAAAATCCGACAATGACGACAACAAAGACGCTCTTCCAAAAAGCAGTCTGCCAAAAAATCTGAAGCTCTCTCGCATGAGCAGCTTAAAACATGGTCTCGAGGGCTTCCCGTGGTCTTCGATCGCCTTCCCTACAGCGAAATCGTCGAGCTCAAGAAGGATGGGAAGCTGAAGCACATCATCAAACTTATTTCTGCGAAATTGAGGCAGGGCAACTAAGCAGTTCGGGTTGTTTTGGATGATTCGAGAGAGTTGAGGACTAATGAAAAAAACCCAAGTTTTTAATAAAACCCTATTTTCTGTATTTAAGGAACACGTCAGAATGCACGTAAGTAAATTATGACACGTAACCACTAACAGCTGCCACATCATCACCCCATTAACTCTGTTTAGTTATATTTAACGGAAGGGACTAATTTGACTCAAAATTTTAAAAGTGAGGATCTATTTCAAACACTTTTAAAACGAGAGACTATATTTAGATTTATCAACGAAACTGGGGACAAAATTGACTATTAAACCTTTTTAGAAGTATTGTACGTTTTAGAGTTTTTGTTTTTATAATTTTATTTTTAAAAGTAAATAAAATTTTAATTTTTAAATGATATGAAACTATTGTTAGGTCTATCGAGAAAGAGGTTCCATGTGGGTTACACAAACACTAATAACATCTGAGTCAACTATATAAGGAATCGACACCACTCTTCATTCAAAACCTCAAGCCAATGAGTTAATGGGTCTTTCACTTTTATATATTTATATATTGTTCTACTCTCTCATTTCTATCCAATGTGTGAATTATTCACACTTGGATTCTCAATAACTATTACATGTAAACATAAATAATTTAATTAGATTATGTCATTTCTAATCATTTTTATATTTTTTAATTATGTAATTATTATTTTATTTTCATACTATATAGTTTTGAAATTTTGTAATGTGAGGAAAATCAAACATAAAATAATAGTGAAGACTGATTTGTGCATGAAAGCTGCTATTGATTCAAGGTTGATTATGACAGTTACTCCGTTACAGCCTGGTAAAGCAAGACACGCTTACACAAAGAACAAGAGAAAAACGGTGTTTTTCTTTTTCTTTTTGCATCAGATAATATTCTCTCATTTTTCCATCAATTTATCAAAAGATACGTGTTTTTGACTAATTACTAATGTAAGTTAACATCACTTTTAAGAAACATTTGAATGTTTAGTCTCCTGTTAAGAAATTGATTCTAACTTTAAAACTTAAGTTTGGGCTAACATAATGTTATGTAATTAAGGATGAAAATAACATGTCTTTGGTTATATATTATTAATTGAGCTTGTCTCGATTTTAAACAATTTTTTATTAGTATGAACAATTTTTGACTTTTTTTTTTAAAGTTGGTAAGAAGATAAAAATGGATATTTAGATACTCCTCTTTATTAAACATTGGTCCTGATATCTTTTTTTCATCTTTATTTTATTAAACATGTTTAGTTTATTAAAAATATTTTTAAAGACTTATATATAATTATATTTATCCTTAATTTCCTAGATAAAAAACACATGAATTTTGTTATTTTATTATAATTATTTTATATTTATTTAATTGTTATTTAATATTCTTCTTAATATTTATATAATTATATATTTTTTTAATGATTAACTTTAGGAAAGAAAATTTATATTCTTTCAATATTAAATATTTTACTAGTTTTAGAAGAAAAATAAAACTGGATAGTCACACTTTTTTGGTGTCCAAAAAGCATAACATACAACATTAGTTATATTAAAACTCGTGCCTAGATTTTGAATCCATCCGACCTCTCCTTTAGGTTATTTTGCATTTACTTTCATAAAAGAAGAGTTAGAGGAGTCCGCCTCACATTAAAAATACGAATTAATTTTTCTCTCCAAGTTTAACTATTTGTTTCGTAATTTTTTCTCTAAGTTATAATATGAAAAACATTATGTGCAAAATTTTAATAAAATTATTTTTATTTAATTAAATTAATAAAAAGAATAAATTATATATATAAATAAATAATATTCATACTTTTATCATTTATAATTTTTAAGTACAAAACAGTTAAAAATTCGATCTGAGGTACACATAACTAAAATAATAACAAAAACTAAATTTTAAGTAATCAAAATGATCAAATTAAAAACGGAGAAAAGACTCTTTCAAAAGTAAAGCTAATTAATGATAAATTCACATCATACTTTTCAGTAGACACATCACAAACTAGGAATATATTTTGAGATAAATTCATAAATTATAAGTAATTAGGTGGAGTGGTTTGTCCTTTTCATTGTTGATCTAAACGAGCTATGGGTTATGTATAGTAAACCTAAGTGAACAAAAATACTCAATGCATCATATACTTCCTTTTTACGATTTTGCAAGTTAACCTACATAACTCATCTCACAATACTACAATTCTCACTTATTATAACAAGTGATAAAATATTAAATATTAATTATAATATAAATATCATTATATCATTTTAACCCATGATTATACTATAATTAATGAAATATAATACTATTATTTCTTATTTTTACATTGATATAAAAATTAGGTGAGCAAATATAGAAGTTACAAGAATGGTAATATTAAGTATTTTAGTAAACATATCGAAGTTAATCTAAATAAAGATTTAAATAAAGAATAGGAAGAATTTGTGACTTTTCTCTTATTTCATATTCACCTTTTCAAAAAGAACATTTTAAAAAACTACTTAAATTTAATATTCTAATTCAAAGATAATATATTTAATTCCTAAGTTAGCTTTGTTTTATTTTTAAGTCACAAAAACAACCTTGGTAACATAATTTTGTAGTTGAGTTAACAATTTAATATTTTTAACTTGAATATATATTGTAACATCCCCATAATTATAGCATCAAACTATAATAGAGTTCTTACATCATTGATACAATAGAACAGTTGATAGAAGGAGGAATAAGAGTTTTCCTCATTATTATACAAACCCTCACTGTTAATTCAAACTAATTACACTCCACACCTTAAAACAGAAATAAAAACATAGGTTTCAATATTAAAACTATTCTTCAGTCGATCCTCCATCTAAGGCTTGCTCCACCGGCATATCACCGACTTCTGCTCCCATCCACCGGATGATCATCGCCAATCAAAATACATAACACAAAATAACAACCAAACAACAGACAAAGCAAGGGTGAGCTAATGCAATACAAAAACATCATGGTAAATTAAATTAATAACCAAACTTCCATCTTATAAGTTAAATTACTCAATAATATAATAAACATACCATTATCATTCGTAAACTCCATTCATTCGGACAATCGTATGAATATTGAACTCTTAGCTAGTTCTACACTTGCAGTGGTACTTTTACTCAACTACATCCTATCCTACTCTGTCCCCAAACTGGATCTTCGGACATGGATGTACTTATTCGCTAGCTCAATTATTCTATCCTACTCTGTCCTCCAAACTGGATCTTCGGATATGAATATCACCACTGAAGCTACATCCTTCCTACTCTGTCCACTCACACTGTGGATCTTCGGTAAGGATTTTCCACTCTCCACCACATAGCTTTCTCTCTAAGTGAGATCGAGACTATTGAGAGCATAAGAATGAACCCCTAAGTCGGAGTTCCTATATTCATACGTACAGTACTTGACACAAAATCAATAAGGAGTTCCTCCTTGGAACTCTATTATACAATTTCCATTCATAAATACACATGTCAACATATTATCATCTTTAATCATATCTCAAGAAAATAATTCTCACATACTCAGACATTTCACAACCTCACAGAAACATCACTTATTAACACATAACTCTTTATGGTCAATTAATTTGAACCATTAAGTAGTTCAAACAGCTTGGATACCCTCACCAATGGCTCTGGAAGGGTCAAAAACCCCCCATATCGACCTAAAGAACGTCTAAAACGGACATCCAAAACTCCCAAAACGTCAAAAATATCAAAACACTAAATTTGTTACGCATAACTCGCTTCAGCGAGTTAACTCATTCACTCAAGCGAATTTACTATTCCAAAATTACGAAAATTCACTTCCCGGACTATAACGACTATTCCTTCCATCATACAGATTTTCTAGACATCCAAAAACTTATCTCCCATCAACAACCCATATTCATCCAAATCTTATAAACATCTAAACTAAACATATAATTAAAAAGGCAGCGGATAATTAGTACAATCCAAAATTTCCGATCAAGACCTAGTCTCCTTTTAAATCCATAAACAGATTCAAAATCTCCGATCTATACGTATACCTAAAAACTTCCACCGATTCAAAATGCTTAATATGAACAAGATCTCTTCAAAACCATCAAAACAGAAACATATCCCAATTCCAAACCGTACATCAATTCAAAAGATACAACAGAAGCAGAATTTCATTCTAAAATCATAAAGGGAATCAAAATCCTAAACATATACCAAATTTAGATCATACAGAAACAAAAAGACTCAAGGTTAGCTCCCCTTACGGTTTTCTCCTAAGCTTGCTTTCAAACGGTTCCCCGACGTTCCTCTGCCTTAGAATTCCTTCTCGTGGCTCCAAACTTAGCTCTAAAACTTCTCTGGTCCAATGCTTTTAGGTAACAGTTCTCAGATTCAACTTAGGAATTCTCTCAGCCCCAAAACCCTCTTAAATAACCAGAAAAACGTGTTTAAATAGTAAAACGCGTTTACTGAGTCAAAACGCGTCCAAAACGCGTCCAAAACGCGTACAGCGAGTGAGTCTGATTTTGACAACTTTGTCAGTCCGGTTGAACCCCTTCCCGATGTCGGAATTACGCGTATAAGTACTCGAATCGAAGCTATTCGAGTCTACTTTCTAATGGAAAAAGAATCAACTTAATATCTAATTTGTACAATTAATTATAATTAAAATACCAAACCATGTCAAAGTTGACAGCATTGTATTTTGCATATAAACTTTAACTTTTGTTACAACTTGATACATGTTTGGTTTCTTACTCTACTAATGACCCGAGATTCACATTTTCCTTTAATTTTTCAGGGTCTTACATATATAATAATAGTAATAATAATTTATTAGATAATCAAATATAACTATATTAAATACTTAAATCTCTTCTTCCTATTATTATTATTACTATTAATGATCGAATCAATATAAATAAAATTTTAACATAGTATTAATTATTCAAGCTTTTATAACGTTTCCATTTTCAGTAAAGAACATATCTAGTTGGTTTAACTGAATGCCTAAGTGGGTTACAATTAGTTGAGCGAACTATACTTAATATTTTATTTAAATTATATATCTTATAATAAAATATAATTACAAATAACAATATACATAATTTAAATATATAGTTAGACAATACAAAGAAAACTAGACCAATAGTTAAACAATAACAAGATAAAGAAAATTCCATAAAAAATGTATATATAATATGTGTAGCAATAATATTTTCATTATTTATTATATTTTATTCTTTTAACTACATCCATAAATAACTACTTTTTCCTATCATTTCACCTTTCTATTTGTAACTAATTTTCCAATTCTTCACCATTTAACCTGTATATTTTTATCTTCTTCGATTATTTTAACGATACAAAGAAACATAAAAAGCCTCTTTCAAAAATATTCTACTATATTTTTTTTTCTCATTTTTTATTTCTACTTCAACTAATTAAAAAAAAATCTAAAAAAACACACTAACAATAACAATAACAAAAAGAAAAAGCAAAAAACAACACAAACCAAACAAGAGGCTCACACAAAGACACATGGTGGTGCAGGTACTTAATATTATAATTATAATTACAAAAGATATTTTCTCATAATATAAAATAAAACTTTTTTCTCATAACCAGTATACATAGGAAAAATATTAATGCATTTTCAAAATATAAGAAACATATTACCATGTTATAACACATTAACTACTAATTTTAATTTACATCCATATTTTATATTAATTTTATTAACCATGTAAATCACATTAATGAGTCGTATTTTATTTATACAACCATTAATTTTTTTAACATTTACAGAATAAAAATTAGGCAAAATATTTTTGTATTATGTTGGAAACTAAGTGACTTATTTAGCATAATAACCTTATTAACAATTGCATTTAGGTTGGTTAAGCCCTATAATCTACTCTCTCTTTATTCTGTAGGTGACTTAACTGTCTGCTCAAGCTTCCTTTGGTTTGGATTGTTTTGATAGTTTCCTTCTCTTCTCACTTTCCTATTTTCCATTCTTCCTCTTCTTTTCCTCTCTCTTCATTATTCTTCCCCTCTTTTTGGGTCCTAATAATTAATTACCCTTCTATATCTCTCCCTCTTCCTAATTTCTATTTTCTCACTATTTATAACCATATTTTTTCCTTTCTCCTTTTCTCCCTTTCGCTTCCCCCAAAAAACCAGACAAATATCGAAGCAAGGGGAACAACCGCATTCTTCCCTTTCTTTCTTCCATCTCCCAATTCTCTTGCCCTAGATTTTTCCCCTTTTCTCTGCACACCGATTATTGCCTTCTTGATTCTTCTTTCCCTTAGGTTTCCTCGATGCAGTCGGAGGATGACATGCACGACGCCAACGACATCGATTCCCTCGACGACGATTTCTACAGCGGCGAAACCGAGGATGCGCCCTTGGACTACTACAGCGATTACGACGATGAGGCCGATGATTACTTCGAAGAAGCTGACAGGATTGAGTCTCGTCGTCCTGAGGTCCCTCCCTCCCTCCCTCTCTCTCTCTCTCTTTTCTTTTCTTTCAATGCGAGAATCTTGTCTATCTGGATCACTTTGATTTTTTGGTTTTTTATATGGTTAACGGACGTAGATAACTTACTAGCCAATCAATATTGTTTTTGCTACAATAAAATGTCTGAAATTGTGATTTTGGAAATTGAAATGTCGATTTTCACGGCTCTGTATTGTGAGCTGATGTAGTATTTTTGTGATTTTGGAGAATAAATTGATCGATGTTCTTCCCAGTTTCATGACTATTAGGGAAATTGGGGGTGCAATTTGTAGTTTTTGGACTAGGTCAGTGTATTACTTGTTCAGTAATGGCGTGACAGAAATGTATGCTCAACTCTGCTTCACTGATTATTTTCTTCTTGTATATTGAGAGAAGAGGAGGTTGGTTTCAATTGGTAGATGATTTTCTTATTTCTAAGGTTCTTTTCCGCATATTCATGAAAAAAATGCATTTTTTTCGTTTGTCCTTTCTTGGTTGGCATGGATCGAGGCTGAGTTCTACAATCTCCAGTTCAAAAAGCTGTGTTATTACTGGAGGCTCCCCTCTCTTTTTTTTTTTTTCGCAATGATATATCAGTTTCCCACTAATTTTTAGATTTCGGTTTTCATTTCAGCAAAATTTTACCATTTTGAAGGAATCCGACATCAAACAAAGACAGGAAGAAGATGTCACTAGAGTAGCAACTGTTCTTTCCATATCAAGAATTTTTGCAAGCATACTACTTCGTTACTACAATTGGTAATTCAGTTTGTGTTAGTCCTCATTGGGGTACCTTTTTTTGTCGCTGTATTAACTGATCATACCTTCTTCGATTGTTCCAAACGTTCATTTCTGCACTATGTTTGTATATGTTAGATTTTCACTGCATTGTATATTAATATACTCAAGAGAGGAGTTGGTGTTGCAGGAGTGTCAGTAGAGTGCATGATGCATGGTTTGCTGATGAAGAACAAGTCAGAAAATCAGTTGGTTTGTTGGAGAAGCCAATTGTCCAGCATGATAATAATACTAGAGAGGTGAGATATGGATGCATGAGTTTCAAATAGGTCCTTTTTGAAGTCTCAGTGTTAGACATGTTTGTAACAAATACTGCCCACATGTTTAAGACACTTTTCATTTGGTGGCCAGTTAGCTTTTGTTTTGGTGATTCAGACACCTTAGCCAACACCTTTCTCACTAATTTCCCTAATAAATTGTTACATCTTTTTAACTTTTAGAAAAGTCAGCTTGAGATACAACAGAAAATATTAAAAAATAATGGCTCTAAGTTTTTATCATTGGTTAAGCTCACTATATAAAAAAGTGTAAAACATAGTAAGTTGTTTGAAAAAGTAAGTTTACCTCTTTTATAAGAGATTTCATATGTTTATGGATTTTTATAAAGAGACCAAGTGCTTACCTTGTAAAATGATGTCTCATGATATTTTATTTGATGATCGTTATAGGAAAATGGTAATTATACAAGAATTACAGTATTATTTATCAATTTAGATATTTTTTTTGTTCATCTTGGTTATATTTCATTTCATTTGAGTATTTTTCTGTCTTCTCATGATGTGTGTATGATGCCCTAGTCCTATATTTTGGGAATTTGTTGCATTGGGTTGGGCAGTCTGTGTTGAGTCAAGTGGCCATGGCAGAGTCTGAGGCTATGAGCCTTATAGGTTTTAGACTTGGTCAATTAGTTGTTGGATTTGATTTCATTTTCTCCTTTTTCTTTGGCTCTGTTTGTATTTAACTATTTTTATTTTCATTTTTCTGTGGCCAGCTTACTTGCGGTATCTGTTTTGAAAATTATCCTCGGGCTAGAATTGAAATGGCTTCCTGTGGTCATCCCTACTGTATCTCATGCTGGGAAGGTGCTTCTTGTGTGATATTACTCTGACCCTTTTGTGATCTCAGATATAATGTAGCATCTAGTGATAAAACGCATTTTGGCTTTGGTTACAATTTTCTTTATTTTATTTTTTTAATTGTGTGGATGGGTGTGGGTAGTGGCAGGCAGCTTAGAAGATTTACTGTATATATTGTTTAATGTCCTTCTGTTACCATTTTTCTTTTTCTATCATATTACGATCTTCTGTGCTTTTTGACATGCTAGGCTATATCAGCACATCCATTAGTGATGGTCCCGGATGTTTGATGCTGAGATGTCCTGATCCCACTTGTGGTGCTGCTGTCGGTCAAGATATGATTAGTCTTCTAAAATCTGATGAAGATAAGCAGAAATATGCACGTTATCTTCTTAGGTCATACATTGAAGACAATAAGAAGGTGTGTCCTAGATATGGAATTATGAAGTGGATAGTGAGTGAAGGGGATATTCACTTTCTTTTGTACCGTCGACTATGTTTTTCTGATTCATTTTCATAACATGTTCACAATTGTGTCCATGTTGAATAAAGTGTTTTGCGTATTTATGTTACTCTAGCTAAACATGAGAGCCTGATTATCTCAGTATTTTTTTACTTAAAAATCATTTCAGAAGTTTTGGGTTGTTTGTTTAAATCTTTTTAGAAAAAAAAAATAAAACAGAATTTGAAAAGAAAACTTAAATTTCTGATTATTTTGAGAAGCTGTTTCGAGTTGTAGTTACAAGTTTATAATTGCCTGTTCATCAACAGTATGCTTTCTAGTTGTAACGGAATGGAAGAAAACTTCTGTTTTTTGTAAAATCTCTCTTTTATACATTCCTGAAAGAACTTCCCAAAGGTTTAACAAACGGACCCTAAATTTATAAATTATGTAGTTAATGGTTCACTATTTATCTACTGTGATAATATTCAACTCTACTTTTCTTAATCATTATTAATATATATCTTCCATTGTATGATTGTCGTAATAATTTTATTGGTTTTCTTTGTTCTGTCCAGTCCAAGTGGTGTCCTGCTCCAGGTTGTGAATGTGCTGTCACTTTTGATGCTGTTAGTGTTGGGAATTACGATGTCTCTTGCCTCTGTTCATATAGTTTTTGTTGGAATGTACGTTGTGTATAGATTTTTCAGATTTTCATAGTTTTGAGTTTTAGATTTTTTTTATTTATTTAGCCAACTGATGTGTAATTGGATCGACAGTGCACTGAGGAGGCTCATCGTCCAGTAGACTGTGGGACTGTGGCAAAGTGGATTTTGAAGAACAGTGCAGAATCTGAAAACATGAATTGGTAGAGATTTCTGAGTTTTGATAACAATTTTTTTAGTAGTTTAAATAATGCGATGCTCTCTAGAACTATAGATATCTAATTTCAAAAAAATGGACACTTTTAATGTAGAGTATTTTGAGGGGTGAAAGTTGTCACAAATTTTATGCTTGAATCAGGTTATATGATGGCTAAGGGGTGTGATTCCATCAATTGAAGGAGAGAAAGAAATAAAATACACAATAGTGTTTACTTAATATATGGGTTTTCCTTGCAAATTGTCCAGAACAATTCATAATGTGTGGACTATTAGGAATTGGGATCGTATATGGGTAATGTTTAACGAACCACAGAGACTCTCCTAATATCCACCTGTCACATGAGGTTAATAGTTAAATATGATTGTATACAGCTGTCAATTTGTGCTTGTGACACTAATGGTTAAATATGTCTTGTAAGTAGTTAAAAATGTGTTCAGGTTATTGAAATGCTTAACTTTACCTCACAAGTGCTTGAAAGTAAATGAGTTTGTATGTGATTATTAACATGTACTTGTGATACTAATGGTTAAATAATCTTCTTCACAAGTGGTTAGTTGTGTAATGGTTATAGTGGTTAACTGTCTGGGTGGACAATTTCCAACGGGATGAGTATAGTTTTTCATCTCCTTCATGATCCTCGAATTTTCTCTATGTGCTACATTTATGTAACTAGTTAAGAAACCGGTGCTTTTTTGGGTATTTGAGACCTCATAGATTAAGCTTTCTGTTGATATGATGAATTTCAGGATACTTGCTAATTCAAAGCCATGTCCCAAGTGCAAGCGACCAATTGAAAAAAATCAAGGGTGCATGCACATGACTTGCACACCGCCCTGTAAATATGAGTTTTGCTGGTATGCATTCTCTTCCCTTTTCCCCCTTTATAATTAACAAATTACATGCTTCATTCTTTTTCCCCTTCTAAGCATTTGACAAAAAACAAGGGTATTTTGGATAGTTGAGACTTGAGAGAACCTATGCTTTTTGTTGATAGAATAAATTTTAGGACACTTGACAATTTAAAGCATTTTTTTTAATATCATTTTTGTTGAAGGTTGGATCATGAAAACAGTGGTGGTGTTTATTTTCTTACTGGGGAAGAGATATAAATTTAAATAGTGAGGGGGGCCTTGTTTTCAAATGGTTTGAGCATATATGAATTTAAAATATTTTATCTACACAGGCTATGCCTTGGTGTATGGTCAGACCACGGTGAAAGAACTGGGGGTTTTTATGCTTGCAATCGCTATGAAACAGCTAAACAAGAAGGAGTGGTAAGGGACATAATAGTACACTACTCCCAATTCAGGTTTCTGGCTATAATTAGCTCACTGTTCCCTCCACATCTATTGGGATGATGGTATTTGCTTATGAGTTAAATTTTGTTCTGTGTAGTATGATGATACTGAAAGAAGAAGGGAAATGGCAAAGAATTCACTGGAGAGATACACACATTATTATGAGCGGTGGGCCAGCAATCAATCTGTATGCACCACTTACTGTTCAGTAGTCGCGTTCTAGGGATTTGACTTCAGCAATTTCTGAATTTATTCTTCCATAATTTATATTTTGCTTGTATTTCTGCAATCTTGAGAGCTAAATTATTAGTCCAGTGTTATTTCAGTATGTTATGCTTTATTTGTCATAATCTTCGTATTATGTCAATGTTGGATTGTTGGGTATTTAGATTAAAAAAGAAACCTATCAATTTTACCTACCTAACTACTTAAGCTTTTTGGAATATCAGTTTCTTAGTGTCTGTAGCCAAATCATCTAAAGTTCCATCCTCAGTGTTCTCTTTCAACTAAAAAGAAGTTAAATTTCAGCATTAGATAGGCGGGTTTATTCATTTTCTATGCTTCAAATCTAACTGAAGTTGTCTTGGGTGATTGGGTATGTTAGAGATGTAATACCAAAAAAACATCTTCTGTCCTTGACAGTGTTGTGCCTCTGATTTAATGAGGAGTGTTTTAAGAGGATTTTAGTTTGTATGAAGAAGACTGCTAGCTGGATAATTTTAAGTGGTTTATACTTTATATGCTACGGACATTGATTTGTTCTCCATTCTCTACTTTAAGCTGTATTCTGTAGCATTGTTACTTTATCTGGGTATATGCATCTTAAACCCAAGAATATTTCTTACGTGATTATAAGTATTAATATAACAGTGCAATATGGTTCTTCTTGTGTACAGTCAAGGCAAAAAGCTCTTGCAGATCTGCAGCAGATGCAAACTGTTCATGTAAGTTATATATATCTGTCATCTTCAGCCATATTGTTTGCAAAAAAAATTCTTAGCTTGCATGTAATTTTGGCACTTCACGTAGCATGGAGCCTTCACATTAGGTGCGTTAGAATGTAATTTTTGGCAACTGAAAAAACATTGTTTGCACTTTTAATATATATGTTTTCATGAATATGCACTCTCTAACACAGTACTGTAGTAGCTCACTTTTCCATGTCATAAGCCTAAATCTATCTATAATATTTTTCTGTTATTTGCTCACAAGTCCTCTCTCTATTTTTGGCTTGCAGATTGAGAAGCTTAGTGACATACAGTGTCAGCCTGAGTCACAGCTTAAGTTTATTACGGAGGCCTGGCTACAAGTAATTTATTGTTTTTTTAATGTTTTGTTCAGTTTGATTTGTAGTATTATCTAAAGCTTTAACAGGGTTTTGATTGTAAAATTAGACCAGTTCATCTGCCCGTGGCAGATAGTTTCAAATGCTTTAGCTAGTCATTAAACATTTCAACAATTTTCTGAAACTGGTGATTTTGTGAGAACTTTTAGTGCTAGTAATCTTTTTACATTTTTCTTTGTTATTATTAGAACTGTAGGGAAATTCAATGTCAGCAGGCCCATTATTTCATAAAATTCATTTTGGGGGTGAAATAGATGGCTTCCTTCCTAGTAAGTGTTTCAATGTTTTCAGATAATTGAATGTAGAAGAGTACTGAAATGGACATACGCATACGGGTTCTACTTACCCGAGCATGAGCTTGCGAAAAAACAGTTCTTTGAGTACTTACAAGGTTCTATTTTTCAACTTGAATTTAGTTATAAATGTTTGTTCTGATTCCTCTGTAAAACATACTCAACTATAATTTGTTTTCAGGTGAAGCAGAATCTGGCCTGGAGAGACTTCATCAATGTGCAGAAAAGGAACTTCAGCCATTCCTATGTGCTGATGAGCCATCTAGAGAATTCAATGACTTTCGTACTAAACTAGCTGGATTGACTAGGTATATATTAAATATGTTTTGTTAAGCATTTGCCTTGAATTCGGGTTTTTATTTATTCATGATCTGTTTGGCTAAAGATTCATTTTCTGGTACAAATGTTTTGACAGTGTGACTAGAAACTACTTTGAGAATTTGGTAAGGGCGTTAGAGAATGGTTTATCTGACGTGGATAGTAATGGAGCTTCCTTCAGCAGAGCAACGAGCTCAAAAAATGCTGCTGGTAGCAGTAAAGGGAGATCCGGAAGAGTAAAGGGAACTTTTCGAACCAGCATGTCCAGCAGAATGAATGATGATAGTCATTGGTGTTGCGAGCATTGTACCTATGCAAATGTCAAATCTGCCACAACATGCCAGATGTGCTATCAACAGCGTAGATGAAAAATCCGTTCAACATTTCAAACATTTGTGTCCTGCCCAATACCTTTTCGCCAGAAGCTTTGATGGAGTTATTCCTCAATTTGTCTTAACATATGCGGTCTCTCCGTTTTATGAGGCTCTTTAACTATGTGAACAGGATGAAATGAGTTAGGCAGAAGAAAAATTACCCTCCTATTCAATACAGCCCCAATTTGATGTATATAATGTTCTATCTTATTTACTTAACGAGGTTTTCTACTACAGCCATTTGTAACTGAACATCGTAACACATGCTGGAGATGAACACAAATATGTTTGTTTGTGCCCACCCTTTCAGGTGGTCTCTTGGCAGCTTCCAAGATACCTAGGGTTAGTCATGTGTAATAAGCTGAGTTTGATAACATTCTAAGAAATGATCAGGGACTACAATAAATGTTATACAGTATCACTTTAAATTTATGGCACCTTTGCGAACTCTTGTGGCTGTCATGTTTGATGTATGATGTATATCCAAACTAAGTCCGACCCAAAGTCGATGTGGTGCTACTGATGTTTGTATTCCCTTTTATGTAGGACGAGTATAAAATGGTTAATAAAAACTGAATCGATTCGTTACTTCGAAGTTTAACGGTTAAATGTGTGGAGATTCTGTGATGTACTGTCAATTAAAAATTGGGTTAAACAACATAGCAGAAAACTAACAGGTGCAGTTAAAAACATCAAACTAACCATCTTGAAAACGGGGCTAAACATCATTGAGAAAGATGCTTATCAACCACCCTGTACATAATTACACTGATAAACCCTACATATAGAATTGCAATTATTTGCATCCTGGTCCAACCGATGGTCACCTTGGACAGTGGTCCCTGTTTGTTGGGGGAATGGGGCCATTGTGAACAGCAACACTAACAAAAAAAACAGGGCCAAATGCTAACGTGAAGCACACTAATTTGATGTGGACTCCCTAACGTGCATTTTTATGACTTATATTCCATCTGTCTAGCAGCAGATTCTTACAGAGCACCGGGAAGAACCCTTCTGTATCAGAAATTAATATGGATACCACTGATAGCTTAACCAAGCATCTCCTATAGATATCCAATGCAACCACCTTCTTTTCACTCCGGTGCTAAAATCTCCAGGAATTCTTAGCTCACCCATGTGACCAAATACTCCATGAAATTACAAATAAATGTTCTCATTTTGTATATTTTTCTCATATACTTAGAATTATATGATCAATTATTTTATTATTATTGTTGTTGTTCACCTTTGCTGATCTACCATTGTCCTTTAAGTAGCAATTCAAGACCCCTAAAGCTAGCTTCACACAGTGGAACCAACATTCCCTACTCACCTAAACTAATGTAATTATTTTCATATATGTTCTCTCTAAGAATAAAATGATATTTTAAGAAGACTGTCGAATCGAATCTTTTTTAGATCACTAGACCACCAGACCAGCCAACATAGCACAACGTTTCAATGATAGTAACCATCTCCAACAGGCTAGTTCGTAATTAAAAAATGAAGAATTTCAAAATTGATTTTGATGAAAACTTTAAAATGGGAACCTATTTGTGAAAGATACAAAATTTAAGGTTAGTTATTGTAGACTCTTCTTTGCTATTATTGTCATACGAAAGTTGAAAACAGAAAAAATGAAGGTTTATTTAGGAAATACTTCAGTTGAATCTAATCCACATTTTTTCAGTTCAATCATGTTCTTCGTTTGGTGTATTGGAAAGTTTAAAAATACATTTGGCGATTCCGAATGTCAGTTGTCTACGCCACTAAAATGTGTTTGGATTCCCTGCTACATTAGAATAGTAAAATAATCTATTAACTACACTGTGTTACATAACATGCAGCTCACCACACTTAACTGGGCTTCTCTATACAAAGCATTACAAACATCAATTCATCACAAGCAAGCTGAATTCGATGTGGTGAAATACATCTCATATAATTGGTGTGGTCAAATAAACCATTTTTGCTGCACAAATATTTACTGTACATCTAATATCATATCTAAAACTTTCTTTGTTTTTACGCGTAATTGGAAAATCTTGATGTATAATGGAGGAAAAAACTCGACACCGCCTCTAACCAAAATGTCACTATTTCTGCATTTCATTTCTTATAATGTCCCATTTCCAAGACAAATTCCAATATCAGTTGATGATTTTCTGATTTCCACAACAATTAACCAATGAAAAAAAATGAAGTTAACAGAGATTACAACATGACAAGAGCTCATTTCTCTCTCCATGCTGGCTTCCATTGAGCAACCAAACTGTACACAGCTCAAAATATCACAGAAGGTCGCTTAATATATGATGTGATGTGAGTTTAGACCTGTTTCAGGATGCATTTAACTGAGAACTTTGGCCTACCCCTCATGAAATATAGTTGGTTTTTACACTCTGGTAGAAGTGTCTTTAAACATCTTGAAGCTTAATGCATTCAGCAATGCTCTTGAATACTGACGAGAGGCCATTTTCCAATCTCCTCCTGTCTTCATCATTGCCTTAAACTCCGCAAAACTGATTCGACCATCCTTCACCAAACAAAGCAAACAGTTAGATGCATAACCAATGTTTAAGAAAGGTGAATATTATAACTAGGACAAGTTTTACTTGATAGCAGTTCTTACCTTATCCAAGTCAACATCATTTATAATGTCTTTGATCACTTGGTCGTTCATCACTTCCGACTCATCATCTGATAAGGCATCCTTCAACTCTTCGAACTCAACATATCCGGTCTGATTCTTGTCAAAGTAACGGAATGCTTGAGTGAGATGTTCATCACCTTCGATCTTTTTGAGGTGAACACTCATTGTGATGAACTCATCATAGCTAAGGGTGCCGTTTCCATCAGCATCCGCCTGTTGTCATCATGAGCAATATAGTCAAGAGAATTTTTTGTTAAGGTTATTATGAACTTTGAAAGAGTTCTTGTATTTTCTTATCTATGTATACGATCAGAGTTCTTCTCCCACACATTTGCATGCATGCATGCCTTTTGATTTTTAGATATTGAAAATAACATGATGTGATAAGAAAAGGTGTAATAGAAGAGAAAATAGAAGTATCAAATAAGTGTTTATGCTGTTCTGATATGTTAAACACTTACAGCTTCCAGTAACATTTGGACATCAGGATCAGGAATGGCGTGTCCAATCATTGAAAGACCATCTTTGAGCTCTTCAAATGACAAGTTTCCGTTTTTGTCCTTATCCATCATATCAAACATTTTCTTAAACGCTTCAATTTGTTCATCTGACAGGTTATCCGCCACCACCTGAGGAGAACACCCATTTACGTATGCAATGCTTCTTTAAATTTAAGGTAGCAAATATTACTGACCTCTAGTTAAAGAGGCATACTCTAAAACTTACTCTAAGAACCTTTCTTTTGAATCTGTTCATCAAGGAGAATTGCTTGATCCTCATTCTCACTTGGTCTCCAAGAGAAATAGTTCGACCATGCTCCCTATTTTGTATCCAGGAATGATCTTATCAAGGAAGAACATAACTATCAGTACAGTTTTTCCATGTGATCAAATAAAAAACAATGCATTGCTTTTAAAAATATAGAGAAAACAGAATTATCTTTTGCCTGAAATCTGTAGCACATACCAAGAACTTCTTGAACTGTTATCCGTGTGAATGGACTTGGATCAAGCATGCGCTTAACTAGATGTTTTGCTTCATCAGAAACTTTAGGCCAAGGATCTCTTGTGAAATCTACTTTACCCTTAATGATCGCCTGTGCAATCCCTTCCTCGCTTTCTGTAGTAATAATCCCATCATCAGAAGGAACTCCATGAAACAATTAAACTTTCTGAAAGGAGACTTTGACTTTATTTTCTTGCTTAGTTCACATGAATGAATCAAAAGGGGACCTACCTGCCCAAAAGGGTGGAACTCCACAAAGTAAAATATAAAGAATTACACCTGTGCTCCAGACATCAATTTCTTGTCCATAGTTTCGTCTTAAAACCTCTGGAGCCATGTAATAAGGGCTTCCAACAATTTCACTGAATCGTTCACCTGTAACCAAATGGTAAAGTTTGGTTATTTATTTTGTTTGATATTAACAGTGAAAAGGGCCATGCAATAATGATAGTAGTAGTAGTAGTACTCCCGTAAAATCATAAAGTAAACTATACCAGGCACATAGAAGGTAGAAAGGCCAAAATCAATTGATTTCAGTGCAGCATTCTCGCTTGCATCTGCAAATAAGAAATTTTCAGGTTTCAAGTCTCTGTGTATTACTCCGTGCTCATGACACACCTGCAAAATGTACCCAAAAAAGGCTTATACACTAATGGGAGATAAACAGAAAAAAAGAAATAAGATCGCAAGTTCTAGTTTTAGCTTCCAAGAAAGAAAGAAAAAAACAGGACAAAATAGCATGACACTTCCAGAAATCATGTCATGAAATACTCACATTCAAGTTCAAGTATTCCCCACTCTGCGAAAGTGCATGCATGTCTGCACAAAAACTGAAGTGTTTCTTTCTTTAACTTCGTTATTTATGCAAGAAAAATTGAACTTTGCACCAATCCCTTAACCCCTTTTTAATTGAAACAATTAAAACAATCTTTTTATCGCTTTTCCCTCTCTAGGCGTCCAAAGATAATTTCCTGCTTCTAATTGTATTTTATCTTATTCAGTTATATTTCTAAAGCAAACAAAAAACCCATATGTTGCACTTTGTCTCAACACACCCAAGAAAACGCAGCCTATCTCACAAAGTACATGCAAGAAATTATTACACGGTGCAAATGATATGACAATTAAACCAAGTTCTTCAATTTATACGAATATAATAAAACTGCAACATGCGTGACGTGAAATCATGAATGGTGATCCTCATCATGCATACGTAATTAGTTTTCATTTCCATTCCAATGCAAAAAACCAAGATTCAGAAAAAAAGACAACATAGAAAAGAACGAAAGGGGAGGTAGGTACCTTGCAAACTTCAAGTATGGTTTTGGCAACATTAGCAGCAGCACGCTCTGTGTAATGGCCCTTAGCAACAATCCTATCAAAGAGTTCGCCACCTTCACAGAGTTCCATGACGAGGTAAACGGCGTCTCTGTCCTCATAAGCCTCCTTGAAGGCCACGATGTTGGGGTGCCGAGGCAAGTGCCTCATGATCTGTACCTCTCTTTTCACATCTTCCACGTCAATCTCCGTTCTCAGCTTCGTCTTCGCTATCTTCTTGCACGCAAACGCTTCGCCGCTCACCAAATCCACCACGCGGTGAGTCACGCCGAACTCACCACGACCCAGCTCCTTCCCGAACTGGTACTTATCGAATATGTTCCCCGGACTCGGGTTCGCAACCACATTCAGCGGACGCGCCGTCACGCTCGACCTAGGCGCCACCACGCTCGACCTCCGCGTCGTCTGTTCTGGCAGGTGCCCGTGTCCGTGGGGTCGGGGCGACGAGGGTTTGCTCGTGTGCTTGACCCTCTTGCGTGTCCTCACGCCTTGCGTTGAAATGCAGCTTCCCATGGATGATAGGTTTCAATAACTTGAACAACGTTGGTTTGAAACAAACGAGAAGAAGAAAAAAACGTTGTTGCGGAAAATGTTCGGTTTTGGATTATACAATAGGAATGATAAGAAAAAGAATAGCAATATCGTATGCGTTTGTAGTAATGTATGATAATCCAAAGGGGTTGTGATGATTTTGAGTTACGTTGTGTTACCCAATCTCCATGGGAAGACAAGAGAAACGTAGGAGATTGGGAATTGTAAATTGCAAATGGTGAGAAATGGAGAATAGGAATGAGAAGATATTGCTATATTTGGATTTCAGGCATTGATTTATGAGTTGGAAAATTGAGAACCGCCATTTTCTTAGGGCTGTTATTTCTTTTTCACGTTTTTGGTCAAGAAAAGGAAATGCATGCAAAACGACTACGTACAACGGAATATTCTCTTCCAGCTTCTTCTGCACATCATTTTCATCATCACTTCTCCTTGTTATTTTTGCTAGGGTTTATTTGGATGTTCCTTTACCAAAAATAAATAACATAATAAAACGATAATCAATAATTACTTTATATAAATAAATGAAATGGAAAGTGGATTCAATAATTAGATTCTTAGAGAATTCATTTATTGCCAACTCTTCTGCTACACACGTAATAAGTTTTTATTTAAAAATCGACATCAAAATAATTTAAATATATTTTTTCCATATATATATATATATATATATATATATATATATATATATATATATATATATTGCTCACTATTTATTTTTACACAGTAAAATTTTTAATCTACTTTAAATTCCTAACAATCTTTCTCAGAGTGTTTCTAATTATTTTAGTGGTAACCATTCATCTACTTAAAACTATACTTATAAAAGTTTGTTAGCAGAATTACTCAACAACTTTGGTACCACTAGATTTTTTTAGGATAGATATTAGGAGATTTGTTATCAACTAACAAGTTCATATAAAAGATTAGTACACATCTCTCGATCTAATGAATCATTTTACTTATATACATTATTTTTTGTCATTTTATTGATATATAATATTCATTTTTAATCAGAATGAAACATTCTAACTCACGTTATAATTGAAGATTTTTTGACACACTTAAATATTTTATATTTTACTTATTTTTTTTTTGAAATAATACAAAATTTTATATTTTTTATTATTATTTTATTTTTGTAATCTGTGTCAAATGAATATAAAAGTGTGTTATGATATCATTACTTTTTTTAATAATCTTTTTCTCGAGAGTATCTTAGTGGCAACCAACACTTAGGGTATGTAAAAACTTGTTTTTTTCAAAAAAAAAAATCAAAGTATTTATGAATTGGTTAAGTTTAATATCATTTTTATAGTGGAACTAAATTTTTTCATAAAATGATTTGATAAAACTGTTTCTTTCATTCCTTCTAGTATTGTTTATCGTCTGGTCCTCTGTTTATGATGCATGAAGTCGTTTGCTGGTTTTGCATGTTTCATCTGCTTGTTTTGTCTACTATAGTTGTGAAATTCATCTATGAAGGATCTACTGAAAATTTTGTAACTCATCCCATATAGTTCTTAATTTTGGTTTTTTTTTTTTATGTCATATGCATGCTTTATAAGGAATAATTAAGGAGTAGAGAAATATTATCATTCTTTCAATGAAAAAAAATTATTATAAAAACTAAATGATCTAATAGGAAGTAATAAATTAATATAATATTACTAAAGCTTCCATCATTTTAAATAAATTTGAGTTTATTCTAAATAAAAAGTAGTGGTTAAGAAGAAATTTCCTTATAATTAATATCATTCATTTGATAAAAAGTAATTAGTAGTGATCGATGAATGCTTCACATCAATATAACCAATATGTAAAATATTTAGTGTGAAATTTCAAAAAATCGTAAAACATATTTCCTTTCGATGTCAAAATCTTTAACTTCCATGAAAAAATATGTTTGTGCCTCGTCTATCCATAAATTACCTATTTTATGGTTCTATTCATGTCTACGTAACTTGTATTAAAATTTCAAATATAGGATAAAACAATATTTAATCATCTTTCCAAATGAAACTATAAATGATTCAAAATGACATAATAATTTTTAAAATTAAGAAGGGAAAAAGTATACAAGTGAAAACAAAAAGTTCATTGGTTGTAAAATGAAGATTGTTATTTTCCTTTTGAGGCTTTTGGACAAAAACATGTAAATCAATTAGAAAATAATATTATGTCCATGTTGTTTGGTTCTATGCACATGATTCAGCAGTGCCTCTGTTATCACAGTGCGGTGTCTTTTGGTCGTTATTGGATACCAAAATTAGTTTTATTTTGGATTTTGATTAACAATAAATAAATAAATAAAATAAAGCACTAAAAAAGAGGAAAATTAATACCACAAGTTTTTTTATTTGAATTAAGTGCAGAAAAAAATTAGAAAGTACAAAATTAGAGAAAAAAAAGTTAAAAAGAACAGAAAAGCAGAGGATAACAATACAAAATATTGATGAAGAAGAAAATAAATGTTTTGTAAAAAAAAGGTGTGAGAAATCCCTGCCCCTTCTGGACTTGAAGTGAAGAATTAAAATAAAATTAATGAAATGGAAAATGGTCTGATCATAATCTTCAAGAATTAATTAATGGCCAACAATGAGTGGACCATTAAATTCACCAATGGAGTTTAACTGTGAGACATCAGCATGGCTAGTGAGAGCACAAAAGTCCAAAATTTTCTCTGTTTTGTTTTTGGTTGAATTTCTAACGCTACAATGCAAGTAAAAGACAGTGTTCTACCTTTTCATCTTTGCTATTTAAGTACTCTGATCTATTCTCTCTGGGAATTTTCTTTCACCCAAATTTTTTATTTTTTTCATTTCTCTTTCTTTGATCAAACTCATAACATGTGGTGTGGTTTCCAGAGTAGAAGCAAGGTAATGGGTTTTATAAAAGCAGGTTTTTTTTTCTTCCATATGATGTTTTCTTCCATATGGGTTATAGTTTTCTGTCATCTAATTAAAATCCAAAGGCCAAAATCATTGCCTCACTAAAAAGTTGCTGCTGAGTGGCTTATATGATTTTCTTTCTATCTGATAATGTCTTTTGGTAGCTTTGATCCCTTTTTTGTGTGTTCCTTACATGAATGCGTTTATCAGCCAAAATGTTCGGTTCCAACACAGCCATATAAGCTTAGATCTTAGTTAACACAGCAGATCAGGCACAATTAGTTTGTGAATTATTTTCCAAATATCACACTCTTCAATTCAATGTAATTACACTATTGGGAAGTTTCTCTTCCTTTAACTTCGTGAGTTTGTTTAACTATTAGATTTAGTTACTTATTTGATGATCTTTCATAAAATCTTTATATTTCAGTCTCTACCTATGTTGAGTACTGTTAGTTTCGAAAGACAAAATTAAAGATCAAAACTTATTAAAACTGTATGTGAACAGAGACAAGCTCAAAAGTGTACGTTAAAATCTCTAGTTTCTAAATTCAGAGATTAAAGTATAATAATTGCGTGGGAATACAAGAAAAATTAAACCTAATTATTATTGTTATGATGTATTCTTTTGGTTTATTTGGCAAGTTTTATATGTGTAATTCAATGGACTCAAGGAAAAAAACTTTTCATCTCAGTTCATAATGTTTGTAACGAGTGTTATCTTTTAACCTTGAACATTTTCTTGACTTTTCTCTTTCCTTTGTGATTTTTAAACAAAAATGTATCCTCAAAGGGCAATCTCTGATTAGTCCAATTTAGCAGTGAGTAACTGTTGTTTACAAGAAGAGCTACTACAATGAGTTTGACTGGAACTGTGAATGATGCAACTGCTACAGATTCTCCTTGTGGCTTCCATGAGACTTATTGTGGAACTTCATATAACAACAGGTCCACTCATATTTGCATCAACTGTGACTTCAGCTATGATGATTCTTTTCTCTCTCTTGAAAGTGAAGAGTCCGAGTGGATCTCAGATTCAAAGTCTAATAATGGATTCTCATCTGAGAACCCTTCAACTCCACTAAGCTCCAATGGAATAATACAGTGTGTCAGATCAGAAGATAACATTTCAGTGGAGCATCTCTTAGAAATTGAAGACATGCAAGAGTTTAGTGCTGATGGACCACTTTTTTGGCCATATGAAGGGAAATTCAGCTGGAGTTTTGAGGAATCTGGGAGCCCGTTTTGTATCTCACCAAGGGAAGGGCTTGTGTTTGGTGGTAGATCAATGACACCAAGGATAAAAGAAAGCAGAAACAAAGTCCATGAAAGTGTATGCAGGTTGACATGTGCACAAAAGATGAATGATGAGAAAGTTGCATTGAAAGGCACAAAAGATGACAACAAAGTGTTATGTCTTGACAGGAATCTTGCTAATGAGGATCATGAGTCAAATTATGACCTTCTATTGGTTAGAGAAGATTTTTGTTTGGATGAAGAAGAGCCTGAGATTTCAATTGAGACACTGGTGGGGCTGAAGGAGTTTGATGGACGTGAAGGGCTTGATTCAGAGTTTAATGGTGATGTGTTCATGCTAGAGGAATCTCTTAATAACTCATGCACGGGATTGTAATTTCTCCATACAGGGTCATGAGCAAGCTTGATCTTAAATATCAGAATGATAGAGTTACCATGACTTTTTCATAAGACCCTACCTACCATTTTGAATGGTGAAGCCTCCTACGGTAGACTTTCTCAAAGTACAATTGAAGAAGCATATACCTTATCCTTTTTTGTACAATACACATACCTTAGTGCACTTCACTTAATACAATATTTAAAAATGTATCAGTTCATTTAATACAATATTTAAAACTGATTACAAAATTATAATTTTTAGCTTAGTTGTTAAACTAATAAATCATTTAAAATAAATGAAAATAGGAAAAGTAACAATTATTTGATATTACATATACATCCACGTTTCAAATTATCAAGTACATACTGTCTTTTTATTCCTAATTGTTAACTTTTTAATAAAAGTATATGATAATTTAATTCATTGGAAGGTGGACGAAGCCACATGAATTTTCCAAAATTACTCTAGCAAATTGTTATTCAACAAAACCAAAGTTCAGTTTTACAAGTGCTTCCAAGCTAAGAGCTGGTGAGGTATTGCTATTTTTAGGTGCATTTTGGATGTAACATTTCCAGCTTAAAAATATATTTCATACCTGGCTGTAGCAGATTTGAATTTGAAACACATAACAAACTATCGGATTCATAAAGTAACTAAGAATGAATTCAACGAGATAACACATACATACACTCAATGTTATATACCCAATTAACATTTAACAATGTAATACGTCTAAAATTAATTTCTATAAAATTTTATTTTTCGACTTATATACGTGTTAATTTTAGTTTATGGAGAGACTAATTTTAACTATTTCTTTAAAATAAAATAAAAAAGGTCATGAAGAAGCTAATTTTTATTTTTATTTTATTTTATTTTATTTTTATTAGAACTCGTGGAGATACTAGTTTGAGTTTTTTCTTTTATTTTTCTCTTTTAAAAGGAACTTACGGAAAAATTATTTCACACATGTTCTTAATCTGGTAGACTTTCATTTTATAGATACTAAACGACCAATACTTCAACAAACTGGCTTCTGCAACCAAAACTTGAATGAACCTAATTACAATGACGATAAGTAAAACTGTCAAATATGAAAGAAAGGTGACTTTGAGCCCCGCATATTGTAAGAAGATGGGAGCATCAAGTCAAGGAAACACCTTTTGTGCAATATAACTTCTGCTATCTTACGTATTTAAACAGGTATAGTGAGCAATAAGCAACTATAGGGAGACTTTTTACAAAAACCATCAATTACTATGAGTGACCTGGCCTGATTGGGTTTTCTGTCAATCTTCTCCAAACCATCCTCCCACAATGAACCAAGGTCAAGATAGCAGTGAAATAAAGAAGAGGAATGCCAACAGCGCAACCACCAGGCGCCAAATTCACCAGTGTCTGAATAAGGAAACAGCAAGTCAAAGAAAACAGTGTAGTTTAAGCATTAATTGAAGGCAAAAGTCATAAAAAAACAGTTACATTCCAAAATATCAATTCATAAATATAATTCACAGTATAAACAGGAGACCTTTTACTGTTACAGTTCACATGTTTTCTGAAACCTACTAAAATTCAAGCAGACAGGCACCACTAATGAAAGATGGCTGGTTACTAGTTACAGTTGTAAATTTTAGGGTAAAATATAATGCAAAGAGTGAGATTTTACCACCATTCCTGCAACAATGTGAACAATGGGAACAAAATATGTATCCACTTTGTTCCCCTCTGTGTATCCATTAAATGCGATGACCATTGAGAATGTGTGGATTGTGACAAATGCAAGAGCAATAGTTGCTGCAATGTATATAGAAAACGGTGAGCTAATTGGAGAAGTTAAATATTAAAAATATCATATCTCAATTTGGAAGAGAAAAAAAGATCAGAGCTATTGCTGTTAATATATAAAATCTGAGGATTAATGGGAGGAAAACGCTATCAAAGATTCTCAGGAAGCAACTCTAATCCAAACTCTATAAACTCACATAAATTATATGAATATGCAATAAATCCTTAGATTGCAAAGTTTTCAAAAGTTCGAAGCTGCAAAATACCACACTATTCATATACATGCTCACAACAACTAGCGGTGGGAAACTCACCATAAAGAAGGAAAAATGGAACTTTTGAACACCTGTCAACAAAATATGTTGCTGGACCAAATGCAGGAGTTAATAGGCTGATGCAGAAGAACACAGCATGGGCAACACCATGGCCCAACCCACCAGCTGTGAAACAAAACCAAAATACATTTTACTAAAAAATCACAGTTTATCATTCATAATCTAGATCATATACCAAAAGGAAAATATCTTTTTTCAGTAGCATCTTAACAAGTTATTCATTTGATCAAACAACTAAATTAAATCAAGGATCCAGTTAATCAACAAAACAAAGGGATTATCATCAAGGTTAATCCAGCAGCTGACAAAAGAAAATAGCTAATAAACTAATCAAAGTTGATCAAACAAATGCAATCTTCATAGCCATTAAAGTCCCCGTATTCTTACCCAGAGCAATCAACATCTTATCTGTCAGGAGAAGATGGGGTTTTGATACTCTGTCAGCAAAGGCATCTAACATGTCTTCTAACCTCCTACAAAATATCAACAGGAAAATAAAATAGAATAAATAATCCATACACAAAAGCC
Organism: Vigna angularis; assembly: GCF_016808095.1. Lineage (NCBI taxonomy): Eukaryota > Viridiplantae > Streptophyta > Magnoliopsida > Fabales > Fabaceae > Vigna > Vigna angularis. The sequence goes on from NC_068974.1 coordinate 36,702,022, forward strand.
AAACGCAACATTGGTATAGTAGATCAAATAAAACACTTCGTACAATATGGTCAGATACATCATATTGTCAAATAGTTTCCAAAAGCATCAAATAACAGCAAGGTTAAATTAAAAACTCTGCATTTATATCCAAAACTATTTTCGTTTTAGTCCCTGCAACACAGTTGTTCACAATTTAGCTCTTACTGTTTATCTTACAGTTTATTAAAGTTATAACAGTGTTACAATTTTTTCACATAGGGACCAAAGCAAAACCGGAAGGTACCAAAATATAGAATTTATAATGAAGGAAGGAACTAAAATAAGGACTAATTTTTTTCATGTACACTCTAAAATGTAAAAAAACAGTGTCAATTTTTTCGTATAAAGGGACTAAAATGAAAAACGGTGTGAGGTGTAGGAACCATATTTGTAATCTAAGCTAACAACAATATCGTAGCAGTGGAGAAGAAAACAACAGGAATATAAGCTTACTTGTATATTTTCCAGAAGAACAGCCTAAGAGCTTCTTGAAAAGCAACAGATGAGAATATAAGAATTCCAAAAGGCCACCAAGCGGTTGTATTGAGGGGCAAAAAACCCCTCCATATTCCAGACAGCACAATCAAACTAATAAGCCACAACAGTGTACTGCATTCACAAATTAAATCAACAGAACAAAATTTCATAAGAATCACACAAAAATATTTCATTTGGAGCCAATAGAATAATCATAAAACCCTAGCTGGCAACGAAGAGTAACTGATGAAGCAAAGAGTAACATGGCGAGGGTGAATTGCGATATTGCAAGGCACAGCGTTTGTGGTTTGGTGAGATCGAGTGAAAAGAAATGGAGCGTGCGTACCTGGAGAGAACAGTGAGAATGAGGAAGGGCTTTTTGGAAATGACGGAAATGAAGAGGGAGAGAGAGGGCCCTAACGCTACCAGAGCGTAACCGATTCCTGCTGCTACCGTCATCTCTCTCTCTCTCAAAGGAACAGAATCTGAGAAGTCACCAAACACTTCCCGAACTCCTCTGCTCAGCTCCTCCACTCAATGAACACCGAGTCACTCATCTTCTGATCCGAATCGCTATTCGGGTCGGTTACCAAGGCACATTTCACTGTTGGGCCTGACTAAGTATATATCTGGGCTAAATCAAGAACAAAAAAGCCCATAATAGCATCTACTTCATGTAGAAGCCATAATTAATTCTGTCAGGTATAGGACAGGTATTATTCACTTGTTTTGTTTTGATTTGGTTGGTGGTTGAGAGAGAAAGAAAGGAAGGAAAAAAATTGAAAAAATGAGATTGTTTAATTTAAGGTAACTGAGTGGAAAGTTTAGAGTAGATGTGATGAAGGAGACTAGAAAAATAAAATTGTATTATAAATTAAATTATTAATTTGTCCTTAGTTTTATTTTCTTGAGAATAAGTATAAAATAAATTTGAATAATTGATTTCTAAACAAATTATAAATTTTCACTTATTGTATTTCATGTAATTTCTAACACCCTTTAAAATGTTTTCAGAAAAACTAAAAGTAATTTAATAATAGAATTTTGTAAATATATTTTTATGAAATGCAAAAACTATTTAAATCCATTTGAATTCAAAATTAACTTGCTAGATAAAATTGAACATAGACAAATTTTCCACACAAAAAAGACAACGTTGATTACTTGGATTTAAAGTAAAGCATGCACTAAATTAAATCCTGATTGCGAGTAAATGGTTTTAAAAATGCAATAGTCGCTACTTTTGTTTCTACGTGTGATTTCTTCATTCTTAAGAAATATCCAAATATATTACCAACCTTCTATATCCTTTATGTGATAGTGAATGTTTGAAATCTCAACTTGACTAAAATGATCAAATTATGATATATAATACGGAATATAAATCTCAATCTTAAAATGTCAATTTAGTAAGATTGATTTAGGTTTAAATACTATATAAGGAATTATTGTTTTTGCACACAATAAAAAAGATAGCAAAATATAAAAATCAAGCTTAATAAAACCCTTAAGTTTCATACCATCCAAAGGCGAATACATGTATTCTTACCCCCCAAAAAAAAATATACATCTCTAGATGTGGGGCAGCATGTAAAGTAGGCCCAACAATAATTTGGTCACAGTGCTGTCCGGAAAAGAATTTCCGGAACTGGTTTTTGTGTTTCGGAAAATAATTCCGGAAGTGTTAGGGTGGTGGTGAAGGAAGCAACACCCTACCATACGCATGTGCATGCCAAAATAGTGACCAAAAAAAGAACCCAATTCCACAAAAATTGGTTAAAGGTTAATGTGTTTTTGGGAATGGTGAATTTTAAGGCTTCTTGTTTAGCCCGGGCTTTTTGGGCTTGGAAGATGGGCTTGAGTTTGAGGTCTCCTTGAAGGCAGAGGGACACAAGTCTCTTACAATGCATTCTCCACAACGAGGTCTTAGAGGTGTACAAATTGTTTGTCCAAACCCTACCTGTTATATTCAAGCCATAAAAACAACTGTAAGTGTTAAAATAGCTACCTTACTCAATTTTACCATATAAAATTGACAGGTGAAACAAAAGATACCAAATTAGAACAAGAAATTGTGGGATAAGATGATTGATTTGGTAAAGAGAAACAAACATACCAAGAGAGGGTTTATTGGAATCCATTCTTCCTTTGGAAGCCACCGTTGCAGAGACTCTCTTGTCTCTTCAGGTGTTGAAGTTTTCTAGCAATTTCAAGAAGATTGGTGGTAACTTTCAATTGTGACCATTAGACACCACAGGAATTTGGACTCTCTAGTTGGTTTTTTGGTACTGTGTCTTTAAAATATTCTGATTGACACTGATTTTGATGTGTTAAAATACATTAAAAGGAATTATAATATACCAACAAAAGTCCATTTTTATTGCTCAACAAAGGATAGTACCAAAAAAACCAGTAGAGAAATTGGACTCTTAGACACAGTGAGAAGAGAAACTAAAACCAAACCAATTGAAAGAGATTATGTGAAGATGTCAGCCTAAAGGAACCTGTTTTGTGCCCAATCTTGAGACCCACCCAAGCCGGTTGCAAATGCGGTGGACATGAGTATCTACACATATCCCTTGGACATTGTTCCATCCAGAATTCATAACCTAATGTGCAGTAACAAGATTAACTTCATAGATCTAATGAAACATGTTGCTTGAATCGGAGAAGCGGTTACACATACCAAATGAGCCATCTTAGGACCGATGCCTGGAAGTAACAGTAGTTGTTCAATTGAGCTTGGTATGTCTCCATTGTACTTCATGAGACAAATATTTGCAATTTTTTTCAAGTTAGTGGCTTTTCTTGTATAAAACCCAACCTGGAAAAAATGCACAAAACTACAAGCATAATTACTTTCCAGAATGAAGCAAAACCAAAAAGGAATTGAATTGATAACAGCAAGCTAAGGACATGCAGGAAGCTTCACTAGTATTACATAGTTGCCACTTAAATTCAAATTATTTGAATCATAAGAGACGCTATAACTTCAAAAGAAACAAGGAACATACAGGGTAGATCAACTTCTTGACAGTCTCTTCATCAACATTATTGATAGCTTCAGCTGTAAGCAGATCACTTTGAAGAAGGCGTTGAATTGCTCCTATTCTTGAAAACACACTTGTAAGCATGACAAACATTTTCAAGCATCTACCAAGTATGAACTACATACATTAAGATTGTTTAAATTACCAATTAATTTGCAATACAGAATTCAATCTATATCAACACATATAGATAATATCCATTTTTGCTAGTTTGCTCTATCAATGTTCATTTAAATTACTTCAAATGTGGAGGCTAATTTGCATTTAACTTTCAAATCCACTTTTAACAGCCTAAAAGATGTTGGTAACCAGGTTTTTGTCACACACGCAAGCCTACCAACCTTTCAAGCTTTCTCAGAACATAAAATACAGTATTGCCCAAATCCAAGCCAACCTAAGTTCAACCCATAGCAAGCCACACAAAGTCATTACTTTCTAGACATTAATAATCTCCTATTTTAACCGATATTCAGTTTCTCTATATTTTCCATCTCAATAAGTTGACATAAGAAACTTCTGCTACGATGAAATATTTTACTTGTGTGAGAAATAAAGAAGATTGGGAGAAAATATCCCTTGTGTATTTAGACTACACATAGGGTAGTTTATTTATATTGTAAGATATGGGCCAATGCCCTTAATACAGAATAGACTAAGCCCAAATAACAAAGACACACATCTTAACATCTAACACTCCCCCTCAAGCTGGAGCATATAAATCATATGTTCCAAGCTTGTTACAAAGATAATCAATTCTAGGTCCTTGTAAGGACTTAGTGAATATGTCTGCCAACTGGTTGCTTGAGTTAACAAACTCAGTCTTGATATCTCCGGATATGATTTTTCTCGAATGAAATGACAATCAACTTCAATGTGTTTGGTTCTCTCATGGAAGACAGGGTTAGAGCTAATATGGAGAGCAGCTTGATTATCACATATAAGTATCATGTGAGTGACATCTCCAAATTTCAATTCACTAAGCAATTGTTTAAGCCACACAAGCTCGCAAGTAGCTGATGCCATAGCTCTATATTCTGCTTCTGCAATCGACCTTGCCACAACACTTTGCTTCTTACTTTTCCAAGATATCAAGTTGCTACCAATAGAGACACAATATCCAGAAGTAGACCTCCTATCAGAAGGGGAACCAGCCCAATCAGCATCTGAATAGCAAACGATCTTTGTATCGTTGTTAGGGCCATATAGCAAACCTTTTCCAGGTGATCTTTTAATATACTTCAGTATACGAACAACTGCATCCCAATGGTCTTCACATGGGGAGTTTAGAAATTGACTCACCACACTAACTGCGAAGGAAATGTCAGGACGCGTAACAGTAAGATAGTTTAATTTACCAACTAGTCTTCTGTACCGTTCAGGATCTGAGAGAGGCTCCCCCTGATTTGGTAGGAGTTTGATGTTAGGGTCCATAGGTGTCTCAACAGATTTACAATTCATTAACCCTGTTTCCTCCAAGATGTCTAACGCATACTTCCTCTGAGATATGACAATACCATCATTGGATTGTGCTACTTCAATACCCAAAAAGTACCGGAGTTTGCCAAGATCTTTGGTTTGAAAATGATGACAAAGGTGTTGTTTCATCTGAGAGATGCCAAGATAGTCGCTTCCTGTGAGAACAATATCATCGACATACACTATTAAATAGATACATCCAGCACTCGAGTGGCGATAGAACACTGAATGATCCGCTTCACTGCGAGACATACCAAATTGTTGAACAACACAACTGAATTTACCAAACCAGGCCCGAGGAGACTGTTTTAGGCCATATAAGGATTTGCGAAGACGACATACCAATCCAGATGACTCCCCCTGAGCAACAAAGCCAGGCGGTTGCTCCATATAAATTTCTTCCTGCAAATCACCATTGAGAAAAGCATTTTTGACATCAAGTTGGTAAAGAGGCCATTGTCGAAGAGCGGCCATGGCAATGAACAGGCGAACAGAGGTCATTTTTGCCACTGGAGAAAAAGTATCACCATAATCCAAACCAAAAATCTGTGTGTAGCCTTTGGCAACCAGTCGAGCTTTCAGACGATCAATGGTGCCATCAGGACCAACCTTGATAGCATACACCCACCTGCAACCAACAACAGACTTTCCATATGGTAATTGGACAAGCTCCCAAGTTCCACTTTCCTGTAAAGCACTTAATTCATCCATCATAGCTTGACGCCAACCAGGATGAGTTAAGGCATCACCCACAGATTTGGGAATTGACACAGAAGAAATGGATGAGAGACAAGTATAAAAAGATGGAGATAATCTGTGGTAATTAAGAACAGTATAATGGGGGGAAGGGTTACGGGTAGAGCGTATACCTTTACGGAGGGCAATAGGCAAGTCAGACTCAGTTGCTGGAGCCGGAGGAGACACATGAGGCAGCACCGGAAGTGAGTCATGAGGGAGACAATTACGGCGACTATAAACCTGAAGGGGTGGAGGTGAAGGATGATCCTGTGGTGAATGAGAGTCTAAAGAAGGAGAAGACAAAATGGGTGGAGCATCACCAGGAGGATCACAGATAAGAGGAATATCAACAGTAACAGGGAGAGGTACAGAACTAGAAGATAGATGTGAAAAGTAAAAAGAAGACTCATCAAAAGTGACATCAGCAGAGATAAAATGACGATTGAGGGAAGGGGAAAAACACTTATAGCCCTTTTGTGACCGTGGAAATCCTAAGAAGACACATTTGTGAGACCTAGGAGACAACTTATCAAGACCAGGACTAAAATCATGAACAAAACATGTAGACCCAAAAACTCGAAGAGGTAATGGATGCAGAGGGTCTTGAGGAAATAAGATAGAATGAGGGATTTTGTTCTCTAGGACGGAAGATGGCATGCGGTTGATAAGATAACATGCCGTGAGAACAGCATCACCCCAAAAACGTGAGGGTACTTGACCATGAATGAGAAGGGTACGAGTTGTTTCAATAAGGTGTCTATTCTTGCGCTCAGCCACCCCATTTTGTTGAGGGGTATAAGCACATGAGGTTTGGTGAAGAATGCCATGAGAAGCCATAAAATGTTTAAACTGTTGAGAAAGGTATTCACGGCCATTATCACTGCGTAAAGTGCGAATAGAAACCCCAAACTGAGTTTTTATTTCATTGAAAAAGGTTTGAAAAATAGAAAACAACTCAGAACGATTCTTCATGAGAAACAACCAAGTACATCTGGAATAGTCATCAATAAAGGTAACAAAATACTGAAATCCTAAAGTTGACTTAACACGACTAGGTCCCCAAATATCAGAATGAACCAATGAAAAGGGGGATGACGCTCGTTGTGAAACACTACGAGGAAAGGAACTACGAGTATGTTTACCTAACTGACAAGACTCACACGACAAACTTGACAATTTGGACAGACTCGGAACAAGTTGCTGCAGTTTGGCAAGACTGGGATGACCTAACTGAGCATGAAGAAGGGATGGTGACTCCATGATTACGCCAGCATGTGGAGAAGGGCTGAGATGATATAGGCCATGAGACTCACATCCTGTGCCAATCATGTGTTTCGAACTCCGGTCCTGCAACCAAACAAAATCTTTGGTAAAAGAAATAACACAATTAAGGGAACGAGTTAGACGACTTACGGACAATAAGTTAAACGGAGACCCAGGGACATAAAGTACATTATCAATGGATATGGAGGGAAAAATATGAACAGTACCAATACCACGAGATGAGACTCTGGACCCATCAGCCATCGTTACCGAGGGTAAATTAACCGGACATGACAAGGAAGAAAACAAGGACTTGTTACCAGTGATATGATCGGTGGCGCCTGAGTCAAGGACCCAAGATCCGAGAGAGTGAGTCAGACCAACAAAAGGAGTACCTGTGCATGTAATAGAAGCAGATGTAGTGGAACTAGAGTGCTGACGGTCCTCATACCATCTGAGAAATTCCTGAAAGAGTAAAGGGTTATTTATGGGATTTGATGTAGGATGGTCTGCAGACGGTGATGGGAGAGGTGGATCAGAATTAGCCATTGCTATAGGTCGAGGAGGATGTCCATGAAGCGCATAACATCTATCAATTTTGTGGCCTAGCTTGCCACAGTGGTCACATTTTGGACGTCCTTTACCTGATTGGCAAGACTGACTCCGGTCATCAAGTTGGGCAGCCATGGAGAGGGAGAAACCCTAAAAATTCAAAGTGCTCTGATTGACGCAACGACCACAGATCCAGAAAGAGGGCGAGGAGGCGATCACGGCGGTGCTGATCGGCGGTGGAAAGCTCCGGCGACGCGCCGGCACGCGCGGCGGCAGCGGCGACTCTTGCGGCGGCGCGTGGAGGCGCGTGAGAGGTCCGATCGCCGCGATCTTCGTACGACGGTGGTCGCCCGGCCGAGACGCTTCCGATGGTGTGGTCGTCGGTCGATTCTGGAACTCCGGCGGCGGCGACGACGGTAGCGGCGGCGGTGGTGACGGCAGCGGCGGCGACTGCGACAACAGCAGCAGTGATGGATGCCGGAGACCGTGGAGTTACTGGAACTATTCCTGTGCTCTAGATACCATGTGAGAAATAAAGAAGATTGGGAGAAAATATCCCTTGTGTATTTAGACTACACATAGGGTAGTTTATTTATATTGTAAGATATGGGCCAATGCCCTTAATACAGAATAGACTAAGCCCAAATAACAAAGACACACATCTTAACATCTAACAACTTGTGACAAGTCAATGCTTCTAACCTCATAAGGTAAGAATGCGCTGGGTATTTGATAAAAAAAAATAACAGAACATTATTATCTTAGAAATGTACAAAAGCCAGCAAACTTATCAACAATACTTTTTCAACCCTAAACTTCAGAAGGCATATATACTTACCATGAGTAACATGATCCTTTGTTTGGCTAGATAAAAGAGAAGATACCAGGACAGCAAATCTTCTCTCCTACACAAAGAAATTTTGATAAGCGTAAACTTATTCACATCATGCTTCATACAAAATATAGAAGTAAAAGGGATTACAATATCCCTGTAATCACAACAAAAATATGAGAAGGAGAAATTTATCTGACAAAAAGACCCTAGAAGTATGAGAAGCCAACCAATCAATTCAATACAAGATTACATAGATGACTAACTAGTTTGGTCATCAACTCATCATCATCAATATCTATTAATTGAATGAGTAATTGCTATGCTGGTTAATGATGAATGACTACTGGAATTGTCAAATAGAAAGCATTCACCATGTTGTCTTTTTCTACCCAAAAAGTTGTTTAGCAAGCCATATCTATTCAAATGTATATTTAGCAATCACTTTCCCTCGAAAGCAACAACACAGAAACCAATAAATAAACCTTAAATTTTCATCACAGATAAAATTAATATTCAGACCTTAGGAGGTAGTGTATCACCAGCTTTCTCACATCCCATAGTATCCACTGGTGCATCACCAGAAGACCTCATTTTGCGAATCCCCTCAAGCACCTTTTCCCAGTGGGCAGGTGATTCACCTGTATCATACATGAACTAAATAACTTAAGCTCAACCGAAATAGATTGGAAGTAAACTAGTTTCAAATTAACATGCTAACAAAACTGTTTCAACAACTAAATTTTAATTTCCAGGTAAAAATTAAATGGTGTATACTTCATTAAATAAATTCCTGAGGAAAAGATAAATCTGGAATTTAATCAACAGGCCGAAAACAGAGTATTTGAATGCATACATAAGGAGACATGAAATAAAAATGGCAAAGTTCAGCTAAATCTCAGCTTTATATTAATATGTTTACTTTTCAATTGTTTGTGTATGCATTTAAGTACTCTGGCATACACAAAGTATTTGAATGCATAAATAAACATTGCTGAACTAGCGAGAGTCTGCTCGGCTACCTTAATATTTCTTAGACCCCCAGATTAACAATTTTTAAAGCATTGTATTTAAAAACTTTTTAGGGAAAACCCTGTAATTAAAACAAATTAAGCTTGATCTAAAGGGGAAAGAATATTATAAAAAGGAAGCCAATAGTTCCAACGTTCAATTTTCAGCGCTACTAATTACTGCTTCACAAGTTTGACACACAATAAGAACTTTTCTCAAGTATTAATGCATTGAAAACAAATTGATATCAAGGCGACAAAAGATGTTAACATAATTACCAACCTCATCATCCTAAAAGAAGTAACTAAATTTTCATATCGTTGTTGCTATATGCTGAAATAAAAAAGAAAGAGGCATAGGTTGAATCTCTGTGAATGGACCACATATGGTTATGTATTTATAAATAGGAAAATAGAAAGAGATGAGCCTAAGCCTGTTGCATCTAACAGCTTTAAAACAAAAATATGATAAACTGAATGGGGGACATCCAACACTCTAAAATATTGATTTTGGACACAAACACCCAAATATTAATCAATTGAAGCATGTCAGATCTTCGTCACCATTTCTGTCCAGAATTGGATGGTTAGGAAATGTGGGGCTTGATTTTTTTTAATTCCAAACTAACCAGAAATTATCGATGAAATAAAAATCTGGGTCATCAAGTCAAAATTTTGTCAAAGATGATCTTTGGAATACTAGATGGAGCAAACGCTCAGTAAAGCCATCCAGAAGTAGTTCATGGATTCTCTCTAAACAAAACAGGGAACAAACAAACCATCGTTTCTCTCTAAAACTGTTTTCCCAATATAGAGTGAGGGAGGATGGAATCCAGATTATTTTCCTTAATAAGCAAACACCTAAAAAACTTGCATTAATTATTTCTAATTCTTACCACCAGGTCTAGTTGAACCAACTTCACTTGTCACTGAAGCACCGTCTGATTCCATTTCAGATTTCACTGGAAACAAAGAGCTAAATGTATGAGAAGTCGTTCCTTCAATCAGAATAGATGAACATGAGAATGTTTGGTTATACAGTGAGTAACTAAGCAGGCTGTGCAAACACATTCATGCAAACTTCTAATTCAAACCCTGGTTGAATACGATAGAAAAATGAAAAATAGCTAGTAATCACTTTTGTTAGTGTACACCAATATATCTGTAATTAATTCCAAGATAAAACAAAACAGCTAATAAAATAAACACCAGCATTATTAATTTGTTATATTTATACCTCTCCAAACTCATTCATATGTTCCTATTCCTTTCGGTAACCCCATTGTCTTTTGGTAACCCCGTTTTCTTCCTTCTATAATGCACCATGTTTCGGATCAGTTTATTCTCAGATCACTATGAAACATTCATGATACTACTAAAAAGGGACCATGTAGCTGTTGTGAAAGTAAATATGCAAAGCACATAAAAGATAACGCTGTAAACAAATGGTTCAACATGGCACAAGTGAAAGCAGGGAATATCAATCAACATTGTAAACTAAAGGGAAAAAAAGGTACTGACCGCGCCGAGTCAATTTATTTGCTCCACAGTACGCAAATTCTTCAATTTCTGGAAGGCCAAACTTCTGTGTAGCCAGAACCTGATCATATAACTCATTGCAAGTTAGAAACTTTATTATAACAACACAAAAAGCCAAGGGTTCATAACTCAGACACCCATTGATCATTTACGCAGAAAAAAAAATGATGGAAAAGTTGATACCTTGTGATCCTGGGTTGATGGAAAACGGTCCTCTTCTTCAAGTTTGACAGCCATGCTTCTGGGTTTTTTATTTTTCCTGACAAAGACGCGAACTTTGGAGTGGGAACCTTCAAGAGAGGAAGTGGATGAGTTGGGATTGGGGGAAGATGCTTTGCAAAAGGTTTGAGTTTTCTCAGACATGATGACGCCCAAAGGAGAAGAAACTGAAACGACCAATGATAGATTTGAGAGTTGTTGTACCAGAGACATTTTCATGTGTGAAACTGAGTACATTCTTATTTTTGTTGATGAAAATATTTTTTTCTTCTACTTCAAGACTTTCTTATTTAAGTTTCTCTTATTTTTTAAAGGTTTAATTATTGATTGGTCTCCATTGAAAATATGAAAATCTTAATTTTTTTTATTTAAATTTATATTTTATATTGAATTTTATTCAAAATTTGTTTTATAATTTATATTTTATATTTAACTTTATTTATATTGAAATTTTATTACATTATTTTTTAATGTTATTATTTATTTAAATTTACATTTCAAATAAATGTTTTAAAATATGTAAAAATCAATAATTTCTATACAAATATTATAATTAATTTAGAAGTAATAATTTTATAATATTAAATTTTAAAAAAACTTAATCAAATATATTTTTAAAATCGTAGTTTTTAATAAAATACATGAAAGATGTTAGAGTGTTTCTCTGTGTACCTCACCAATTTATCCTGCATCTCTCAATTTTTGTATTATTTCAACTGTGCCCTTGTCACCCTTTCAGAACACATAAAATATTTTAACTGTTTTTATTTGAATGAGGGGTTACACACTTGTTCACGCTTGAAAGTGCGGTTACAATTTGAAATAGTCTAACCATAGTTAGAGGTACGGTAAATCATGCACGCAGTTTGAAATGCGGTTCTCGAACTAGAAAGTGTGGTGAAGCTTTTCCATTCCACATTTATTATATTTAATTGTTTTTAAATTTTATTTGCTTTTTATATTTTTTTATTAGTTTATTTAAATATTAAACATTTTGTGGTTAATATATTTTGTAATTTGTATTTTGTTTTTGTATTTCATATTTATTTAAATTTTATTTTTAACATAATTATTTTTCTGAATTTTTAAAATTTAATTTGTTTTTTTAAGTTTTTGAATCTATAATTATTTATTGATATTTTATTTTTTAATATGAATTATTATTTAGTTATTTGTTGTATATTTTTTGTTTTTATTCATTTATTAATTTAAATTTAATTTGTTGTATTTTGTGGTTTTCTTAAACTTTTTATATTGAATTGTTAACATTTTTTAATTTTTAATTTTTATTATATTTGATATTTATTTAAAGATTATTTATAATGTAATTAATTTGAAACTTATATTTGTTTGTTAATATGTAATGTTTTTGCAATTATTTATTTATTTAAAAGATGTTTATTGTGCATAAATTTTAATTTTTAAACTAATAAAAAATAAAAAACAAATCAAATTCAAAAAATAGTAAATCAAAACAAAAAGAAAGAAAACAAGACATTCATTCATCACACTTTTAGTTGTGGCTTAATGACTGCACTTCCAAGTGCGGCTACTGCAGTTCCAACTGCAGTGCGGTATGAACCGTATTTCCAATTGCGACACGATATGAATCGCACTTCCAATATCGACGCGATGTGAACCGCACTTCCAACTACGGTTATGGTCGATGCTCAACCCAATTTCCAAGTGCGGCAACCCCTGCAACCGCTCTTTCTCCGACGTGCTCTCAACCACCATGTTTCGACTCGACCTTCGTCGCATCCAACCCATAAATGCATCCAATTCAGACCTTCGTCCCATCCAACCCATAAATGCATCCAACCTAACACCAGCGTCCTCTCAACCACTGTGGTTAAGGTCTCGACCTTCATCCATTCAACTCAAAAATACATCCAACCCAGAAATACATCCTAGCACATACAAACAACATATACAAATACCACATACAAACAACACATACAAACAGCAGTCAAAAGATTTTGTGATTATGTGATTCTGACAGGGGTACAGTTGAAATAATAAAAAAATTGGAAGGTGCAGGATGAGACTAGTGAGGTGTAGGCAGAAACACTCAAGATGTTAATTGGTAAAGTTCAATAAACATATATTGAATTGGTATGAAATTTGGCTGAAACTTTTAATTGAAAATATAGGTTGAGAATAGACAATTAAATGATGTGTGGTTGGTGGTTATGATAATGTAAATGCTTTATGTTTTAAATAATTGGAAATTGAATTGGTAAGATATGATGTGATTGTTTTGAGGAAGCTGTTAAGTGATTATGTACTCTCTGCTTGCAAGTGTTACCATGTTTGTTTGGTGAATGATGGTTTTGCTTGATTTGTTGATTGATTAAGAGGGTTAGGTTTTGAGCAATTGGCTTAAATGATACACTTTGATCACTGTTTTGTATTCATTTGAGTTAAGAGACCAATTGATCAAGATGAAATCCAGTGGGTTCAACAATGGACATGATTCGTATAGTTGGACTTGACAATGAGCTTTTGGATATCTAAGAGGGTGTCAATGTGTTGCTAGTGCTGGGCACACTCACTCTGCCGTAAGTGCCACGCTGTTTTGTGTAATATCTTTGATGTATTTTTTGAGTCTTAATTGTGGTTACTCTATCTCTTACATTGATTTAAAAGATGAAACAAAGGTAGGAAGACAATGATTAAGAATGACAATGGTTTAAAAGATATCTGCGAATTTTAAAAATCTCATAGTATTTTAAAAAATTATATATTTTATAAATTTTTAAAATAAAAAATAAATACAGTTATAAAAAAATATAAATATAAATTAAATTAAATTAAATTTTAATTCTAATTAAATTTAATTTAATAAAATATAAATTAAAATTTAATTTTAATTAAACTTAAATTAATAAAATATAAATTTAATTTTAAATTTGACTTTTTACCGATAACATATATCAATAGGTATAAATAATATGATACCGTACCTGAACTGTTTATAAATGGATACTAAAATATTCGTTACTCATTGGTAATAGATACTTGTAAGTACCAATTATCTGTTTTCACATATGTAGTTTTTTTCTTCATCCCTAATCGTTATATGAGGTGATTCCCATAATGATTTTTTTTTTGTTATTTCATTGGGATGTGCATTAAGGTAAGAACGTGAAACTATATTGAACTCTGATAATCATTCATATTCGAGTATATGAGAATAATTAAGTGACAAGAGTGGTAGAAGATCCTAACACAAGGACAATTCTAGGGTTTATATATCGTAATAGTTATTAATCTTGTCTTGAGGGATGAACATTAGATACCACAAGTGTATATTTCATAAATTTTACTTGAGTGCATTTATTCTAACAAATTAAATCTTGAAGAGTCTAATTACATACATGAACTGGTGTGATGTTAATGATTGAATTTGCCACATTTATTAAAATGATTGGATGTTATAATAACTACCTTAATTGCTGTGAGAAAATAATCTGTATAAGGATAAAATTAAAATTTATTTATTTTAAATCATCTTTGAAAAGTTGTAAAAAAGCTTATACCCCTTTGTTTATGTTGTCTTCAGAGCTCTTACAGTCCTCCATTCATCCCTCATATATTGTCTCGCTGAGTGGTCCTTCCTCCTCTCTGGTTTAGTGTGGTGAGTTGTAGCAGCAGGGATAATTGTTCTCACACATTTGACATTTGCGTCTAGGTTGGTTGTTGTCATTTAAAAAATGTTGTTAAAAAAATGCTTGCTCTTGCTCATTTAAAATGCTTGGTCTGTTTCTATTAAAAAATGGTTGCTCTTGCTCTGTTAAAATGGTTGATCTGTTTTTGTTAAAAAAATGTTGTTATTGCTCTGTTAAAATGCTGAGAGGTGTAGGGAAAACCTCTCAAAAATGCTTGGTCTGTTTCTGTTAAAATAATATTGGTATGTTTGGTCTATTTCGCTGGGTTTGTGCACGGTGGAAGTGAGGATAGGGGTGCCGCAGTTGGGTAATGAAAGCCGCATTTGGAAATGCGGATAGGGGTCACCGCAGTTGGATTTATGTCAGCCGCAGTTGGATATGCGTTCGCTCTTAGTCGCACTTTTATCTCTGTTAGCCGCAGTTGGATATGCCTTCGCTGTTAGCCACAGTTAGATATGCGCTTTAGGTTTTGTTTATTGCTTTATTTTTTTTATTTTTTGCTTTATTATGTTACGTTAGTATATTAAAATTTTTTTGTTAATATTTTGTATATTTTTTTGTTAATATTTTATATTTTTATGTTCTGGAAATTTAATTTTTTTTTATGTTTTATTGTTAAATAATATTTAATATGTTTTTAGAGTATGTTTAGAATTTTTTTATTTGTTTGTTAATTTTTTTTAATTAGTTGTTAGTCTACAAAATGTTAAATAACGCTAACAGATAGAGCTTTGTATTTGCTTTTTGGCGAATAGATACACTAGAAGTGTAGTTAAAGAATGACCTTTACTCTTGTAACCCTTGAAACCTCTTCGGCGAATACAACCATTTAAACTAACCTGGATATACTCTTTGTTAGTAGCTTCTTCCTCCTCCTCTCCTCCTCCAATGTGCACAACACCACCACCACCACTCTATAACTCTCAACTCAGAAAACAAATAATAGTAAAAATGAAGTGAACAAAAGGCTACTGAAAAGTAAAAAACTGAGAAAGAGGAAAGAGATGCATGATAGGGTTTATAAAATTAGAAAACATTCAAAATTGTTGGTGGTTGGGAGAATTGTTGGTGGTTAGGAAATCATTAAGTTATCATTAATTTTCTTTTGACTTAATAATTGAGAGACAAATATGTAAAATTAGAGGTGGATGGTGAAACATTCAAAGAAAATCATTCTTACATATTTATCTTTAAACTTTTAGAGGATTATAAACTAAATGACGTTTTATTTAATAATGTTATATTCTTATATGAGATTCACTATATCACTAACACACCATTGATAATATCGCTTAATAATTTTTTAACACAACTTGAAATTTTAACCGAGGAAAATAAAAAATATTAATATTAACCTATATTCACTTATTTTATTGAAAATAGTTGCGTATTTGAAACTCTGGTTTGGTTAAATACTTTACAATTTCCAAGGCAGATTTTTACATTCCCATACACTAAATTTTTGAACATGAAGTTATTGCTTTGGCGTGGAATGAAAATAACTTAAAAATAACACATGACATTAGTAATTATAACCACAATGGTCTTAAAACAAGCAAAACACACACATTACAGTATTAATTATAACAACAATTCTCTTAAAACAAGCATAATGTACACCAAATTTCAGCTTAATTTTTTTATTCCTTTTTGAAAGGAGTTACTATTTTTTTTTCTAAGATCAAATGAATGCTGACAAACATGTACACTAATATTATCAATATTACAACTAATAAAGTACATTTAATAGTATTTTTTTATATACAATTAATAATATTAATACTATAGAATTCATTTAAGATTATTACCCCTCACAATTAACAGTATTATAACCAATAAATATATTCAATATATTTAATACTATTTTTTTAATATTTTTTTAAAGAAAGCTAATAAATTATAATTACAATTATCTTAACTGTAGATATATAACTTTTTAACATGCTCTTATAAAAAAAATAAATTAATATTATAAATATAATTTAATTTAACCAGTTAAATTACTAACCTATATTCGTCTGGAATCTTAATTACAAAAATATGACGACAAATTCTGAATGAAGTTTTCTTTTTATCTCAAATTCTAAATAGCACACTTAAGTACAATCTCGAAATTATTTAATATGAAAAAGTATGACTTTAGTTGTAAGATGTAAGCAAAATATTTTGCAATTACAATACTTCCAGAAATTAAAAAAAATCATTTTAGTTATTTTAGTTTTCCTATTATGCTGCATTCATAATTTTATTCACTATTTTTTTTAAATAGAAAGTTTCCATTATTAAAATATCTATGATTTTGGTGTAATCCTTAATTGTACTGTATTATGGAAATTCTAAATCTAACATTTTTCAATATGGCGTAATTAAATATAAAATATAAAAATAAAAGAATTAAACTATAAAGAGAAAAAGAAAAATATTTAAACCAAAATTATTTATTTGCGAAGATGCGAAAAGACTATTATGTATCTTTAGTATGCTGATGGGTTTCTCATATACTTCTGCCGAAATCAAAATAGAAAATGCTCTCATAAGGAAATTGTGTGCAGTGTGGAATGTATGAGCCAATACTTTGAATTGAGCATTCTTCACTCTTCGGCTCACTGTGAGTTCTCTTTTGATCTGCATTTTCTTTCTGCATTGCGACTCCTGTGAGATTCTGTCTGGCTTTTGGAATCAATTAAATTATTTTGTTTTCCATTTTTTTGTTATTTTTGTTTTTCGGCCGAGTTTCTGTCTATCTAAACACCTATTAGGGTATTCATTGCGCAAAAACTACAAAATTATGTGAAAAAATGGGGAAAATTTTTCTGAAATTTGTGTGAGTCTAATTTTTATGGTTGATAATCATGCATGTTCAATTAAAGAGTGTTTCTTTGTTATATGAATATTTAACTACTTGTTCAATTTGTTAAGGTTGTGTTTGGATGATGATCCTTATTTAAGATAATTATTTTTATTTAAAATAAAATAAAATTGTATTTTCTTAATATAAATCTTAGGGTAATAAAAACTAGCTTAATTAATTTTTTATGCATGCACTGTAATTAATTATTATTTTAAAAAAAAAATCTTTTGAGATATTTTTTCGTAAAATTTGATTGTAAATATGCAATTTTGGTGTAAGATGGTTGAGTTATGTTTCAATAACCGTAGCTTGTGTTTTTTTTCTTCTTACACTTAAACACTTGTTCACAAGTTAATTTTGTCAGCATCAATACAGTAATACCACATTCTGAAAGTAGGTGACAGACCTTGAACATGGTTCCATCCGATGTTTGTCCGACGGAAGATGCAATTAAGATATTTATAGAGCACTTGGTAGACCCATTGCTGCCAGCAAAGTCTTCTGTTCAGGATTACCCATCACCATCTCAACAGAAGTTAGTAGCAAGACAGGTGTTTATTTTGTTTACCTCTCTTTGTGTTTTTATAACCATCCAACTATTAAATCTATGAGGTTTTTTTGGACATTAATTTTTATGATTTGTTTTATTGGTTGTTTTGAGGAAATATTGACTTTAGGAATTGTTCAACATACTAGAGATTGTTTTCACTTATATTTTCCTTATTCTTACTTTCTATTTAGATTACTTTCATGTTTTGGTTGCATGGAGTATTGAAAGCATGTTTGTACCTTGTACATTATGACTACAATGCTATTTCATTTACTTTTGTCCTTGTGCATCTCATTAAAAATGGAAATAAACAATCTATGTTCATATTACCTTATGATTTATAAACTACAATATGAGTTTAGATCTATAGGAGAGCAGGAGGAGGATAATTGTTGGGAATAATCCAAGTGTGAATCAAAGTCTCACATTGGGTAAAAGAGACAAAGTTAAACACTATATAAGATGAAAAACTCATAAACTCATTGCCTTTAGGTTTTGGATTAAAAGTGGTGTCAAATATCTTATATGTGTTAATATATATATATTATATATATATTATATATATATATATATAATGTATGTATGTATGTAACCTCCCCCTAATGATATCCCTCCTATAAAAATATAAACCAATCAATATCATCTCTAGTTACTGATCTTCCTGTTTGATTGTTTTTTCTGTTTCAGGTGCGATCGGTTGTCTTACTTTACAATTACTACCAAAGGAAACGACATCCACAACTTGAATATCTTCCATTAAATGAATTTTCCAAGTTGGTTGTGGTTTTGAGGCCAGCTTTATTAGCACATATGCAATTCATGCAAAATTCACATGAAGAAGAGCTCACTAACGTGGAGAAGCAACTATCATTGACAGAAAAGATGATTATGGAAGCTTGTGATGTATCTAAATCTTTAGATGCATCAAAGAATGTTCCTAATATAGAGGGATGGCCCATTACAAAAGTAGCTATCCTTTTAATTGACAGTAAGAAGGAGAAATGCTTTTTGCTGTTTGGTTCCATTACCAGTGGGGTATGGTCTCTGGTAGAAAAAAGTTTGGACACCTCCAGCCAAAGTTCTCTGATTTCGAAAGGTCTGGACACCTCCTGCCAAAGTTCTCTGGGGTTGAAAGGTCTGGTTACCTCCAATCAAAGTTCTGAAGTTACACCGGGAACAAAACAATATAAAAAGAAAAGAGTCCTTAAAAAATCTTCAAAGGATGAATTAAAAGTCAACGAAGATGTGTTTCTGCAAGTTGGGTATTCTGCTATAAAGGAAGCCACAGGTAATTATTGCATTTTTTTATTTTTAATATTTTAATTTTATCATGTGCTTCTGAGACACAAATAGCTGAGTATGATTCGTGTACTATGGTACAGGTATCAATAATACTGATATTTTTCTTTTGGAGAGTGGCACTATGTATTCTGAGAGTAAAGAGAAGGAAGCTTCTCGGTTTTATATAATGCAGTGCTCCGAGACGATCAATGAAGAAGTTTTTGAAGTTCCTATCCAAGATTTAATTAAAAGGTTCGTTTTAATTACTATTGTGTGATGACTCAGATTCTGATGACAGGGAAATGGATCTTTGTTGTGTCCGGCATTCAGGTGTAGTCACGTGTTTTCTCCCTATTGCAGTGAAAAACGTACTCATGCTCATACAGTACTGCACATTAATGTCACTATCGAATCAAGTTATGAACTATTTACAAATCTTTGAGAATTAAATGCTATATTAGCCTTCTGTTTTGTTATATATAAGAAAAATATAATTATGCAAAATGTTTTTGGGTAGATGAATGATTAATTGTTAGCAAAAAGTGTTGCAATCTTATTTAAAGGGTGTGTTTAGCTGAACAGAAAACGTTGTACAGTCTGTTTCTTCTGCGGTAATATATTTATTTATTTAATTCTTAGACATTTGTCTCTTTGCATTTATATGACCTTCACAAAGAAGTAAAGCTGACTCTGTACATGTTTCTGAATAACGTTTGTGTCTTCATTTTGCATAGCTTGCAGGGACCTTTGGTCACTAAGAGTTCTGGAAGTTGGATGATCACTCCTGTAATGGACTACTTTCATGTGCTTCCATGCTATGAAGTAATATCAAAGTGGATATCCAGGTTGACATGTTCTCCTTTTTTTAAAAAAAACTGTTTTTTTAGATTTTAGCAGCATTTTGAATTCCATGTTCCTTAAGGAATGATATTTTACTTGATGCTTAATGATTTCATCAAGTACACTTTACTTGAGGTCATAAGTTTAGCAACTTGGGAAAAAAAGTAAAAAGTATAAATATTGTTCTGCTTTTCAAATCTCATTTCAGTTACAATGATTGTGCTTAAACCACTTGCTCATTTATGGTACTAATTTCAGTTGCACTTTTGACCGAGTCTGTTTTGGTACCTTTACAACATCAAATTCATAGTGGGATTTACTAATATTCTAGCATTTCCAAGCCTTGATATCATAGAATTTAAAGAGGTTCTTTAGTGTTAACATATAGTTTTTCTCAGAATTATCATCTGTCACAACACAAGTAATAATGTAGAGTTAATGTATGAGATTTTCAAATATTTGCTCATGGAGTTCCTACATGCTTATTGGATTATTTTTGGAAATTTTTTCCAAGATCCCCTCCATTAGCTGTCGGAAATCCTTAATACAATGTTCTTCTATTTTTAGTCATTTTCACTTTTTTTTTGTCCTTATCTCCATTCACTTCTTGTGTAATATATTCTATCTTGGCAGAGAAGCATTCTCAAATACTTTGCAAGATACAAGGGTAACAGAGAAAAATATAAAGGTGGACACCCCTGAAGTAACAGAATTTTATGTAAATGAGGACATGTTTACCGCTCATGATAGTAAGCCAAACAATGATAATATTGATTCACCAAAGCAGAAAGAGAACACTGGAAGTTGCACACTTGCATTATCTGATTCTATATATGAGCCCATGGAAATGACCATGAATGAAAATTCAATTTTAAAATCAAAGATCAAAGAAAAGTATCAGTATATTATTGACAATACTGTACAAGTAGATGAAGATCTTGAAAGAAATAATCCATGTGTGAAGTATAATTTTAACGGCCCTGCAAGTACTGTCAAGGTTTGTAACTTGCTTACCTTTCTAGTTATTGAACTTATTGATTTCATTAAATCATGTTCATATGTGCTTTCTTTGATTATCTTTCCTAATAATTTTTGTGTTTGGACGAGTTTTTTTGGATTCGGGGAGCAATTTTACATCTAAAATTATGACGATTTTGGCTAGATTTTCTTTTTACTCTGAGAAAAGATCTTTTTCAAAACACAAGCTTTGTGATCTCTTAGTTAACCTATATTTTAGCTATTTAAGTATCCTTAAATTTTCCAAGATTGAAAACTTCCTATCGTGTGCAAATCATATAGCTGCCATATTTTTGGCATATGCTCCCTTAGGTAATCTATAATTTATCTATACAGAAATCCTTAATGCAAAAATACTAAATAATTGCAAACTTCCTGTGGTATATGCAGATACTTAAATTATGACTATTTTGGCTTGAGAAAAGTTTTTTTTCAAAACACAAGCTTTGTGATCTCTTAGTTAATCTATAATTTAGCTATTTAAGTATCCTTAATGCAAAAATACTCCAAAATTGAAAACTTCCTATTGCATACACATGATATAGGCGCCATATTTTTGGCATGTGCTCTCTTAGGTAAGCTATATTTTATCTATTCAGGAATCCTTAATGCAAAAATACTCCAAAATTGGAAACTTCCTATATTATGCACATCATACAGCTGCCATACTTCTAGCATAGCTGAGATTGTTGTTTTGGATGTATGCAAAATGTCTCGATGGCAATCAAATTTACTTTCAGAATCATTGTTTTTGTCCAAAACCATTTAACTTTGGACCTACTAATCAATATATATATATATATATATATATATATATATATATATATATATATATATATATATATATATATATATATATATATATAAACCTTTTCTGACCCTAATTTATGTACACTTGTACAAATGGAACGAGAAGCTGGGTTAAATAATTTAGAAAAGTACTTGAAAAATAAATCATCTTCATTTTTAATGAACTAAATCCCTTGAAAATAGATTCAATAGAGGGGCTTCTGCTAATCTTGAAAAAGGTTGGCCAAACACTACCTAAGAGTTGCATTTTGTGAATAATTCATTACTGCAATGAAGATTGTGATTTCATTATGGTATCTGTCCCTATGAGCATAACAGCTTAGATATATGCCAAAGTCCAGAAGAGGAGTCCTCATGAGTAATTATCAACTTATGATAAAGTTATAATAGTTAAATTTATCGAATTGTTTAGAATATTTCATTCATTAAATTCTTATGTAAATGTACCAAAATTCGTTTTGTGAATATTAATTTAAGCTTTGTAAAATTGTCAAACGGTCATGTTTATTATTTATGAAATATTTTTAATACTATTATTCTATTGATATATAAATATGTTGTTGCTTGTCATGTAAGTTCTCAAAATAAGTTTTTTTTCAAAGTTTATGAATTCAAATAATAATTATGTTTCTAAATGAGCTGCACCTCTCTGCCATCCATGATTGTTGAGCTTAGTTCAGTTGTGTATCATCTGTAACCTAACTGAATGCCATTGTTTTGTTAGGCTTTAAATGTTGATTCAACAAATATGCTCGTTACTGAAGGTGGAACCAGCAATCTTGCTTCTTTGCACAATAGTTATGCCAATAGGCCCAATATCTCACCTGAAAAAGGCACTGTAGATGGCCGTATTCTGATTTCAAATCATTCTGCGTCAGATCAAGAGGAGCTCAAAGTTCTTTCAGATTCGAAAAAGATATTGACTCAAACTGCCCTAGCTACTTTGATACGAAGGAGGAATGAATTGGTAAAACTTCATTGCGTTCTTCTATTTACAATAATGATTATACTCTATATTCATTCTCAGTAGCCATCAATGGGCACTGAGAACACACACTCGTATCCTAGGAGAACATATATACATGTAATCTTAAGACATATATATAGTTCTATACAAATGTAATAGTAACTTGGTTGAATCCGTACGCCATTTGTTTTCATCATTTTTGGCTTACCTACCACTAAGCTTTTAATTTTAGAAATAACTAACGAGTAGCACATATTACCCGATGTACATGCTTGCATGTGTTGTTGTGACTATTAAAGCAGTATTCTGCTTCCATAGCCATATCTACTATGCTGGTTTTACTTAAATTTAAGGATTACATTGCTACTGCTTTGAATGTTAAAAAATTCTATATTTGCATATATCTGAGATTTAGTTACTCCATTCAGGCCCTTCAGCAGCGCAAGATAGAGGACGAGATTGCTGTTTGTGATGGAAATATCCAGAAAATATTAAGTGGTGTGTTTTCCTTTCAGTGTCCTGCGTTTTTCTTCTCTGGTATTTTCAGTATGACCCCCTACCCCATTGGTGATTCTCATGGTTTATCCTCTCCTAATTGTTATTTTTGTTCTTATTATTAATACTGTTATATTTCTATCTATCAAACTCTAGAGTAAGTCTGATACTGGTTTAGGCAGTGATTATTGGCTTCTTTTAGGCATTTTTATCACTTTGTATGATTTTCTGTCATTTGCAAGGTATTCATTAAACTCAATATTGTTTCTATTCAACCTCTCCGCCCCTGTTTTTCTAGGGTCTGTCCATGGTGTTGGGATCTTCCAAATTCAACTTACGTAAAAAACATTTCAAATAATACACACACATAAACATACATATAGGGAATATGCTGTGTTGCCAAGATATTGTGAATTCAACAAGCATACTCAAGCTGCTATGAGGATCTCTGATCTGCTAAATGAACAATTTTGTTAATGATCAGCTGCTCTTTTTCCTTTGCATCTGATTGTGATGGCCGATATATGCTATATTCGCTGATGATTAAAGTCCTATTATATACTATGCAGAAGATTTTTTAATGGTAGAATTAGTTAGAGCCTGAGAAAATAATTGACTTCGAGCTGTGAACCAGATATACTAGAACTAAAAATGAACTGTGAACAAACACTGATTTTTCATGTGTCTTTTGGACAAATGTAGACGGGGAAGATAACTTTAGATTAAAGATTGAATCAATTATAGAAGGCTGCAATGGTACATGGCTCTGGAATCAAGAAAGGGTGTGTGGACAACAAATCCCACCTCTTAAGAGGAAAAAATTGTCAGAGGCTGTCTTTATCACACAAAGTTCATGCCAGGTAAAGCAATGTTCTATTTACATTCTTGGAGTCAAAGGTGAAAATGTTATCTCTTATATGATGCTTTATTATTCAATTTAGTAGTGTGCACACAGGATCAAATGATTGTGTTGCTAATTTCTTGGAAGCATTGTTTCTGGTAGACGTAAGTACTGAAGCTAGAATGAAATGGTTTAAAAAGTATGTAGGGGTTTAGGGTATGTTAATTGTAAGTTAATTTGAACAATGCCGCTCATAGAATTGTTTATACGCTGCTTGGTTTCATCTGTACAATTGTACACATTTTTACCACTCGCCAAAAGCTCATTTTTGACAAATGACTTATTTTCATTTTGTGCTGTGTACATCTCTGTGAAGCACCTCAGTTTGACTTTATCACCTACCTTTGTTCTGTGATGTTTTCTTTTCTTGTGTGGCATTTTTCAATTATACATTTTGGTAGTGATCTATCACCTTTAAAAAATATATAAGAACATTACTTATCAATTAGCTGAACAAGTCCCCTATCCTCCTTATTTTCATTGAAATAAAGTATTTAGAACTATGGAAATCTTGCAGGAACTAGATGATATATGTCGCACAAACAATTGGGTCCTGCCAACTTATCATCTATCTCAATCAGAGGGTAAGGCTATCTAACCTAAACTTTAAGCACAAGCGGCATAAATTCTCTATATGAATCAAGAAATAATTAAGATTTGATCATTGTGCTTTTTGTTCACCTTATTAATGGCCAATAGTTATTCATGTGTCTACGATGAGAAAATATGATACACCCTAATCTGACAAATCAAATCTAACTGGTGTTTCTATTGAAGGTGGATTCAAAGCCAATGTAACTGTTAAAGGAGTGGAGTTTCAGTGTTCATTTGAAGGTAAAATGGGTTCCAGTCCTTCTGAAGCAAGAGAATCAGCTGCAGTTCAGATGATAACGAACTTGAGAAGTATAGCAAAATTAGAAGAGTGATATTGGAAGATTAGAAATGATCTGTTTCCCTTTTTGTTACTAGTCTTTTCTAGAATTACATCAATCTGGCAAAATATCATGTCAGTCTTCGATCATTTTTACTGAATTCTGTTAAAATGACTGCATTTTCTAATCTCTTCGGTTCTGGGATCTTGCATTTAACACAAATGATATTGATATGTGATTAATTCTTGTCAACTATGTTGTTTATTATTTCAATTTTTCCCTCACCTTTTTTCGTTTACATAGTTGCTAAGTTAGGTCGTGCTCCATCTTATTTTTTTTCTTCGGAATATATCCTTAGAATGTATTTATCAAATTATTAAATGTGTTTAATATTTCTACATCTTAACTGTTCTTTTACTCTGTAAAATCGTGTTGTACATATTTTTGAGTTTTTTCTTGTGAGAAGTAAACACAACAACAAAAAGGACCATCTAAGAAAATAAACTAGTGAGGGAGAAAAACAGATGGCAATAAACTTGGCAACTAAATAAAAATATCAAAAGTTTGATAGACATGCAACACATGCTTAGAAAGCTAATAAGGACAAATTAACTTATTTAAACTCTTTCTGGTTGATAGAAACAACTCAATACAATAGTATACTAAAGGTCACCAAACTTGTGTTTCTCTGGTTATAGAGAAAAAGAGAAAGTATTTTCATGTGAAAAGAGATGCGTGGATTAGAGAAACTTGTTTGAAGGAAGTTGCTATGAAGAAAATGGAAGACGTGGGTTTCACAATATTCTTGTCGTATCTTTATAATGGTGAGATTTGGAAAGATAGCTAACTAGTCTATGCAATTTCAAAAAAATGACCAAATTTATGATTATGTTATGTTATATAGCATATATAATAGATTTTGTTATGTTATATACCACAATTAATTCTAATTTATAATTTTTTTAATGATACTTAATATGTTGTAAATATATTTTTGAATTTTAATAACATAAAATTTAAGTTTTGATATTATATGAAATAATTTTGATTTGTTATAAAATACATTTTTTTAAAGATTTTATAATGATTTATTTTTTCATTTTAATTTAACATTTATTCTAATTTTAATCTATATTTTCAACAAATATTTTTTAAAAAGTAGTTATATTTTATTTTTAATATAGAGTACTTTGATAAATTTTAAATATATCAATTTATAACTTTTTATTCTATCACATCAACTAAACCGCTCTTAAATTTTTCATTATTTTTTTTTACTTATTTTCCTGTTTAACCAAATAATTGCTTTTTTTTTTGTTTTTTTTTTCGCTAATTCATTTTCATCCCTCACCTCGTTTCAAATAAAACATATAAGAGAAGCACTGTGCAGACAGAAGAGTAGCAATCACCACAATCCACAAGAGATATTTACCTTGCATGTAAAGTGTTTAGAAAGAGTTCCTCTATAACAACCTGATAACAGGTCCCAATACTAACATGGTTTTATCTTGAATGAAAAAGCAAAAAACAAACTGATTTCAACTTCAAACTTAATAATCACATATATTTCACCTTATTAAAGTTTCAGAAAATATCTTATCTTAATTTTGATTTACAACACTTGCTGCTAAAAGACATTCAACATGAAAGAAAAAAACAATACTAAACTAAATGCATGATTGTCAGTTGACATAGAATAATTATTATAGTTGCTAGTGGTTGACAACAGAAAACAAAAGTTCTATCCTCTGAGAGCATAATGCTAAACATGCTGTTGGCATAAATATCTAATCCTAATATCCTACAAATACAATCATTGAGAATGTAGACTACAGCTTTGGACAATTGTGGCTTTTGGGGGTAGAAGGAGATGGAAGAAACTTCTGTACTCAATCAAATGACACTGAAATTAAAAAAAAAAAATCCCGACTTTACAGTAAAATTCTTTCTTTTTTAAATCATTAAGGAAAATCCCAGTAGTTAGAAATTTGCATCATCCTCTACAAAATTCAACAAAAACTTCAAAACCGAAGCCTTAAGATCCCCATTCACTCCTTTATTTTTTGTTTCAAACACACCCTTCATAATTCTTGTGTAAAGCCTTTCAAGTTGTGGAATGCTGAAACTTTCACTACGCTTCACAAAAAGCTGCTTGACAGATTCCACTTTTCTCAAAAATTCATCATCTAGCACTGTGACATCCTGGGGACTGTTGCCATCAGCAAGGTTGTGTGTACAAGTTCCATGCAAGTTTTCTTCAATTGACATAGGTTCAAGCCCTTTAGCATTAGTGTCATTAGGTTGATGCTCCCGGGAAGACTTTGGCGGAACAGAATCTTGCGACTTGTCTTCTGCTATCAACACAATTTGAATGAACTTTAAAATCACTATTTGAACTGAAGTTTGCAGGTATATGGAAACAAGTGAAGAAGAAACTAATTTGAAACCAAATCACACAAATATAATATTTGTTTTAAGCATAACCAAGCACATAAGTGTGTTAAAAGCAAGGACTTGAAAAGCAAAGATGTCTACCCACTCATAACTATCATGCCTCATACCTGCATGCACTTCGGTGATCTTCTTAGCTCGCTTCAATGCCTCATAACTCTGATCCACGTTAACCTCTGGTTGGACATGACGAAGTCGAGCACTCATTCTAGTACCAGTACCCAGCTGCACAACAGGAGAAGCAGGGAATGTTGAATCCTCTAATTCATCAGACAGTTGAACTGGGCCACCTTGGCTAGCAATCTTGTCACAATAAGCAACCAGTGCTGGATCCATTTGTGAGAGCATTCCATGCACCTGAAGAAGTACAGAAAAGAAAAAATAAGATACGGAGGAGCACTTGCTAGACAGCAGTCAACATCAAGATGTAAAACTTCAGTCCAGAGAAAGTCCATGCACCGCATCACGCAGCTCACAAGCTCTACTGACAATCCTAGCACCGTTGTAATCCTCTCCATTGTAGGCCTGAGTTGCAGAAGAACCAAACTTAAGACATGCTTTGAATATTAGAATTAGTGTATGAAGCATTTTCAATATATATAGCCCAACTGCCCCCGACCAAAAAAAAAAAAAATTAAGGCACAAATACATGCCTTTGCATTGGATACAATAAGATTGATATCCTGCATGAATGCAGTACATGTAATATATTGGCCATTATCAACATGCTGCAGGATGGTAGCCATGTCTATTGGGTTCTGTATAATTGACCGGTAATTTGGTGCATCTTCGTCTGACACTGGATAATGGAAGGCATTAAATCTTTTGTCATACAGTATCCTGTAACATGGACAAAAATACATATATGTATTGAGAGAGGATGCATCCAGTTAATTAAAGGTATTAACGAGCCATACAAAGCCAACAACAGTACATTAAGCAAAAGTTGACATACCGGTTGCAAATATCTCTAAGGCACATTCGTAACCTGCGAAGTGCATGTTGCTCAGCTTCCACCTTTGCTTTTAGCTCAGATACTTTTGGACCAGTAGCCAATTTTGGTGCCTTAGGAAGTTCAGGGAGGTATCCCGTATCTTGTGACTTCTTGTTGATTCCCTCCAACAATATTGACATAACAGCTTCTATTAAAAGATTGAAAAACAAAGTCCTATCTTTGGCACATGGCATATTCACTTGATAACTGTTGCAAAGAGAAAGAGGGTGAATGGAGAACTAGAAACAAAGGCATGGAGAGTACTTTCAGATTCAAAGAAAAAAATATTACTCAATTTTCAACCTTTGCATTTGAACAAACCTACAGTCATTTAACTACTTTGGGAATAACCAATCACATAGACTTCAGTAACGTGATAGGGCACTGAATACTGACGGTAAATATTCTACTACCTCCCTTAAACTAATTTCCCCCATACAAAACCATCCACTAAAAATGATATAATTACATACATAGTACTGGTAAAGAAAAAGCCATTTTCTTTGCCTTGGAGCTAAAACAATATACTTGCAGTAAATTATATCATGCATACATTGTGCGATGAGGGAAAACTGAAGTAGGCACTTCCTCAACTTCAGCAGGTTCAACAGAGGATGTACCAAGCAGTAAGATAGGCAGGTCAGATGGTAATTCTTCCAGCAAAGTCAGGAGAACAGCCCTGAGCTGCTCATGAGACTGCAGGATAATTTAAAACAATCAAGCTCAGTTCATATTAAAAAGTAATTTTGGGCATTAAAATCAGTTCATTTATCATATATAATTACAGGTAACCAAGATATACTCACAGTTTCCCACCAAACATCAAACTGTGGTAAATAAAGAATTGATGGTGTTGTTCTTCTAGCTTCACTAAATATATGTACTAATGCCTCTTCTGGTGTCTTTGCACTGGGATCTGACAGAAGAGATGGGAGTCCTAATGAATGCACAGGAAACTTTTCCAGCTCATGTAAAACCGCAGGGCCAAGATGATCCTGTTAAACTAGAGCAGTAAGTATATTCAATATTAAGTTGCTGTAATGAATAATTTATCAACAACAACATAAGGTTACAAGAAAATTACCAGCCCTGTACCTTCACCACCACAAAGTAGAAGCCTAGGTCGATACACAAGTGGAATTGCAGACCCGTAGGACAGCATTGAAAGTTTAGTCAACTCAGATGCAATAGAAGCTGCGGGGAAAATATCAGATATAACACTCATGGCTTTCTCTAAATGTCGCTGGAGACATGGTTGAACTACTAGAGACAATGGCCTAGAGTGCACAATGGCTCCTCTATGAGCAGCAGGAGTAATAGTAGACATTGCTTCAATAAAATGAGTCTTTTCTACATTGACAGAATCAACATCTATAACAAATTTGTCATCACTTGTATAAACTTGTGGATACTTTTGCCGAAATGCATGGATGGCAGCTTCAGTACAAAGAGCTTTCAGATCAGCACCACAGTAACCTACACAACTGGCTGCAAGTTCCTTTTTCAGCTCATTTGGAGGAGGATGTTTCCACTTACGAGTATGAATGTCTAATATCTCAGCACGTGCCTCACAACCAGGTAAGGGAAAGTTAAACTCTCGATCAAATCTACCAGGGCGTCGTAAGGCTCCATCAATAGCATCAATCCTGTTGGTAGCTCCAATTAAAACAACTTGCCCGCGAGAGTCAAGACCATCCATCAAAGCAAGCAAAGTGGACACAATTGAATTGTGAATTTGTTCCTGCTTGCTAGACCTCACAGGTGCAAGTCCATCTATCTCATCAAAGAAGATAATAGAAGGTTGATTCCTTTGTGCTTCCTCAAAGAGTAGTTTCAATTGTCTTTCAGCCTCACCAACCCACTTGCTCAGCACATCTGCTCCTTTGCGCATGTAAAAGCTAACCTTTTGGCCAGCTTTTGAAGCAGCACAAGCCAAAGCCCTTGCAATCAATGTTTTCCCTGTGCCAGGGGGGCCACACAACAACACTCCCCTAGGTGGAGTTATGTGGTAACTTGCAAAAAAATCCGGATATAGTAATGGAAAGAAAACCATTTCCTTTAGAGCATCAATGTATTCAGAGAGCCCACCTATATCATCAAAACTAACACTATCGTCAACCTGTAAGGGTTGGATATCTGCTCCACCCTTGGAGCTTGGTCCAGCAGTTTGAATCCCAGATGTAAGAGTAGCCAAAGCATCACCCTGATGACCCCAACCTGATGCAGCAAGATTTAATCCAAAAGCTGTTGTTCCATGCATGTCTAAGCCTCCAAAAAGCCAAGGTGGACCAGATCTGTTACCACCTCGCCCCCATGAAATAGCTGGGCCTTGGT
This sequence comes from Vigna angularis, assembly GCF_016808095.1. NCBI lineage: Eukaryota > Viridiplantae > Streptophyta > Magnoliopsida > Fabales > Fabaceae > Vigna > Vigna angularis. Next base: position 36,733,233 of record NC_068974.1, read on the forward strand.
CCAGCTCATCCACAAGAAGTGAGTCATCAGAATCTTCAGGCCTTGCTAAACGATGACGCTTATGAACTCGTGATCCACCTTTCCTTACATCCCTGCTGACCTTGGTACCCATACCTTGATGTAACACTCTTCGAGGAGACCTAGGCCGAGCCTTTCTTTCCTCCATAGAGAACCTCCGAACATCTGAACGATTCCGAAGATCATAGCGCCTTCTTCCATCCTGCTCTTCTTCACCCTCTTCATCATCACCATCTTCATCACCTTCATCTTCACCCTCTGCGTCCCCCTCAATCTCATTTTGGCCATCATCTGCATCATTTTCCTCAGCATCATTTCCATTTTCTGTTTCATCTTGATCAACCTTTTCCTCTGACAGGTCTTGCTCATCATCTGACTCTGAAATCAATCGTTCTATCACAGCACCCTTTGAACGACGAGGACGTAAGCCTTCACGTCGAGGTGCTGGCTTAGTATTGTCTGCTCTTTTGCGCTTAGAAGACATCAAACCATCCCGTTTGACTCTATTTTTAATCTGGTTTCTCAATGAGGGATATGCAGGTCTCTGGAACACAGACACATACCTTCAGCCCAAATTATAGCAAATTCAAGTTTATTAAACAAAATTTTGTATTATTGAGTATAAAACCTCACCATTAAGTCTTCGTCTTCAGCTCCAGAGCTATCTGTAAAATCTTCAAGATTTACATTAATCCTTCTCTTCCTTGTTGAACGGCGAAGGTTGGCAGAGCCAGACTAAGAGAAGTACAGATAAAACAACCCGAGGATTTAGATACATCCCATGTAATACTGATGAATTATAGTAAGCATCTAATCAAATTCAGCAAATGACACAATTCAGAGTAATGGGTGAAATAGAATGCAGAGTCCAACATTAGAAAAACAATAATACCCACCACTACCTACTAAATTCACACCCTTCGATCTTTTTTAAAGAATTATACCAATTCATAAAAACAATCAATTGCGTTTGCCTGTCAAAAATATCTCAAAAGAAGCCAAAACAAAGAAACAGGGAGAACAGTTATTGTGCACAATCATATTCAGCAAAGCAGAGACCAGAGGTTGATGAAGTTAAGGTATCTGATTATAGATCAAGCAAACTTGGTTGCTAAAGTAGAACATTTTGTTAAGTTATCAGTGAAGGCAACATAGATTAGATTGGAAGAAACTATTACATCTAGAATTTTATACATAGATAGTAAATAATTTAGTGCTTGGTTGCTATAATCAATTGTCAGTATGACACTTGTTATATTTGAATAGTTCTATATTAAAATGGACACTGCAGAGCAGTTATTTCTATAAGCAAGTACAAACTACTTTGCAGTAAACTTAAAAATATTATGCAGGATTTTAGAAAAAGCTCTCTGCCAATCCCAAATTTTGCTAATAATAACCCCCAAATGAGTACGAGTCAGAACCTGGTGATTTACAACTAAACACATTTCCAGCACATTTAGAGGAAAACTTCTTTGAAGAAAATAGTATACAAATACAACTAATTAATAGTGAGTATTCTGAGCAAACAATTGTTTTCGTGTTTGGATATAATTCTTTTAAAAACACAAACAGAGACTACTAACAAAGACACAACATCATCAATTGTCCACAGCCTTATCTTAACTTCACGAGAGAAGAAAAGATAGCAATTTGTTTTTAAATTCTAAAAAGACGACATAAACAACAAAAAAATGAGTCTTGTGAAGCATTCATACAAACACACATCAGTATACAGACCATTTGAGCTAATTACATCAAATACCATTGTCCACATAAAAGCCTTGACAATTAGTTAGAGGACCTTTGAAAGAAAGAGCCAGGTAGGGAAACATTTCACACAAGAGGACTGTGAATCAACAAAACAGAATGAGGATTCACCTGGATAAGATGCAAATGGATTCAAAGATCACAGTCAAGTAACAAATAACAATGGAAAGCACAAAGCAGTATTATGATAAAGCAACTGTTAGGATCTAGGATGTTAGGATAGATTGGGTTGAGGACTGAGCGATTAAAGGTGTGAGGGTGTCGGTTGTAAAGGGGGAGTGGGTAAGAGCTGCTATAAATAGAGCTCTTGTAACTTTGTAGAGGATATCAAGTATATTTTGTTGTAAAGACAAGATTCTAGCCTGTAGAGGGAGGTTATGCTCCCAACCAGGGAGGTTATGCTCCCAACCCATTCTTTGTACAGTGCCTATTCGTTCTAAAATAAGAGAATTTCTTTCATTCATCTTTGTATTCTGTTGGGTGAGAGTGTGTTTGGTTTAGGTTTCAGACATAGAAACCTAACAAATTGGTCCGACCTGCCGTTTCGAGAAGCGGCCGGATCATCCACAGCACTGCCGTATCAATAGGAGAACTATTGGTTATCCTTAGGAGAGGGGTGTCAGATCAAGAAGGGATCAAGACGTTATCAAGAAACTGTCGGATCCAAATTGGGTGCGAAGCGAAGATGGAGGGAAGCACGGAGGGACGATTGGAGGCTATGGAGATTACGATGGAGCGGATGAAGGCGGAATCCGCCGTAGTGCGCCGGGACTTGCAAGAAATAATGAGGATGATGGGGGCACAGACTCACAACAATGAAGGACACTCAGATGGAAGTCAGACTTTCGTAAACGAGAACCAGCGACGGCGCGGGGAGGATATTGGAGGGAGAGTGGGTGGGGATCACCAGGAGGTGCAAAATCAATGGCAGAAAAGGGTAGAACTACCCACTTTCAAAGGGTTTGATCCGTTGGGGTGGGTCTCTAAGGCAAAGAAGTTCTTCGAGTTGCAAGGTGTGGCAGAGGAGGAAAAGGTGCGCCTAGTTGACATCAGTATGGAGGGGAGCGCTGGCTACTGGTTCAGAGCCTGGAAGGAGAAAACCAAGAATCGTTCTTGGGAAGGTCTGAAGGGGGTAGTAGTGCTGCGATTTGGAGAACGGAACGGGGGTACCATCTCTGAAAGGGTAGCGGCCAGTAAGCAGTCGGGAACCGTGGAAGAATACGTCCCAGCATCGAACGTGAAAGAATTGACGAAACTGAACGGTCGAGGACTGCCAGAATCGAACGAGAGAGGACGTCCGGAAGCGAACGTGAGAGAATTGCCTGAACCGTACGGTAGAGAACTGCCAGAACCCAACGGGAGAGGACTGACAAAGTCGAACGTGACAGGACGGCCGGAACCGAACGAGCTAGCACTACAAGCTGCGAACCCGAGAGGACTGAAGGAACCGAACGGTCGAGGACTGCTAGAACCGAACGGGAGAGGACGTCCGGAAGCGAACGTGAGAAGACTGCCCGAACCGTACGGTAGAGGACTGCCCGAACCATACGATAGAGGACTGCCCGAACCGTACGGTAGAGGACTGTCGGACCCAAACGCAAGAGGACGGCAGGAACCGAACGGTCTAGGAGGGATGGATCAGTGGGAGAGAAGCGTGATGGAAGAAGGAATGAAGGCTTCGGAGGGAAGAGTGGATGGAAGAATCAATGCGCGAGAAAGAAGAATGGATTATGTGAGGAGGTGGGCCAGCCAACAGAAAAGGGGGCTTGCAGTTTGTGATACACCGACAGAGGGGAGAGAGCGGCTTAAAGCAACGAAAGACATCGAAGACCATTCTCTCAGGGCCTGTGATTCTGGAAAAAAGGTGACCAGAATTCTGGGAGCTAATAGAATCCAGGAAGAAGGGAAGTTATTGGAGGAGGAATTGCCACCACCCAAGCCTCCGGACCTGAATTGGAGGGCAGTAGCCAGTGGGTTCACTTCATATGATAACAAGATGATGAAGAGGAGCCAAGAGACCAAGCTTTTCGGTTCCAACCTTGAGGACAAGGTTGTTCTGCAGCGGGATGTAATGTTAGGATCTAGGATGTTAGGATAGATTGGGTTGAGGACTGGGCGGTTAAAGGTGTGAGGGTGACGGTTGTAAAGGGGGAGCGGGTCAGAGCTGCTATAAATAGAGCTCTTGTAACTCTGTAGAGGATATCAAGTATATTTTGTTGTAAAGACAGGATTCTAGCCTGTAGAGGGAGGTTATGCTCCCAACCAGGGAGGTTATGCTCCCAACCAGGGAGGTTATGCTCCCAACCCATTCTTTGTACAGTGCCTATTCGTTCTGAAATAAGAGAATTTCTTTCATTCATCTCTGTATTCTGTTGGGTGAGAGTGTGTTTGGTTAGGTTTCAGACATAGAAACCTAACAGCAACTTTATCAGCTCCTCCATGATTCCATCATTAGAGTTTCCAGAAAAAAACATGGAGGACAAGTTTTAAGAAACATTAAAACCTGGTATGGTGAAAAAACAGAAACTGGATGCTGAATTCCAAGCCATGTAGAGGTACTAAAATTGAGCCTTTTGTTTGTCAAAAGGAAAATTAAATTAAATTGACAAAAAAGGAAAAATAAATACATAAAAAAAAAGTGAAAAACAATAAAATAGCAAATGTCTTTAGGGGCTGTGTGGCATTTTTTTTTCACTGCTAATAAGAGATATGCAACCTAGTTTTCCTTTTGTTTCTTGTTTTCTAAAGTTCACCCAGGAAATAATGAAAGCAGCCTTTTGATGTTTATTATTTACACTATTTCCAACATAAACTTTTGAAAACAGGGAACAGGGTGACAAGAGAAAATGTTTTCTCGACTCTAAAGCCAAACAACCCTGATAATTTCATAGATATGTCCACATTTTCACGTAATGAATTAGAGGGGCATGGAAATTTCATTGTCAATATCATATATGATAATATGAGTGACACAGAACCTATGGGATTTAAGCAACAAATAGAGTCATCCCCACTAAGAATTTTGCTTCTATAACTGATTTGGTATACAGACACTTACATTAGCATTAGAATCTTGTGGTTTCCGATTCCCTGGACGCAACATTTTGGCAATCTGAGAAGCTGCAGTCCTTGTCTTGTTCTTGTTTTTCCTTGTGCGCCTAAGATTTTGGTTATAAAACAAGTATGGTCGGCCATAAATGTTTGGCCTTGTCTTGATCCTGTCACTTGAGCGCACTTGTCTCAAATCAGGGCCATCTTGGCCTGACCGTTTTGGATACATGAAGCAATGCTAAATTTTGCAAATAAAAAATCACATAAACAGCATATCTCAGCCAGCAACACCTGCAGCAGAAATCAGCAGAATCTACAGCACATAAAAATTTTCAAAGAGAAATGCTTACAAACATTGCATACCAAGGTAATTATCAATTAGAAAGTCTTCTCCACAGCATCATACTAAACCCTTTCCCACTTACATGCATAAAAATTTAAACACACGTTGAAGAATCATAATATTAACATTGTTATATGAAACTTTGAGAAGTCAAACATATGTTTAGGATTATTTAGACGCAAAAAAAAAAAAATACATAAAGATGAAATTAAAAAGTTCAATTTGATTTTTTACATTAATACACAAAGTAAGTCATCATATAGGTACAGACAGGGAAGCTGCAGCTAAAGTCAAATGCAACATTCAACATGCTTGCAAGTATCAGGCCTAACATGCAATTCTCAAACTAACATAGTCATAAACACAGCATTTATAGTTAAAAAATAAAAAGTAACATAACAAATAACAAATAAAAAGAAAAAACATTGCAGCAAACAAACAAGAAGGAACCAAATAACCCAAATTCCATAAAATCAAAAAACAAAAACTAATCAGTGAACTTGGGTGTGAAGGGCGCGAATAATGGTGATTAGACAGCAGATACAGAAAGTGAAAAATCAGAGCACACCTGATCCCAAGGAATGAATGCAATAAGTTAGGGTTTCGGCGAAGGTCGCAGAAGGAAGAATAAAAGCATCACTTTGAGTTTCAGAGTCCAAAACCCTTTCTCTTGGTCCCTCCTCCTTCTCTCTTGTGAGTATTTTTCTCCTCTCCCCGTTCCCACTTAGCTTCCATCCAAATGCCGAAAATATTTCTCTACTGTCAAACTAGATCCGGGTTGACCCGTTACATACGACCCACATAGAAAAACAGAATTTATAATTGGGCCGCTCCAGAAAATAAATGTCCAAACATTTATAAACATATAAACAGTTTATTGCAACCAGTGTTTACCAATAAAACCGGAACATGATAATTTATTAATTTTATTATGATTAAATTAGTGATGATTATAGTGATAGTATTATTTGATGCATTTATTAATGAAGTAAAAAAAAAAAATCAACTGTATGAAAAGTATTATTTCAAGATGTGACATTATTCTCAATCAACTTATGTATTATTTTAAAAAAAAACATAGAATCTTCTTTCATTGGACAATAAGAAGATACACTAATTCATTCATTACTTATAACTTAGTTTTGTCGCTGTAAAATAAATTCTTTACATGTATTCTTATATCATTAAAAAAATCAAAAAGTAATTAAAAAATCAGTCAATTAAAATTTCGGACATTTAATTCACTGATTAATTATTACAATGTCTATAGTTAACCATTTGTGCTTAAGTATTTCAAATTTTCTAAATAGTACAAAGCTAAAAAAAAATCAGAATTGATTATAATAAGTTATTTAGAATAATTTTCACAAAATAAACTATTTCTTACAAACAATGATTTTTTCTATAGTAATTAAATATGAATCAAATCTCTTTTTTTTTTTAATTTCTAGAAATTTGATTACTAAATTATTTCATCTCAAATTAACTTTAGTTTTAAACAAATGGACCCTTGTTTTATTCTTTATTTTTTATCTTTTTATTTTTTCTTTAATTCTATAAAATAGTTCTTTGCGGAACACACAAGCAACACTAATAGAGGTGATTAATCTAAATATAGTTTTCTCTTCACTCTCTTTCCTTTTTAACTTATTACACTTAATTCAGTATATTTTATAACTATATATATAAACATATATCATTATTTTTTTAATGATTTAAAAAAGTAAAAATAGCATATATTAGTTATTAAATTAATATAATAAATTTAAAAATTGTAACAGTTATGCCGTTTTTTTAAAAAGAAATATATTTAACTATATTAATGTAGAATTTTTTTTATGAAAATTCAAAATTAAAGATATTATGGATACTTTATTTTTAAAATAACTTTTACAGTTACAAAATAAATAAAAAAATATCGTAAAAATATGCATTATAAAATAATTACAGTTTTATATATTGTGATAGATAAAAATAAATAAACAGATGCAGGTAAAATCATATGAAGACTAAGATTTACTATGAAAGCAATTTGATGAATTTATTAGTATGAAAGCAAAGTAAATTGGTCTAAGATTTGCTAATTAAGACTGAGACTTAGAAGGATCGTTTTACTGACCTTTTGAGAATAAGAAAAAAGGAATAATAATTAAAATATTATTTTTCTAGAATTTGTTAATTCATCATGCAATAATGGAAACAGTGATGATAAAACAAAATAACCCCCTTAAAATATTAACAATTATTATGAAAAATTACCAATGTTAAATGTAAGAATAATTACATCTATATATCATCGTTAAGTCTATTTAGCATGTAGTGTGCTAGCTTTTATGAATTGTGTCTATAGTAATACCTAGTTCTGTATCTAGATATTTAGTGCAGTTCCTCCATGTACTCTTGTATTAATTATTTATTATGTAATAAATAAAAGATTGTGAGACTAAGCCCACTAGAATTTCTGTTTAAATCTCAACTACCAACAAAATCATATATTTGCTGGAAGAAACTTGGTTCTCCCCTGACAAAAATAATAGACTAGAAAGACATTTACTGTGGCACTATGAAGCACATTTTACCCATTTTGGAGACTGAGGGTGAAAGACAGCTAAAAAAATAGGAAGTTTATTGCTACAAAAAGAATGAAAAAATACCAAATGATTGAGAAAGAGACAATTAAACTAAACAAAACAAAAAAAGGGGATGATGTTTCCATCTGTGTATAATTAAAATACATATCTATTATGGCAATCTTGTACACCTAGCATCCAGCAGCTCTCAAGAATTTATCAAAGGGGCTTGCAGGTGGTAGCTTTAAAGAATGATGCTGTCCAAAATCAAATGAACAGGGGCGAACTTGATATTGTGCTTGAAATTGTTCCTGACTCACCAACTTCAGATCACCTTCTGAATAATCCAGTGTCTACACAATGGCACGGTAACAAATAATAACCCTTTCAATGTTAAGGAACAACTTTATGTTTAATCTGAACTTTTGGTCGATTATGATGCATCATGCAATGGTGTCCATTACATAAATTGAAGCAGTAAACAAAATAAATGAACTTTATATATGGTTTAAGCTAGTGAATGATTTTTATTGGTTCTGAGTGATTTTCCTCTTTCCAGATTTTATTTTCTAATGATAGTAATTTGATCATTGCTTAATTCACTGGTTACCTAAACTGGGACTTGATACTACGACAAGCAATTGACCAGTATGATCATCTGAAAAATAAATTATTCTTTCACTATATACTTTTCTTTTGTTGTAAAATGAAATTTTCATGTTAAGAAAGCATACTAACCTTAATTGGCAAAGGGGAAACTTTCATTTCAATTTCACTTGAAAGAACTATTGCCCTAGTTTCCTGCTGGTGCTTGAAACTGTGAAGAACTGACATCTTCTTTTGTTTTCCTGTTACAAGTGCCTCACACTGGTTCTTCATTTGGTCATAAGGCACAGGAGTTGATGAAATGGGAAAACTAGCCACCTGTCGTGCAGTTTCCAATACCTATCCATACAATGATCCACGAAGTATCTTTTAAAAACATAATTTTCATCCTCCAACATAAACAAACATTGATTTAAAATACAATCACATAGTGAAGCAACCTGAACAAATATAAAATAATATTTTTTAACAGAAAGAAATCCAGTTTTAATTCTCCAGCTGAAACATCTAAGATGGATTTAAAATATAATCACCTACCCAAACAGCTAAAACTAAAAATAAAAACATATCATAATTTTACCGATTGTAAGAGTTCATTAACACTTAGAATGTCTGGGTTATTGCTAGATAGTGATGATTTACGATCTGACTGACTTCCACTAGGTTCAGGCCGGGCCTCTTCATCCATCAAAGCTGCCGAAGCCACAATCTGGAAACAACATGTCATAGTACTGAGACAGAAAAAAGTTTCTAAAACCACTTAAATGAAAATAAAATTTTGAGGAATTTTACCTCATCAAAATCTGGGAACTCAATCTGAGCAAGTGGAGAAGACTGCACTGGTGTCTCCATAAACAAAGGAGGTCCCAGTGGATAGGCATCATCAGGGGAAAACCCTTGTACAAGTTGTTTTTTTATGGTCGACAACTCATCCTGGTTAAAATTGAAAAGTCATTATTTACACTTATCCACTACTGAAGTTTTCCTTGGCAAGCAACTCAACTGCAGCTATTTTTGTATGACATGCTACATACATAATATAATATTTGCAAGTATCTTTTATACATAAAAAACATTGGTTTGAGTGATAGTTTTTAGAATACATGCAAGTGCATAAACAGCTGTGAGTATAACTTCATAAGTAGAAAAATGAATCAAGCACAGCCAATTAGCCCCTTATAATAATTATTTCAAAATAGTAAATCAAATCATGATTCGTCAAACCAACTAAACCTGATGCGCAAAATTTTCAATCTGAGAAATTATGTAGCTCATTTCCTGATGATGGCTTATGTAACTAGTTGGATGTTTGTAATTTCTAATAACAAGCAGAAAGTAAGTCGTTATCTACCCTTAAACTAGAAGTGCAGTATTTGTTAAAAAGCTTGAGCAAAACATTTTCACCATTTAATCCAACAACTATGCTGTGATTTGTGTTTGATATGTTTAACCAATGGAAAACTGAAATACAGTGGTGTCTACTTCATCCTCCTAACCCTGGCTACTTCCCAACCATGAATCTAAGCAATTGAAATAAATTCATATTACCTCTGATAATTCTGAAAATTTAGTCAGGAAGAATGATATTACAGTCTCTTTCAATTCCTTATCATCCAATTTAATTGCTGACAGTGTCTTCATAGCTGAAACATCATCTTCCTTAGATCCATAAACTATCTTCTCTGATTCTGTATAAACAGCACACAGCTTGACATCATCGACCAACTCAAGGAAAGGATCTACCTGTGGGTTTAAAACACTAATTAATTTACCTTATTATTACTCAAAACAAACATGTAGTAAAATTCAATTTTGAAAAGCAAGCTGAATAATGAGGTCATGCAATGGGGAACAAGTGATTAGGGGAAGAAACTTACAGTTAAATTTGTCAAGGATGCTTTAACTTTTGGAATTAGCTCAGGGAAATTCCCTGCCCTGGCTGAGAATATAAGCATGTATGATGCTAAAGTGAAAAGAGACCTCCTGCGAGATGGTTGCAAACCTCCTTTGAAATGCATGAAGACAACAAGCATGTCAGAAAATTCCAGCATAAAACCATTATCTTATATTTAGTCATAATAAAAAAAATTATGGCATGCATAGTCATAGAAAGTGGATTTATTCCTAACTCTTATAAAATCGGTTTGCAAGTTAAGGTTTTTACCCACATACATACCCTAATTTGAACATATCTCTAATTAATGCAGGATCTCCAACACATACCCTATGCTATTTAATATTTGTGGTTGGTGATAACAGCCCACGATAGCGGGTGATACAGTAGATCCAATTAATATTTTTAGGATAGACTCTAATACCATCTTATAAAGTAGATTTTAAGACTAATTCAATCTTAAATTGACTTAAAATGTGAGATTTGCACTCACTCAAGGCTTTGGGCCCAACAATGGATCTAAGATAGGATAAGATACTAACTATTTTGAAAGCAAAGATATTATACTATCTTGGAATTTCTGTTTAGGGTCTAATTCAGCTCACAAAACCAGCTTGTAAAGTGAAAACTCTTCACCTCTTATAAGCAATATTTAGGTCATATCACCATGCAATGAGAAATAAACAACTCCCCACCCCATGCAGCCCAAAGTGGCTGCAATTAAGGCGACTTTCCAATTATTTAAACTGCACCTTAAGAAGTTGAGGCAAGTGGTGTATGAAAATAAGCTATAGGTTTGGATACTATACTAGATTTAATCTTAAAAATAACTGAAATTAAGTTCTCCAACAGGTATTTAAATTGCACCACCAATAATTGAGGCACCTAATCTGGACTTTCCATCATTAGCCAATTTGTATTTGTTCCAGATCAAATTGGATATAGTAATAATTGTGTAAAGAAGGCAGCTCGTCAAGATAAGATAAAAAAAATCACTTATATGTTCAAGTTCAACTGACCTTCTTGATCCAAAGAGAGGCTCATTAGGGAAAATGCCAGTTGGAAACATCTTACTAAAGCCATGTAACTGGATGTCTGTTGAAAGTAATTCACATCATCACCATGAATTTAGACAAATTAATTAGTTAATTAAATTATTCGGTTCATATGTTATTGGATTAATAGAAGAAATTAACAAAAACATGGTGTTTCTTTTTTTTCATTTCCAGAAGAGAATAAAACAGTTAAAATGCTGGTCACTACCACTAAATATAGTTAATTTCACACCAAATTGAAATACCCATTGACAGCAGTTCTTGACTCAGGCAATGAGGTAATAGTGTGAGAATATTAACTAGTCTGCTTTATAAAAATATAAGATTAAGATATAAAGTGACCCCAGCAACAGTCAACTGATTATTGAAAATGTACACTGTTATAAATAATTAACAGTTAAAGAAAATGAACAAAAACATTAGTGTATTGTATTTAGTGACATTAAATATAAAAAACCATTATCTTTACATTTTGGTATTTTACCAATCTCACCTTTGAACGAGTGAACAATAAAGCAATGCTATAAGTGTGAGCCATTGCCTCAAAATTTGCAGGGCCACCATCCATAGAGGTTGCCTGAATCCAGATTGAAGAAAGCAAGAGACTCACTTGGTGACTGCTTAACCGAAAAGAGCTTAGCTCCTGAAAATTTTAGTTAAATCATGCAATATTTCATTAGCAATTACAGCAAATAGAAATACCTTGGTCATCTCCACTATTTTAGAAAAAATAAAAATATATAATCTAAACTAACTGAATAACTTCCTATGACAACTAATATAATTGGAATTAATAAAGCTTGTATGAAGTGCAAACCAAGAAGATTAGGCACTACCAGCAGCATTTCTTACATGTCTACTAAATCAATTAATAACGATGAAAAGAATAAACAAAAATTCCCCCCATACATGTTTTCCATCCATTAGAGCCCCAGGAAAGATGTGAACATGGTATGGACGAATTGCATATTTCTCACTCACACCAACTACTGCCTTTCCTTCCGCGTGTTTCCCACTCATATACTCTGCTCCTAAAAGATTTTCATGCTGAATGGAGAAGCTTTCGCTTGATACCTTCTCAGACATCTTTGTTATTTGGTCTAACTGAGGAGAAAATGGTGATGGAATAAGCACTACAGAAAAGATGCGATGAGCTCCAACTCGGGTTTCATGATCAGAGTGAGCCATGGCCAGGAGCAATTGATGAAACAAAGCATCAGGGAAAGCCTGAAAAGACAAAAAAAAATAAATTAGTACAGATTTACTGTGAAGCACATAGAAAAGTCCATTTCCAGTCAAAGTAACTAAGAATACTTGCCTTCTTGTAATATGATACATTAGGGATGGACGTGATTAGCTTTGCAGTTTGATAAACAGCAGAAATTGTCGTTCTTGCAATGGTAGTTGTAGTTGAGATATTCTCTAACACCACAGCCATCAAATCAAGAATGGGTCCTACATCCCCAACCTGCCATTCTCAAAGTGTTATAACAGAAGCAGCATAAAGTTAAAAAAAAAGGAAAAAAATGCTGTGCATACCTTGTTGGAAAGATGCAATATACACATTTCCAAGGCAAATTGAAGTTCAGTATTCAACTTAAACCCATCATTTCCAAAGCTGGAAGCTTCGGCTGAATTTTGCAGAGTCTTCCTTAAATGTTTAATTAGTTCAGATATTGCACCAAGTATTGCAACCGAAGCCTGTTGCTTCACATTTTGTGCAAGTTTTGTTGTTGCGTTAATAATATTAATCTGAAGGATCGGCTGCTTAGCAACATTTTTATGATCCAAGTGCTTGACCAAAACGGACAACAGAAGGCAGGAATTATCTCCTAGTGTGTAAAAAGAGATAATCAATATACTGAAATAAGCGACAAAATCTTTTTTTAAGAAAAATCATATCACTTAGTATTGCACAGCTACCTGATTCTGCTAAAAGAGATTGTAAGTAAATCAAAACATGAGCAGCAACTCCTTTTTCAGAAGACCATTGATTTTCAGAATCAAAATAATGAAAAAGAGGTTCAAGAACACGCCGTAAAGTTGTAGCTTCTCTTGCTAATTTGACCATATTATACAAGCAGACCTTTGACCAGTATGTAGGATCTTTAGCAGTATCCCTGTAAAATGTGTAAGACATAAGGGCCTTGGAACCATAACTGTTGGCTTCATAATAAAGGATGGGAAGAAAAGTAAGGTATGACATACAACACAATGTTCATCTCATTTCCAGTCACAGCTTTCAGCAACAAAGGATCCTTCTTAGTGATATCTGTTAAAGGGTCTTCTACTTTAGGAAATCCCTGTACTATAGGGTCCAGTGACTCAGAATTCAGCTTATTTTCCATGGAAGATTTGGAGTTGGATTGGAGACTCGTGTAATTCTCCAAAGTCACTGATATAATCTATTTCAAAACCCAGCCGCCCAACCAAGTAAAAGAAAATAATTAGATAGGCAAAACTTTAAATACACAAATTTAGGTTCAAAATTAGGAAAAATAAATAAAATAAAAACATAGAAAAATCAAACTTCAAAGAAATGCATCCCTTTCTTATACATCTGTTCTTGGACTATTGAACAAAAATTGAAAGAGTAAAAGTAAGGATGTAGTACTCACTTCATCTGAAACCATGGAAAGATGTGAGTGCTCACACATGAAACGCACCTACCCAAAGAAAAAGGACAGAAAACAACAGGTATCAACAATAGAATGTACAAGTGACCTACAAGGCAATTGATAAGCGATACTATTGCAGGAATGACATAACCACTAACTAGTTCAAATTATTTAATCTCACTCTTACAGTCATTTACAAAGCCAATCATTATCGACAGCTAAATAACCACATAACATGATCGGTGATCACTAAAACTGCTAAGGACCATATTACATTCTATTCATAAGCAAAGTTTATATTCATAAAAGATAGTTATGGGGTTACTTATGTATATTCAATCAAAAATGAAAAGTGAAGCCCTGAATGCCATTTATGTCAAATTACAGGAATGAATGAGCAATTTCCAAGAGACATAACCAATGAACCAGAGAAAGTAAGGTACCATATAGGATAGAGCTTGTAGTCCAGCTGAACGTAGACGCAAAGCTCGTTCATCTTCCCCCACTTCTTGAGCCAATTGACATAGCTTAGGAATAAAACCCTCTAAGTTGAACATGTATGTACCATCTGTCTATTTTAACTTAAAAAAGTCAGGATAGCAAAAACTCATGCCTTTCAAAAGAATGGGAAAAAAAAAAGATTGAGCTAGATCTGAAAAATGCAATATATAGCAAGTAGCCCGACTGAAAATGCAGTTATCCACAATAAGCCCCACAAGGGGAACTGTGACTTTTGAGCTCCAGTGGTATCCATTTTCACTGGCTTCCTGAACTTTCACCCAGAGAAAAGATACTTAAATTTAAGCAAAGAATTCAAAGGGATGTCAGATATCTCTAACTATGCACCATCCAGATAAGTCAATCCCACAGGGATATTAATTCCATCAGGTCAGAAAGGTTTCATAACTAAATACCTGGCATTCTAGAAAATCAAAAAGAACGTTGCAGCCTAAGATCCTGATTTCATCTGTTCGGGTTTGTTCTAGAAGAGTTCGAATAATCTCTAACAAACTACCAGCAAAAAGAGGCCTGCAAAATTAGGAATTGTCATTTGAATATCAACAACTTATATTTCAAATTAAAAGAAGAGGCAATAGCAATCAGCCAATAGATATCATAGGAACCACAACTTCATTGTATAAGAAAAACTATTACATGGTTTTATATTACCTCAAATTGTAAAATCACCAATGTTATATGACAAAAAAGGTTTGAAACGAGATCATGTTTTACATCCTTTTCTAGTTCACAAACTTTAGGATATTCAGATCACTGCACAGTCATTGTAAATAATGATAAAAAAGGAAATTGCATAGTAAACATTTCATTATTCAGTGAATTAAGATTGATGTAGTAGTTGAAAGAGTGGGTCATGCTAACAAGTGCCATGAGGGCACTGGTTAAAGAGCATTAAATACAGCCAATGAAATGCTTTTAGTTACTTAAATAAATTATTTAATAACTTGTGTGTTTCTGGTATACTAATACATCTTTTTCCAATAAAAAAAAATTATAATCTTTGTTTCCATGCGTCCTTAAGGCACTAGTTTACATTCATCTAAAAGAAATTATTATCATTGAAGTATCAGTTAGGAGCATATAGAATTTATAAAATCAATGACTGGAACTTTCAATATGTAATTTCATGTGCAGATTTTTGTTCTGGCAAACTACAGCTACTATTCATCAAAAGTGAATCTGTGAGATTGATGACAATCTATATCCTGTTAGCAAACTTACATCTGTTCCTTACATGACGATAAGAATTTCTTGTATATGAACAAGACAACTTTCACTGAGCCAAAGGTTTCATAACGCAAATCCTTGTAACATATTTGCTCCAAGTAATCAGTAATCTGCAAGTTTAAATACATTAAAAAAATTGAAGCCAATGGCATTTTCTCCAGCACTAAAGATAACTTCAGCCATAAAATAGTTTTCATCATATTAATCAAATCAAATAGTTTCTCAAGAGAATCATTACTATCTAAATTCTATCCATTTAGTCGTAATTTGTCTTGATTACACAACGTAATTGAACTACAGATGACAGAAAAAACAGACTTTTGAGAATGGCTTTACCTTGGGAATTCTCAGTGGGTTCTTGGAAGCATAGTCACATAGTTTTCCAATTTTTCTGTCATTAAGTTCAGCCTCCTGCCAAGCACGGTATCTATCATGCATAAGATGATGGGTACATAGGGGAAAGAAAAATCACCGAGAGGGGCTCCAAATCAATCAAAATATTTAAATAATATATAATATATACTACAATAGAAAAATTGTCATGAAGAATCTTGATACTGAAAATTCCTATTCAGAGGTCACACTAGACTAGTCACTTAGAGTGGCAATGGTAAACAAATTCAGGGAAATAACAAATTGAATGCAAAATCCAGTTTAAAGCAAAGAAGCATGTTTTAAACAATAAGTACCAGCCTCGGAAGGATACCACCCTGGGAAAGACTAAAAAACAATCTCATATATATTGATGAGTACATTGATGAGTAGCCAAACAAGTATGCATTGAATACTGTTGATTTTCACAGTGAACGTTGGAACAGCCAACGAGTGTTTAATATTTAAGGACACATCAATGTACTGCTATGCAAGGGGAGAGAAAGGGTTATTATAGTTAGCTGTTTACTCACCTGTAAGTAACAAGTAACAAGCAAATCTTGATATCTTAAATGAAATGGCATTACATGAGCTGAAAATGTCACCTGATTGCGTGGGAAAATATCGGCTAGCAACTTCTTGTATCGTTTCACCGGTTGTCTAGAGCTCGCCCGCAGAGAAGGACAGACGCAACACAGGTTGCCACAGACGGGCACAACCCGCCTGGACATAACTCCCATTTTGCTATGGACCCAGAAGAATCTCCACAATATCAATCAATCAACTCTGGAAACTGCCTCCACAATTCACATTCCAGTAACAACAACACAAATTAACCAAGTGTTTATCTAACCGTTGTTCATCAAGGCTCACCACTACAACTTAACTAGAACTCATTCAACTCCATACCGCAAAAATAACAAATTTAGGCCAAAAAAAGCAAAAACAAAACGGATTGAAAAGTAGAAACCAAACAACAACCTACATTGACTTACCCAAAACTCAAACGGTTGCAAAATCAAAGGTCCCCGGATTCTGGTCACGATCTGGATTGAACTCCAACACAAATATTTCAGAAAATTACTCAGATTACACCTCAGAAAGCTCTAGCTCACGAGTTTCTCAGATTCAACTGAACATCAAATTTGAAGAAATTAAACAAAGAAAAAGCAAAGTAAAATAAATAAAAGTAATGTTCATCTTCTTCTAAAAATAATGGCAATGGGGACAGAGGATGGAACACTCCACCGACATTTTCGTTGTTTTCAGTTGGAAATTATAAATGCTTTAGGAAAACAACGCTTTCATTCCAGCATCAACATGTACTTGCCTACTGTCTAGTTAAAGCAAGAAATGAAACCGATAATAAAAATTTAATTAATAATTGATAGAAAGTGGAAGGGATACGTCACCATTGGCGTGGTTGGGAAGTTGACTGCACGATGACCCCTCTGTTGCGCTTCATCATCATCGTTTACGCGTAAATCATTCAACGCCGTCGCTGTGTATATAAAAAGAAGTTTCTTAAATCTTTCTTTTGTATGAAAAGAGGAAATGATTAATTAAGTCTCAAGTTAACCAAATTACATTATTTTATTGATGTTAGAAATTTAAAACGATAATGGAGTTAATATATTTTATTAATTTAATTGAAATTATATTCAATAACTTCATCAATGATTATTGCAGAGGTCTCGTGACAAATGGCATAAAAGAAATATGAAAATATAATACATTTAATATGTTTTCAATTAAAACAATCAACTTATTTTTTGTTATTTTATATTTCTTAACACATAGATATAAATAAAGAATAGTAAATAATATAAAAATCAAGTTATTTAGTTGAAAAAGTTAAACAACGAAAATTTAACTAAAAATGTAAATCATTTAAATTTTTAATAAGTTAACAAAATTTAATAAAAATTTAAGACTAAATTCAACAATATAAAACTGTGGAGATGTTTTACTAAAATATATTAAAAATATATTTTTATAAATTTATCATTAGCTTTCGTAACAATTTTATCTGGAGGCTTAAAAAATAACTTTTTAATCAGTTGTACACACAATTTATACCACACAGCATGTC
Source organism: Vigna angularis (assembly GCF_016808095.1). NCBI lineage: Eukaryota > Viridiplantae > Streptophyta > Magnoliopsida > Fabales > Fabaceae > Vigna > Vigna angularis. The sequence continues at coordinate 36,751,368 of NC_068974.1, forward strand.
CATTAAACTCGTAGATACTTAAAAAAAATGAGTAAATTATTCAATTTGTCATTTTACATGGATAAATATAAATGTTTTAACTCGATAAGCTAATAAATCGATAAAGTAGTACCTATATGATAAAACAACTATGATTTATTAACCTTTTCAAGCAAACTAAATGAACCTAGATTTTCATACACTAAAACTGTTAGCATAATATAATAAATAAATATAATTAAAAATATAACAATAACTATTTATAAATAATTATAAGTGTGAATCTAAATTGTATATTAAATATAAATAAGAAAATTGATCTAAGTTATTTAATCACGATGTAAGAAAGAATGACCATCATAAAGACATAATCTTAGTACATTGTATATTAATAATCTTCAATATAATAATGAAAATGGTAAAAAATTAAAATAAAAACAACTGTAAAAATCAATTCACATGAAAAAAAAAACACTATAAAAAGTAAAGATGGTAAAAGAATGTATAAAATAATATATGTTAATAATGATTGCAAGCACCGAAAAAAGTTCAACATACCAAATTGGATTGGATTTTGAAAAAGGAATGTTCTTTTTCTTTTTTTCCTTTTATCTTTGTTGACTTCATCTTACATTTTAGCCTGTAAGCCATATTATATGCTGTCTCTCATGTTAACTTTTCCATGTTTTCTAAAAGTTTAAGTCTTTTTATATTTCTAAATATCATTAAAGAAAATCATTATTTTCCTATTAATTCTCTTCTTTGTGTCTTGAAATAGTGATTTTTAGAATTATAAAAGTACACTGTTTCTTTTAGAAGATAGCACCTTACCTTTTGTTATAAAGAAAAGAAAGAAAACAAAAGAAATAGACACTTGTTTCTTAATTATAGACTAATTTTCACTTTTTTTATTCTTTTAAATCAAATTTATCTTTTTTTATTTAGATATTTATAATTAGGAGTGGCAAAAATATTTATAATTGTAGGTATTCTTAAATAAAATGTGTAGTGATAGTTGGCATTTACATATAGTTTATAAATAAACCAAATATAATATTATACTTACAAAAAATTAAAATTAAAATTTAATTTATATTTTATTAAGTTATTTCTAAAATAATTACTAATACTTTTGAAACCAATATTTAACGAATATAAAATAAGTAAAGTTAATTTTTTTTCCAATAAATACTATCCGTTATTTTTCCAATCGTCATCCTTACTTACTAGTCATATATATTCAAATATATAAATTTTTATGTATAAAAATAGATAAAGAGGAGATAATTGACCACATTTATACTTATATACGAGATCTTTTACGTATACTTAAATTTATAGTAAATTTTTAATATATTTTATATACATACATAAATTTTAAAATATAACATTTCCCCACAAAATGTCCAGTATACATCACATTAATTTTACCAAAGGCTTATCCATAAATATAAAAAATCAGAAAGCACTAAAATTTATAATTCTACATTATTTTCTACTACTGTACATTATTATTATTATAATTGTGTTTAAAATTTCTTTGGGCTGACAGATAGGCTGGGCCCATTCCAACTTACCCAAAACGATACCCAGGAAGTGTTGGGCCGGGCAGGCACGGTGCGAAAGAGACCGCGAACAGAACAATCAAAATCTGGTACAGAATCTGGGATGGATCGAGGTCAAAGGTGGGAAATTAATTGAAACTGGAACATATCATATGATTCCGTGATGGAAGTGCGTGCATCATCATCATCATCATCGAGGAGGATTTTGTTGCTTATTCTGTTTATCTTTAGCTTTTCACCAACAATCACTGCAATTAGGAAGGATGTTAGCTTTCAAACCATCCATCCCTGCAAAACCACCGTTCAAGGCAGATACCTCCTTTCAGATGAAAACGGTTGGTCAACAAATTTTTCTAGTTTTAGTTTCTTAATGAACTTATGATATTATTAGTGTTATTGTATTCTACACTATTTACTATCAATGTTATACTTTTGATTGGTATTGATTTACTTTGATTAGTATTTGGTAGGTTATGTGTGTAATGCTTTGTCTGTTAATTCACGCTCTCGTTGCTGCCCTCCGAAGGGGGAGAAATTTTCTTGTCAGTGAGTTTTTCTGTTTCCAAACTCTAACTTGCATTTGAAGGGAACAACTGAACATACAAACAAACACGAACTATGTTGTTAGCCATCTTACGTTGTGACTTTTGTTTCTATTTGCAGTGAATGCAATCTTCTTTCACAATGCTGCAACTCTTATGAATATTGTGTTTCCTGCTGCCTCAATCCTGCTCTGGTAATCCCTTATGAGATATTTCACTTTATTCTGTCTTTCCCCTTTCTGGGGCATCATCTAATTCAACAAAGTGTGGGTCTTTGCATTTTTTTAAACTTAATTGAGCAGACGAGTAAGGAACAAGTGCTGAAGATGAAGGTTGCTAAGCCTGCTACTGCAAGTATGTTTCTTTCTATCTTTTTACATTCCTATTTTGTTTGGTCGTTGTGTAAATTGTGTTTAGGGCTTTTGATTAACTTGTCTAGACATATGACCTATTTCATACATGTTTGCCCTGATGACCAGTATGTTTTTAGATATATGACTGATTTCGCACGTATTTTCCTTCATGACCTACATGTTTCTGATGAATTTTGTTGCATGTATAATTTTAGTAAGAAACATAAACAGTGAGATTTTCATCTTTCTCTTCCCTCTCCTGATTTGGCTTGGTTTTCCTTCTGCTAACTGGTTCTTAAGTGACCCAAAGTCTCTTATCCGTGTTGATAAATCCCAAATTTATTTATTCTGACAGACGTCATTTTATTTTTTGGCAGGAACTTATACAAGTGTTTTTGACTACTGTGCTGGGAGATGCCGTCATAGTTCCGAGAGTGTGGTGAGTATACTCCTGGATTCCTGTTATATTGTCGTCCTTGAAGTTTTAACTTACTTTGAGAAACTATTTATACGGTTATACCTTTAATGTACGAGGTTGCTGATTCTATTAAAAAGGAAGCCCTTTTCATGTGAACTAATTTTTGTCAGACATGATTTAGAAGTTTTTCACATTAGTTTATTTCTAGGCATTTATGATGAAGTTGAGTGTGCTCCCATACGCTTTTACATCAGTATTAGCATAACAATTTATTTGGATCATGTTTTTGGTTCTTCAACTTTGTTCATTGTTTTCTCTCAATTACAATAGTAAATGTCCCTGATCCCTTTTAGTCTGTTATGTCAGGTTTACCTTGTATAATGATTTTCATTAGACAGGCTAAAATGGATCCTAGTAGTAATTGCTATTTCATACACATTCAAGACTATAGGACCTCATCTCTAGATTTTAAATTTTAGGTGTATGAAGAGCAAAATAGCACCATGGGCAGGCGTTTTGCTTGTCTTTTGAATGTAGATATCTTGGTGTCTAATATTTATATTTCCAAGCTGTTGAATATTTACAAATTACAGTCGATGTTGTCAAAATACTATTTAACTAAACATAACAGCATAGGAGCAATTAATATTGAAAATTCTAACTTTTAAACTAAGTTATACAACTAAGCTAAAAACGTGACTGAATACTATTACACGAGGCTCCACAGATAATTTGTCATGTAGTTTGGTCAAATATAACAAAATATTGTCAGGTTCATAAACCAAACCTAATACATACTGCAAACATAGGAACCTCAAGTATGCCATAAAATCTACCAAGTGCATTGAGGTCAAGACTACATGTAACTTGGGTTTAGTATACTGTTTTTGTCAGTATACGCAACTCATACAAGTTTGACAAAAAAATTTCATGTGGGTTAGTTAGTTTTTTTTTTTAGCTTAAGATCTAAACTTCATTAGAGTCCAAGTGTTAACTCAAGAGCTTGAAAAACTATTTACAATGAGTTGTTAATGTTTCTATCTCTTGTGTAATGTTTCAGGTCCATGAAAATGCTTACATTAGTGACTTCCACCACTGCTTTTCTCTGCCATCGAATTCTTCATGTAAGTCTGCAGAGGAAACTGTCATGTTAGTTAATGGCCAGTAATTATGTTAAGTTCTTAATCATATTTTGTTACCAATACTTTATGATTTTATTCCATATATCCCTATTTAGATGAAATCTGTTCCTTTTCTTGCATTGAAGCAGGGAAAAATAGTACTCTCATAGAAGCCAGACTGAATGGCATCAATGTTGTTGTTGGGAGGTTAGTAATTACTAAATTTCTTCTTTTCTTACAAAGACTGACATTTATAATTTCTTGCTGTAGCATAGCAGTTGAACCTATTATCACTTGTTTGACAGGCAAGGTGAATCATGTAATTCTGTTTGCAAATCAAGAGGACAATTATGCGTCCCAAATAAACTTGCCGTGCTTAATAATTGTGACATGTAAGTGATGCACTGAAAATGTGTTCTAAACTATTTTGGGTGTGTATGGATGATAATGTATTTCGGTGGTACTGTTTACTCTGTAATTGATCCTCACTGCACAAAATGTCTCATTTTATTAACTTGCATTTTCATCACATATTTAGCTTTCTGGATTTTGTCCTTTTCACACCACGTTTTTTTGTTGCTTTGATGCAAACGTACTTACCAAGTTGCCATGATGTTTTGCACAAAAGCAATATTCAGTGAGAAGGAATATCATGCATGCATGCTGATAATTATTTCTTTCTTTTGATGTTCTGATCTTATCTATTGTTCATGAGTATGTTGGCAGTATTCAGAAATATATGAGCTGCAAGGGGTCTTGCTTGTCAAGTGTTGGATCAGATCAACCAGCTGAAGTTGTTTATGATGCCCCAATGCATCTGGTAATGGTTATGATTTAATAAATACAAACATTCTAGATTCCAGAAACTGATAAATAGTGGTTAGTTAATTGGTAGTTTTTGTTTCCGATATAATTTGGATTAGATGATAGGTGTCTCAATCCCTTACTGGTTTGTAGTTACTAATACTGGGTCCTTTGAAACTGAAATTTCGTTTGAAGTGGCTTGTATTTGTTTTAATGTGTGCACCCTCACAGAACCATTAGTTGGTGGTTTTAATTTCAAAACCCCATGTTGAAGGTGGTCGGTGATCATTCATAAGCGTTGAGAATCCTTCTGGCGACTTGTACCTTTATTATTTTCTCTTCAGATGCCACCATAGTAATATGCTGGAGAATCTTTGAATATTAGATGGTCTCCACATTTCCGTAGCTTATATTAAATTAAATTTCTGCTTGATATGCAGTAATCTTACAATGTACCTACATGATCTTTCTTTGAATTGTTCATCCATGGAAATTAGAGCATGTGGACCTTAAAATTTTGTTATATGGAAATATGAGCATGCCGATTAAACGAACGGAGTGTGGATGGCTGAAATATTCAGTTAATTCATGGGAAAAGAAGTTTCAGGACATTGATATTTTATTTGTGTATTTTCAGAATCCAGGATCTTGTTTGTACACTCAAACAGTGTCTATGCTTTCTTGTGATGGTTTACATCAGCACACAAGGAGACTGTGCCCCTGTGCATAGTGTTAGCTGGGTAAGTCTTGCTCTAAATTATGTCTACATTATGTCAAAAAGTAAAGTACCTTTCTTTATAGGTTTTCTATGGAAAGATAAAAATTTCCTCGGAACTAAAGTCAAGTTTGACACTCTCTCTTCTGTAATGCTGAGCTGGTTGGCTAATTTTGTTGGTGTGCAGAAGTGTCTAATTTTCATGTTACTATGCAAACTTTGTTTTTTTTTACATCTAAGGTACTGGGCTTCATAGCACTGAAAATTTTGGTTTGGAAAGAGGCGACTCTTGATTTAATGTCACTGACCAAGGAGGCAACTCGTGTACCTCATCAACCTTTTGGAAATTTTATGTACCATTCATCTGAGCTTATGTTGTAAAAATTAGCTCTTTATTATTCCTTCCAAAATTTTGAAGGAACTCTACTTTGTACAGGCTACTTTCCTCTCCTTGAATGGATTATCGAGAGAGGAAATGAGATGACAAAATGTTGTAGTATAAAATTGGTATGTATGGTGAATGTAAAACTTTTAACATGATCAACTAATTATAAATACTGTTTTATGTTTTTAAAGTTAAAATGTCAACTGATTTATCATAAATTGTTGTTAGATAAGTGTGAAATACTTTTTACATCTACAATGAATCTTAATATAGACCAATTATGATTCTTTTTCTGAGTGATTGGGCTCATGGAATAAACAATATATGCTAAATTTTTAAATAAGAATAAAGCTATTTTGCTTTATCATTCCAATTTGATTACGGATACAATTGGTGAATAATTCATCTCACACTGTCTTCCCGTCTCTTTGTTGGGACTTTCTCTTCCCTGAACTTCAAAGCTACCTCACAGTAGTATTACACGCAATCACATTATTTTTTATCTGTGATTTTCACCATCATAACAATAACAAGAAATATTTAAAGCTGTGCGCAGGCGCCAATCTGGCTGAAAACTCGAGTAACAACAACGTTAGCAATTGTTGTCATATTTTCGAGTGTAACAGTTAATGCCACACCAGATGAGCTATTACGACCACAGTTGACACCCAAACAAAAACAAATGAACCTTCGGTTCAAGAGTTTGTAAAACGCAGTTAGCCCAATTACAAAGGCAGAATCTTTAAAGACTGATAAGATGGAAAATGAAGAAGCGAAAAAAGAGAAGAAAAAACAGTGAAGTGAAGTATCATCCATCTGCAATGGTTGATAAATTAATAATTACTATAAGTCCAAATTAAAGTACATCCTGTGTCCACTCAGAAGCTATAATCCGGTTTAAAGACCCTCTGGGACAATGTCTTCGAAGATGAACTATTATCCTTTGATCCTGCGAGTGCCCCGTTGTCCTTGTTCTCAGCATCATCTTTTCCATCACGTTCTTTGTCAGTATCAACAAAAGCAGGGTGGCTGAGAACGTTATTGAGTAACCGTGTCCCTCTGAGAGCGTTTGTGAGAGGCAAGTGACCCTCTGGAGTGTCCTCATTGAGCTCCCAGATGAACTCAGAAGGGAAAGACCTGTAGTTGTACTGCTCCACCTCAGTATCAAGCTTCTTCATCCACCCCACTTTGATGAAGAACTTGGTGAAATCCCCATTGGCCTTCTCCAGTATCTTTTTCTGCACACTGTATCCGAATTTGTTGCCACTGTGCTCCCTCCAAAGGGTGTCAATGGTCAAGAGGTCGCTGCCGGATATGAACTGCACCTCAGAGAAGAACACGTAGCCGCGCTTCAGAGCTGCTTCTCCAGCAAGCACGATGAGGAGACGACGGGTCTCTTCATCAGCTAGCTGGAAGTTTTGGGAGGAGAGGTGGTGGCGGAGGAGGTCAAAGGAGGGGCTGGTTTGGGAGGTGGAGGAGGATGAAGAGGGTGTGGTTTGGGAGAGGGAAAAGAAAGTGATATGAGAGTTAGTAGAAAGAGTGTGGTGGGAGAGAGTTAAGGTTGGTGTGGAAGGTTTGAGGAAGAGTGATGTGGGGGGAGGAGTTTCTGAAGGGTTGTGGTGGCGTTTGAGGAGGGAATGGTGGTGGATGGAGTAATGGAGAGAGTTTGTGGCCATTTTTGTTTGAGGGTTGAAGAGAAGTGTTTGTGTTTTTGTGTATGTGTTGATGTGATTTGAAGGAGTTTTCTTGATGCAGGTTTGGGTCAGAAGGAAGGGATAAGGAATGTGTGGGGTGGGACTGTGATCAGTTAATCAAAAGCAATATAATACAAGTTTTTGATTGGCTGAATCAGGGTGAGGCTTTATCACACTCTCTGTCTTTCCCTCTCAGCACAATTAATTCCCTTTAGCTCATCAAATTCACTTCTTTTCTTTCCTTACAAACCAGTTATATCATATGTGGCACACTACACTCCTTTTCTTTTCTTTTCTCACAAACAACAAAACAAGAAAGACTATGACACATTTCTGGATATTTCTATGTATCTAATTTCAGTTTGCTTTTGTACATTTGAGAAAGAAAAGTTAACATAAAATTTAATGTAGGAATTGTTTTACAAATTGCCATTTCTGTGTCATAATGCATAAACGAATGTATAAATTGTGAAAAAGAAAATATAAGGATTGAATATGTTTTTAACTTTAAAATTAAGACAGGTAAAATTGAAATTTGTTTATGTTTTAAATATCGTTATATTTTGATTTTTATGCGCAAGACTGTTGTTGGTCGGTTATATATTATTGCTGGGATACGTTCTTTAAGATATTGGTGTTAAAGTTTACATATTTCGGACAATATTTTTAAGTGGTTTATGGGATGATGGTTCTTTAAGATATGTTCTGAAAATTATATTCCGAAATTTTTGGTTTCGATCTTGTTTTAGAAACTTTGTTCTAAAAATTTTAAAAATCTTATTCCAATTTTTCTTTTCAGAATATTTATTTCGGAAGTTATTTTTCAAAAAGTAAAATATCATTTTAAAAATACGAGGGAGTGTGCGAATAATTTGTACGGGTGCAGGAAGTCAAAGGCTAAGGCTTTCATTTGTCTGAAGCTTTTTTCATGACTGTGGGCTTGGCAATTACTTTCTGCACTCCATAATTTTCTTCCTCTACCCCATCATTTCTGGAATTTATTTTTTCTGAACACAATAAATAACTTTAGAATTTTATTTTATTTTTTTTAAGTCAAACACCCTTTTTTTAAAAAGGTAAGCATTTTCAGGAAAAAGTTTTAAGGGGTGGAAGGAGAAATTTGATGAGATGGAGGAAGAAATTGCCTAATTGCTTACATGTTTAATGTTGGCATTATCATGTTAATAGTTTTAGCTTACATGCAAGCATTTTATGTTTATTTCACGTAAACCTTAATTTATAATAATATATGATGTGATATTTCTATTTCATATACACATTCTATGTTTGTTTTACTCTTTCACAAATTTATATTTTTACCATTTAAAAAGTTTAATATTATAAATACCATCTTTCAAGTGTTTAAAGAAACGAATACTACACATTTAATTTATTTTCAAGTGTCGTTATATTAACAAACATTCAATTTCACTCTATACAAATATATTTTAAATTGTATAGTAAAAATAAATTCTAAATTCTGCCATTCAAAAATTTAAAATATGAATTTTATAGCACCCTTTTCATTTTCATGAATTTTAGTAAAAAAAAGAGTAATTTTAGCTTTTAACACAAAAAAAAAAATCGACATTTCATTGTTTATGTATCACGTAGTATCAGTTATTAATTTGGTATTAATCTACAAGGTAAGCTGAGTCTACGATCATATATTCTCCCATACACATCCTAGAATTAAGAGAAAGGTTAGAAACGTACTTTCAAATATATTTGTTTATTAGTAAAAATTTATTGAAAATAATAAAAATTTAGTATGTCTTGAAATCTCCTCAATGTTCTGTACCGTGACTTGTAGTTTTTAAATTGGTTTAATTAATTAAAAAAGATGACATAATTGTGATTTTAACCCTATTCCGTAGTTAATTAACCTCTGTTTTGGATTTAATCAACCAACTTGTGTACAAGTTCAAAAGTGTCGTGGTGCTAACATCAAATTCGAAACTCTATTACTAGTTATTTCCATTATGCAGAGTTTAATTTTGCGTTACAGCATGTGAAAGGGGAACGAAATCAATCACAGCTGGTGCAGATGAATGAAGCCACCAAAGTATTGCTCATCTCTGACCACTCTCACTATATAAGACCCAAATCTCGGCACCTCCATCACTATTTATTCGCTGTTTCATCGTTTTCGAAACCGAAGACTCTCTTCTTCACCGCGCTGATTGAAACCGAATAGGATTCAGCTGAGAATGGGGCACAGTTCGAAGAAGAAGAAGCGCGGAGGCGGGAGCGGTCGCCGGAGCAAGGGGAGAACGCAGTCCAAAGATCACGCTTCTCAATTTGGCGCCGACGATTACGACCAGCTCTCCGAAGAGATAACCGCAGTGTAAGCTTCTTCTCTAGCTCCAACGCGCTTAGCTATCAGCGTGGATTTGAATTTTATGCAGTTCATGTGTTTTATTCGTTAACATGAAATGAATGCACATGTTGTTGCTTGTTTAGATGCGCTATTTTCCAAGAAGACTGCAAAGTTCTTCCAGGCTCGCCTCCTCGTATAGTTATTAAGCTCAGGTATTTCTTATGATTTTTTTTTTCTCTTCATGTGATATTATGTTAAATAATTTATATGCAAGTCACTCAATAACATTTTGCCTTTTGTCTTATGTTTTACAATGATGGTTCCAGAATCATATCTATCACGCTTTCTTAGTAGTTAACGGTTTATAAAATCTAACGCTAGTGAAGGTGTATAACACTGATATCAGTCCTTGAAACTAGAAGTTTAATGAGTTTCTAAAAATGCAATCAAGATAACGATTTAGAGTGATGATATTGACAGGTATTTAGCGACCAAGATGACAATGAATGGTTAAGTTTGGGGACTTGAATGAATTCTTAGACTAATTTGAAACTTTCTTGGTATCAAGGACTAATGTGACAACATTATACACTTTTTGGGATCAATAATGGTGGTTTACTCAATTAAACTTTGATAGTGCATAGAAAAACTTTGATATATAAATTAATGTTGCTAATAATTATCTCTCTTGTTGTTTGTTGTTTTCTGCATGAAATTGAACAGGCCTTACTCAAAGGACATGGGTTATGAAGATCTAGATGTTTCTGCTGCTCTTGTTGTCAGGTATGTTTAGTTAGTGACCCTTACTTTTTTTTGTTAAGGGGATCTTTGTTGCTGACTCGCTGCCAACTCAATCACCATTTCTTTCTCTTTCTTGCTAGGTGCTTGCCTGGGTATCCTTTCAAGTGTCCCAAGCTGCAGATTACACAGGAGAAAGGGTTATCAGAAGCTGATACTGATAAGCTTTTATCTCTCCTCCATGATCAGGTCGAACACTTGTGCTGTTGTTAGCTTTGTGATCATATTTGTGTCAAGGATGAAATTGTGGTTACTCGGGCTTTGATGCTTCTGGTGCTTAAGAGTACTGTAAGCAAATATAAGCAACCATATCTTGGGGTGCCAAAGTATATAGTAAGGGAAGAGGTTACCTAAAGGTGGATTTGCTACTTGTAATATGCAGAGAGACTGGGAAACCTTGACATATTCTTGAAAGCCCCACCCCTGGCCCCCCACTCCTCCTTGGCCCCATAGGTTCCTTTTTGGTCTGGTTTTATGCTTTTGTTGAATCTTGTTGCCCCTCTTGTTGTATTTCTCCTTTTCTTTATCACCCCCACATATATCATAAAGCACAGTACATTTTTGTCATAGCTGCTGGTCTCTCTCTTGTACTTCCCCTCGAGAAGGAGCAAAATGTATTTATGTTTCATTTTCCACTTTGTTCTTGTCCTTCTCAGGCTACTTTAAATGCTAGGGAGGGACGAGTAATGATCTATAATCTGGTTGAGGCTGCTCAGGAATTTCTTTCTGGTATTGAGCCAATTGGCATATCAAATGATTCTGTGAGTTCACTATTCCATATTTTCTGTTTAGATATAATAACTACTGTTATTCTCTGAAGCTTTTTATTACAATAACAGCATTGCTTTTTATTTTAATACAAAAACAAGTTTGATGAAGTCAGTGTAGAACTGTTGATGCCTTTTAATTTCAAAATTAACCAAGAGCCTTTTTTACTTTATTGCTGCTAATGCTTGATCGGAATCTGTTTTATAATTTTTTATATTTTAATTGTGCTTGCATGTAGCTTTTGATGATTCATCTCTAAATCAAGTTATTTTGCTGTTTAAATTGATTATAGCATGTTTTTGTCCTCCTCTGTAGAAGCTTCTACATTCAACTGTGGAAAGCAATGAAGAAATGTTTACCAAGGATAAGACATCTTTAAGTAAGAAGGGTTCCTTTGTTTATGGTTTCATAGACCTTTTCAGTGGCTATGGAGAAACGTGGAGTTGGGGTTTTGGAATGGATGAAACTGCCAGGAAAAGTTCTTCTCTTCCCTTGTCTAATTTAGATGGCTCAAAACAACGCTTTGAGGCTCATGAGAAGAAATTTAATAGTAAGGAAATGCCGTTAGTTATGCAAGAACATCCTGCCGAATTAGGTACTGTCGAAGAAGTTATTGAAGATAGCAAAAGTAGTTTATCTTTGACTAGTTCAAGTACATCATCAGAGGAGGATTTTGTAGGAAACGATAATGAAGGTGAGAAAGAGGTAATATATGATTTTGTTCTCATAAGTTCCATGTACTGCTTGTTTTATTTAAGTCTATTGTTTTCTTTTGTTTCCATGTCTTCTACATTAATGTTTTGGCTAGGGCAATAATTTTAGATGGACTCATTGTTGTTAAACTATAGGAAATAGAGAAGCATTTAGCCTAAATTGTCTGTTTCTACAACAATGCGATTGATTTATTTATGTTTAGAAAGTAAAGTCAATAGAATAAACAGAGAAACTTTGATATCTTCTAGTAATAAAGATATGATACATGAATAAATAATAAATGTTACTAAACATTTATGTATCACAAAACATGATGGTGTCATTTGCACGTGGTTGATCCACCTGGTGGGGAAGGGTTCGATGTTGTTGTTGTTAGATATGTGAGTTTGATGTTTGAAATCATTGCACAATGAGTTAAAAATATGAAAAAAATGGTAATTTTATAATTGGACGAAATTATTGTATATCTGCATATGTCATCCTATGCCAGGCTTTTGCAGACCTATTCATGTTAGTCTTCATCAGAAAAGCCTTGCCTAGATGGCCTCTTTTACCCAGACCCTACCTGAATTGATAACTTTAGTTTCTTGCAACAGTTCATCAGATAGGTCCAGCTTTGTTCCAATTTACCTAACCAAGATAACTCAACACAGATTTTTATGATGAAATTCCTTGAATTAATGAACTGTGCCTCCTTTCTTTCGGTGGATGGCAAATGTTTCATGTTTAAATGAAATTTAGAAATTATGTCATTGTTACTCTTTTCTTGGTATTATTGTAATTGGCTTGTATCTCTTTGAGACATTTGTTTGCGTCAAATCCTTCATTTTCTATCTTTACACCTGCAGTATTTTATTGTTGATAAGTATACAACTGAAGATAATGACGGTATTAATGAAAGTGAGTCTCCAAAGGCTCTGCCTTCTGACTTCTTGCCTCATCATCAACCATCTCAAACAATTGAAAAGGATATACTAATGGTAAAATTCTAATTACTGTTGTCAGCTTCACTTCACATGAGAATTCTGCTCAGCATTGATTTGGGTTTCTTCTTTTTTGTATTAGGTTCACATGCTTCGCCTTGTTTGTGCTTCTAATGGATCATTGGCTGACTGTTTGCCACAAGTGGTAACAGAGCTGTATAATATAGGGGTACAAAAAAGATCACCGGTTCATAAAAAATAAAAATATATTATTGCTTTAATTTTTAGATAATGTCTATTCTGCAGTTATCCTAATCCTTTTGAGTTATATTCCCAGATCATTTCTGATTCAGCACGTGATATGGCATCTAAATCACCATCCATTTTTAACAAAACATTTGATCGTGTTTTCCACAAACACCTGGTTGGCAAATCACTGGAACATTTGATCCATTTCTCACCACTATATTTCTTGTTACTTATTTCATCTATATATTTATTGTCTAGGCTTCATCGAGAATATCTCAATTTTGGAACCCTGATCTTGGAGGCTCGAACACAATTTCCCATACTTCACGATATTTGAATGACTTTGAGGAGCTGCGTCCTCTAGGTAAACGAATGTCATGAATTTCTATTTTGAGTTATGTGTATGTATAATATCTGTTGTAGTTTTACTTTTTTGTAGATGATTTTGAGTTCTTGCACATTATGTTCCTTGGAAATTATAAGAGGAGTGATTCCAGATATAGCTTTGGAAAAAATAGGGTTAGAGATCTCAGATTAACTAAAGATCAACCAGTTATAGCTCAATCTCACCTTAGAAACCAATTTTGTGAGGAGTCTACTTTCTAAGATGGCATCAAAGCCTATCCTAATAATGATTTTTGGGCATATCATGTCACTCCTTATTAAGTTGCTATCAAACCATCCACAAATATCTAATCTAACACACGAGAAGTCCAGTACTCGATGTGGAAAGTGTGTTGGAGATCCCACATTGACTACAGATCTTACCATATTATAGTATATAAGTGGGTGTAGACCTTATTTTACTAGTCGGTTTTCTGAGATTGAATTAAACTTAAAGTTCATTTTCTAAATTGAAATTTCTGATTTTAGAAAGTAATTCAATTTTTTATACTGTTATTCCTTTTCTTCAAATGTGAGACTTTGGGCTGCAAATGAGTGCCGATGTAACCCTTTCCTGCCCGTCCCTGGAAACAAAAAAAATTAATTTATTACACTTCAGCTGCATCTTTGAAAATAGTGCTTCTTTCTTTTATGACTATCGGATGAAATAGTGTGTTGTCGAGTGGTTAATTAGGTTTTCTCATTTTTACCTAATTTCATTTTTGATCCATCAACTAATACTAATGTGTGAGTGTGTGACTCCCACAATGACAACCAAACATAAATATTGTAAATAGAAGATAATGTTAAAAAACAATATCAACAATATCTATCAATATCAAACAATAGCAAAAGTCTATGTTTCCCTAATTAACATAAGACGTCATATATCTAACAAGCTTGAATTTAATCCTCTAAATTTTTAAATACAACCAAATTCTCCAATCAGTTTTCTTTTCTATTAAACTCTGAAATGATTTTTTTTTTCACCAAATAATTAAAGGTTTAGCACACATATAGGAGAAAAGAATGTTATGAAAAGTTAAAATGCTAGAAATTTGTAGGATATGAATTTAGGGTTGTGAAGGGAAAAGATTTAAAATTTTCGTATTTTGGACCAAATATGATGTCTTGTTTGGTGGATTTTCAGCAAAATTTTGAATGATTTAAATGATTCAATTCAGAGATTTTGAGAAGAAAATGACATTTGGAGCTTTAAGAATATAAAACTGATAGATGGACTTAATTCAATAATTAAATTAATAGGACTAAAATTTAACAAAAAATATTGGGGACCAGAATTGGACATTGGTTATAATAAAGGGCCTAAAAGTGCAATTAAACCTTTATGTTTCTGTTGTAAAAGTTTTGCTTGGCCTTTGAAACAGGTCATGGTGGTTTTGGTCATGTTGTGCTGTGCAAAAATAAACTTGACGGAAGGCAATATGCAGTAAAGAGAATTCGCCTTAAGGACAAAAGCATGCCTGACCGAATATTAAGGTAAACCTTAATGAGCTCGGAAGGAGCTAGTTAGACCCTTGGCAACACTAACTGTTACTCACTTCTGATCTTAATATATATTGTTTAGAACAAATTAGTTGTCCTTTTTCCAAGGCATTTTATAGGTTCTATGAAATATTAAACTCCCTCACCTTGTTTTTCCCTGTTAAATATTGTGAATATGCGTTTGTATCACTAATAACAATAATTCAATGCATGATTATCACAGTAAATTACATTGTAACCATATTGTATAATATTAGAAAATTTTATGCAATTTAATTGTTTTACATCTTCAATTTCTTTTAAGAAAGTGGGTTGGATTGTTCATCTGCTCTTTCTAATTCAATTCCTGCATGCTAAAATTTATGATTAATTTTGAGGTTATGGAACATGTTTTTTGAAGCTGTAAGCATATTTGTTGAAACTTGATCCTCTTTAGAAGTCTGGGATTGATTTTTGTTCTGACTTAAAATACGTGATATTTATCGTATGGGTATTGGGAAGTCTGGTTGGTAGTTAAAAGTTTGATAATCTGATAAAAATATTAATTGTTGTGGTGTTTGATTATGTCCTAGTAAACTAATCTTGTTAAGTTGTCAACATTTTCTCTCTTCTTGGTTTCCTTAATGTATTGTAGTACGTGTGGTTTCATGACACTTTGTTTGCTCACAATTTTGTATTTCATCTACCTGTCTTAGTGGGCCATCTATGATTTTATTGTCACTACAATTATTGTTCCAAGATGCAATGGTATGTTTGGCCCAACTTCAGTTTTACCTGTTAGTTACTTAAAGATAAATTAAAAATTAAGAACTTGAAATGAAAAGTAAAAGTTGTTTGTTAAATTTTACCTTTTTTAGCCTAAATTTGCTTTTAAATTAACGGTAGTTTAATCTTTTTTTAAAAGATTTAATTTTATTTAAAACTATTTATCTTGTCAAATCATAAAACATATATATAAAATAAGATATGCTATAACAATTAAATTTAGTTTTCATAACAGTATTTTAAAATAAAATGTTAAAATACAAATGTTTAATAGTTTTGTTTTTAAATTTTTTAAAAATAATTTAATTCATATTTTTTTAATGATAGCACTTTCAAGTATCCTTTATATTCTTGTATATATTGTGAATGATGCTTTAGAAGTTAACTTGCATTCTTCATCTTCTTCATATACAAAATATTCTACTACATGTACCCAGTTGATACTACCGCTCACAATTATAAAAATTTGAGACAAATAAAATCTCCACAATATTAATAGTAAAAAGTTAAATGGAATCGAACTTTGCCTTATGTAGAAAAGCTGCACATAAGCCACTCCTGCTAACATATATATAAACGTTTATGTTTGACTCAGCTTCTCCTTTGAGGAGAAGAAAATTTAGAAATAAGCTGGCCCAAACACTACTTAATCTTTCTTTCAGTCTCATTAATAATGTTGATTACTACTTATCCTTTATTCCTTAAATTGTGTTCTCAAAATTAATCAAGCCATGAATAGCTGCATTAACTAGTTTCTCTTGTATCTTTAATCATAGCAAAGGAACCAAGATAAGATTTATTTGATTTATAGATCTTAGAGCCAGAAGAAAGGATGTATAACAGTTTAACAGAAGATGCAGACGGGATTCATTGAAATAGAGAATGGGAAAAATAATGTCATTTGACTGCTGTCTGTTTTGTTCATTCTTCCATCTTTTCTTCTGTTTTCCAGATAGATGTTTTATTTCCATTTCTTGTTTATCTATTGTGTGAAAATCAGGGAAGTAGCTACACTTTCTCGTTTACAGCATCAACATGTCGTTCGGTATTATCAGGTAGAACTTTCTCCTTTTGTGGCCATTTTTTTACTATTGAAACATTTTCTGTTTCTTGTTTAATTTATTATTTCCTTCTGATTCTGTATTAACTGAATTTTTTGTTATTTTTCAATATAGTAATTTGTTGTGGATACTGCTTTAATTATATTCCAAGAGGATACAGTTTCTGGTAGAGTCAATGAGTAGAGATACATATATAACCTTTCCTTTATCTATTTCCACATTATTTTCTGCTTGTATAACCATACAATTTCCAGGCATGGTTTGAAACTGGAGTTTCTGATTCTTCTGGTGATTCTGGTTGGGGTTCAAAGACTACACTAAGCTCTACTTTCAGCTTTACCGCTGCAACTTCCAATGATGTCTTTGGGCATGAGAAACAGCTTGAATCAACTTACCTTTATATACAAATGGAATACTGTCCCAGGTAAGATTTTCAGTAAGTTCTGTTCTTTGCGTTCCAATTTATTTGTGGGACCATACTTCAATGATAATAAGCTTGTCAAAAACCCATCCTTTGTGTATGCTTCAAGTCTAGTGTTCGCCCCCTTCTAGGTATGGTAAGGAAATATTATTTAGAAGCATAGAATTGCTCTTTTTTCCTTTGTGCAACAATTTAGGATTTTAAGTCAATTGATCCTTTGATTAATGTTACCCAGTTGATTATGTATAAATGATATAATGATATAACGAACAGCCTTTCAGTTTGTGGCTGATTAGAGTCTTGGGAGTTATATTTGCAAATATCATAATTTCCAAAACAGAGATTTTATTCATACTGAATGATACACCAATAGTTGTGTGTGAGCTATATGCATTAAAACCTAATGCAGAACAGGAAAAAGAAACAAATGAATTTAAAGTTAAATCCCACGATCCGAGGAATGTCTAACTGACAAAGGAATGAAATGGTCTTACTTTGTCTTCAAAGGATATAGTCTGTATCTGCAGTTTTCTTAAAATCTCTGATTGACTAGCACAGTTTTCTAGTGCAAATTAATAATGAGTAAAATCAAAGTCTCTAGACAATTTTACTGTCACATATTCTGGCCTCAGCCTAGAATCTTATTGACTCTACAAATAGGTAGGAATGGGAGTAGAGTAGAGACTACGTAGTTCCCAAATTCGTTGGATACTGTATTACACGCAAGCACAAACTCACAAGCCCTCTCATTATTGTTGTATTCACTACATTTCATTCCTTTTCTTTTGTGGGTGGATTTGTCGGATATAAAGGACTCTTCGCCAGAAATTTGAATCATACGATCATTTTGACAAAGAACTGGCTTGGCATTTCTTTCGTCAAATAGTGGAAGGCTTGGCACACATACATGCACAAGGAATAATTCATCGGGATTTAACACCAAATAACATATTCTTTGATGCTCGCAATGATATTAAAATTGGTGATTTTGGTCTTGGTAAGATCCTGATTACATTACATGTTTATTTTCTTTCTCTTTTCTGTATTTTTCAAATATTTACTCTATCTTGCTTATTGTGACAATGGATACCTTCAATGTGTGTGAATGATGCTTATGAATTTTTCAGAACTTTTTATAGGCCGAGAAATTTGTTTATATATTCTGGTCTTAGTTTGCACGCACAAAGTTTGTTTATCAAAGTTGCATTTCTAATTTTGTGTTTAGGATCAATAGTAAATACCTGCACATATATGCAATTTTTTCCCTGGATTATTATTCTACCTGTTTACACAGCAGTGGCTTACCTTTCTTAGAGTGGAAATAGGCTAGGCCAGACCACACTTTGGTAGGTACCTCTGACCTTCACTAAAGAAATTAAGTCTAACTCTATCCTATTTACTTGTTTTAGGGCTTTTCTGAGGTCTGGTCTGAATTGCATGAAAGTCTGACCTAACCTACATGAAAGTCTAGTCTGACTTGTTAGTCTATTTAAGTTTGTTATAAAACCTTTAAAGGGCCAATGGGATTATTGTACTATTGGCCTCATTAAATTTATTAATAATTACTATTTTCTTATATTATTATGTAATATATTTATTCTGTATATATATTATCCATAATAATGTATATACATGTATATAATATACAATAATAAATGCTTATTTAAAAATTATTTTGTAATAAAGTCCTTATACAAAATATAAAATTATCTCTATATAATCTTACAAGTTTTATTTTTTAAGTGAGTCAACATGCTCAATAATTAAGAAAGGTAAATAAACGAATAATTTTATATTATAACAATTTTAATATATTAATAATACTAAATATTTGCTTAAATGGACCAATATATATATTGGACATAAAAGACTCTCTGAATAGTGTATGATCTCACATTTTTAAATGCCTGCCTTATTTCCTAAATTAACTTGGCCTGGCCTGGATCTGTGTAAGCCAAGCCGTAGGCCTTGTCGCAGATCTTGAGAAGATATTTTGGATGTGCCAAAATTGATGTGTAAAATTTTTGAAGGTGCTAAATATATAAAATATACTAAAATTAAAACAAATTATTTTACTTATATATTAATATATATATATATATATATATATATTAAAAAAAAATTGGAGGGGGGCTAAGGTCCCCTCCATGGAGAACAAAGCCCTGCCACTACATGACCTATTTCCACTCGTCTCAATATGGTTTGCCTACTTTTTAATTGAAAAATCATATAGAATTATTCCATATAATAGTTTAAACATTCAATTCTGGAAGGGAGTGATGGTTGTTTTTAGATGCAACATCAATTTTTCTACTTTCCCCCTTTTCCAGCCAAGTTCTTAAAGTTAGAGCAGCTGGATCAAGATGTGGGCCACACTGCTGATGCAACTGGAGTTTCCATTGATGGCACTGGACAAGTGGGGACATATTTCTATACAGCTCCTGAAATTGAGCAAGGATGGCCCAAGATTGATGAAAAGGTTCATAGCATTCATCATTATTTTATTCTAATCAGTTGGTTGATTCCTGTTTACATCTATGCACCCATATAATCTGTTGATTTATGCCAAATCATGTGATTCTTGAGTTTATTTGGGTTATAGGCTGATATGTACAGCTTAGGAGTGGTTTTCTTTGAGCTTTGGCACCCATTTGGGACAGCAATGGAGAGACACGTTGTTTTATCTGATTTGAAACAGAAAGGGGAAGTTCCACCAATTTGGATTGCTGAATTTCCAGAACAGGAATCCTTACTGAGGCAGTTAATGTCTCCAGCTCCTTCAGATCGCCCTTCTGCCACAGAACTTCTGCAAAATGCATTTCCTCAGCGAATGGAGTCTGAATTATTGGATGGCAAGTGATTATGACATTTTTTTGTGCATTCTGATACTCTGTATTCTCATATAAAACCTACATATTGCATTGTTATCAGTCAACTAATTCATTTCCTAATCCTATTAGATGAGGTTAGCTATCTATATAATACAACATTTGGTTATAGTTTTTTTCCAAAAATCTGAAACATTTTGAGTGCCTAGGAGTACAAATATAGAAACAATTTGATGATCTTGGTAAGTGCAGTTAATAATGCAAATTAAAATGTCACTATTGGTACAGACTGTTGGCATCTAAGAGTTACATGCCGTTTGGGACTTTTTTTTAAAGTACCTTGCATTTTCCTGAACAACTTTTAATTCTCTATGTTCAGATATCCTTAGAACAATGCAGAAATCAGAGGATACAAGCATATATGATAAAATTTTAAATGCTATCTTTGACGAAGAGATGCTAAGCACAAAACACGTTCGTCAGGTTGGTAGATTGGGATCAGTTGGAGATAGCAGTTCATCCATTCAGTACACAGAATTTGAAACAGAGGTTCGGGATTATGTTGTAGATATGAGCAGGGAAATTTTTAGACAGCATTGTGCAAAGCACCTTGAAATATCAACAATGAGATTATTGGAAGATTGTCCACAGTTTAATAGGTCAATATCTTTTTAATTTATTTTCTGCCTTATGGCAATTGTTTATGAACTTGTCAGCCTAGATATAAGATTTCTCTTTTCGTTCTATTTTTGCTTAGTAGAAATGCAGTTAAACTTCTGACGTATGGAGGAGACATGCTTGAACTTTGCCACGAGTTGCGTTTTCCGTTTGTGAACTGGATTATATCTAACCAGGTACTGAATATTTAGCTAAGTTTTATTGTGTTTAAATTTGGCAATTGCATATAAGATGGTCAATCTCTTAATAACTGGTATACCATTAAAGGCAGGAGTATTTTTGGTGGTGTTGTAATGTTGGATTTGTGGATGCAAACTCGTGTAGAGTTATTTGACTATTTCTCTAATATGCTTTTAATAGACAGAAAATAATGTGGTTTGAGTATTAAATTTAATGTATAAACCATGCTTCAAGATTCACTTTGAAATTCTTTTGCATCATAAATTTTTTTAATGAACTATAATAGTAGGTCAGATGGCATTAGTGGATTGACGTGGTAATGTAAAATAATGATCATAGAACTTGGTCTTCTATATAATGTGCTTTTGTGCTTGTAAGTGGTAATAACTCTGATGTTGATGGTCTTTAAACACAACGGCTATGGGATTTCTTAAATCCTACTTAAAAATGGAACTCTGTTAAGATATAGAGTTAGCAAAATGAGTTTATTGTTCTTATGAGTGTGTTTGAAATGTAAATTAAATTGTGCTTAGTAATTTGGAAAATAGATAATGAATTTATTTAGATCCCATGGACGACTTTAATGTTCTAGATTTAATAGTACATTCAAATATGGTGGAATTGGTTTCGATTTGATTTGACATTAAATAGATAAGCTATTTTACCCATGCTAACTTTTTAATTTTATGTCGGAGTCATGCCTAATAGTCTAGCTTCACAATGAGAGATGTTATATTAAGGGTAAACAATTAATGTAATAAAATTACATAAAATCAATTCTATGGTATTGTGAGGTTCCAAAAATAAGATTCAATAATCCGATTTTTCATAGTAAGTTCCAAACACGAGATTAAATTTTCAAATCATATAAAAAGAAATCGAACCAATCACAGCACAGCCTAATGCTGTTCGTAAAAATTCTAAATTGAAAATGTCAAAACAAGAATTTTACAGATGCAGTTTTTTTACTTTTCTGTAGTGTTGCTCATATCATCTTTGCCCCATGCAACAGAAGTATAATATGTAGAGGTAGAAGAAATTTTAATATTTGAACTGCATCTAAAAGAAATATAATGTCCTTGGCAGTTTTTCAATTGCTTCTCTATTATTTAAGCTGGATTTCTGCACGGCATAAGTATTGAATGTGAAACAAATTTACATGATATGTAGAAATCTTCATTTAAACGGTATGAGATATCATATGTCTTTAGAAGAGCAGTTGGACATTCATCGCCAAATCGCTACCTTCAGGTACTATTCCACATTTTATTTCTGATGAGTTTTTGTTATTGTTCCTTTCTTTTATCGAATCAATTTGAGGGAACTCTACAAATGAGATCTGATCATTTTCCTTTGTTGGGTTTCCTCATGTATTCTATGGTGGTTTGTGATGTTTTTTCATGGAACTTTCCTACAAATCTTGTTGCCTGTTCAAATCATTTCCCTCAGGGGGATTTTGACATTATTGGTGGCACTTCGGCATTGACAGAAGCAGAGGTCATAAAGGTGAAATTTTCTACTGCATATTGTTAGATTTTCTATTTCACTCTGGTTTTGTTTTCTTTTTTATTAAGCTCTGCAAGTCGTTATAAGTAGTTATCAATGATAGCATTATGATGCTCAATAGTTAGCTGTACAACTTGGTTGTCAGTTGAAGCTCAAGTCCTAGATTTCATTCCATGGTAAATAAATTTGTCCTTTTTTATATTGTTTTTGAAATAAAACTTGAGATATGACTATATTTCTTGAAATATTAGTTCTCAGCCATATGAATTTATATTATAATCACTTCACAGTTGGATCCCCATGTTTTAGGGAATAGATAATGTATACTATTTAAAGAAGCTTTCCTAATCTAAATATGTGAAGATAATAAATCCTTGTAAACAAGGAAATACATGACTAAGGAAACAAGGAAATAGAAGACATTGAATCTCAAAAGACAGAATCTTCACTGCCCAACATAAAATTTATTCATTCTGAGCTGAAATCCTTCAGACTTGTTTTGTATGATGTTTGACCATTTTGTGGTATACTAAACTTCAGCTTATTTACTAATTGTATTACAGGTCACAAGGGACGTAGTCACTTGTTTTTTTCATGCAGATTCATGTGACATTCATCTCAACCATGCTGACCTTCTGGATGCAATTTGGTCATGGACTGGAGTCAAGGTAGAACACAGACTCAAAGTAGCAGAGGTATGTAGTCTCAGTGATGCAGTCATATGGCCTAGATTATTAAGTTTGTGGGTATCTAGTATAACCATATTTAATTTTCCGAAGCTTCTCTCCATGATGGGTTCTTTACGCCCACAATCCTCAGAAAGGAAATCAAAATGGGTCGTGATAAGGCGGCAGCTTTTGCAGGTAAGAAAATTTGTAAGGAAATCTTGCATCTTTGGCTACAATTAGTATTGTTGGGTTGTTTTAGTTTCATTTTGTTAACTATAATGTTGAAAGAAAACAGTTTTAAATGAAATTATTCAGTTAATTTTAATACTTTTCAGGAACTGAATTTAGCAGAGGCTAAGGTAAATAGGTTACAGACTGTAGGTTTAAGATTTTGTGGATCTGCAGATCATGCACTCCCCCGTTTAAGAGGAGCTCTTCCATCTGGTATTATTCTTATAGTTAGATTGTAATGTACTATATATGTGAGAGAAGAAAGTTCATTCTTACTGGCAATAGTAAACTGTTGCAGATAAACGTACATTCAAGGTACTTGATGAGTTGTCTGAGCTTGTCAGTCTCCTGAGAATATGGAAGATTGAAAAAAATATATATATTGATGCATTAATGCCACCAACTGAAAGTTATCACAGAGATTTGTTTTTTCAGGTACCATAATCTTATAGTTTTTTCTTTTTTCCCCTAAACTATTAAACCTTTGTTATATTTTACCAACACCAAGATTGCATTTTGTAGCAAACACTTCTCAATCCTTATTTGGGATTTGTCTTTTCTAAATATGAACTGCTGGATTGGTCCGGAGACTTGGAGTTGGAGATACTGTGTCTGTATATGAATAGCTTGTATCCCTCAATAACCTTCTTAGGCATTACACAATGATTGAAGATTGAGTAATGCAAAGGCAACATTTATATCTTGCATTCTAGTTTCTACAATTATTTTACGTTGTCTGTATCTATCTGCACTCTTCCAAGCTATTCTTTTCTACCTAGTTTTCCAATTTGGCTTAAATTTGGAGAGAAACAACTGGCTGCCCTCCCTGGTGACTAGTGATGCTACTTGCTATGTAATCTTCGACTGTACTAGTTTGTGTAATCCAATTAAAATTTCAAAAGGATTTTTTAACATAGTGGGTTGAAACCTTCCTTCTACTGCAACTTTGAAAGCGTCCCATGTGGGATTGGGGTTACATGTTTCCCACCATTGAAACCAATTTAATATCTTTCCTTCCAAAGCAATCATCACCGATTGCATTCTTTCTTCTTCAGTTACCTCCTTCAACCGAAAATACCACTCCAGCCTATTTGTCCACCCATAAGCTTCTTCACTTGCAAAGACAAGAACATCAAGTTTCCTCCACCGTGAATGAGAATTCGGATGGCCCCTATCTTCTTCTGCTCGTGGTCCAATTCTTTCATTCACTTTGGATGAGTCGTCAGATGGTTTCCCACCATAAGATATCTTTTTCAAAACTACCGCAAGTCTGCTAATCAAATTCTCGAGCCGTTGGAAACTCTCGTGATGTTCCTTTTCTGCTCTATCATGATCTTGCACTATCTTTTCCAGCCCTTCCAATCTTGATTCCATTATTGTATTCACCATGTCCCACACAGCTACCACAGGGCCAAGAAAGAAGCTCTGAATACCAATTGATAGAACCACGAAAAGTATAACTGGAAACAAGACTCGGTCATATAAATCTATTGCTTTATTTCCAATTCTGCACCTACAATGTAATAGGCATAGAAAGGGCTTAGAATGTTACAACATATTTTCCTCAGAGGTTGTTCGAGAGAATCTCACTCTCCACAATAATCCTGAACTTTTCCTTCTCTTCCTCCCAAAAAAGCTGCTCACCTCCTAATAATACTATTTATAATAGTTTGTTACAGTTATGTAATTACAACTATACTAACTACCTTCTCTTTTCCTTCTTTTGTAAACTGTATCAAACCTATAAAAAATGATTGAGATTGAAAGAACTTATCTTGATTCAAGTGCCACATAACGAACAATTAAAATTATATAAGGGTATAATAATTTCATGATGTTGCTCGCTTATGTCATTTTGTAAACAATAGTCTGCTTGTTAATAAGTGATATAGTGGTCCCACGTGATTAAGGACCGTTAGGTTTTGAATAAGTCCATCGTATTATTAGGAAACGCTAGCTAGATATCCGCATAGTCAGTTTTACAGTTTTCTATACTCCTGTAATGCTATTTAATAGCCTCAGTTATTATCCAGTGGATAGTGAATAAAACTTGATCTTCTATTTTCATCTTTTATATTCACAAGAGTCCAACATTGTGGTATCAGAGCTCCATCACGGGGCCTGATCCTAAATAGAAGCCGCAGTCTTCTTAGCATAACAAGCCATGGCGTTCGGAAAGCTCATTTGTGCAGTTTGCTATACCGAAGTTTGACGGGCATTACGACCATTGTGCACTGCTCATGGAGAACTTCTTGCGTTCAAAGGAGTATTTGGGGCTGGTGCAGAATGGCATACCTGAATTTGCAGAAGGCACAATGCTCACCGACGCACAGAAAAGGAACATTGGTGATCAACAATTAAAAGATTTGAAGGCGAAGAACTATCTATTCCAAGCATTAGATTGTTCGGTCCTAGAGACAATTCTTAAGAAAGATACAACAAAGGATATATGGGATTCATTGAAACAGAAGTATCATGGCACTTCGAGTCAAGCGCGCCCAGTTGCAAGCACTTAGAAGAGAATTTGAAATCCTTCACATGAAGGAGGGAGAATCTGTGAATGATTATTTTGCCTGCACACTTACTATCGCCAACAAGATGAAAGCTAATGGTGAAGACAAAGGTGATGTTGCAGTTGTTGAGAAAATTTTGAGATCCATGACTCCTAAGTTTGATTATGTTGTGTGTTCCATTGAGGAGTCTAAAGATACTGATACACTGACCATTGATGAATTACAAAGTAGTCTCCTTGTACATGAACTACGCTTGACGTCAACATCTCAGGTGATGGAAGAGCAAGCCCTGCAAATTGCTCATGTAGATCAACAGATAGAACAGTGGCACAATCGTAGTGGTGGTCGTGGAGGCTTTGGACGATGAGGAAGAGGACGCGGTAGACAAAGATTTGATAAATGCACTGTGGAGTGCTATACGTGTCACCAACTTGGACATTTTAGTTGGGAATGTTCAAACCAAAGGAGAGAAGCCAACTATGTTGAGAATGAAGAGGAAATGCTATTGATGGTCCACAAAGACATAACCAAGGCAACAGAGGACATTGTGTGGTTCCTTGACTCTGGATGTAGTAACTACATGTGCGGGAAGAAGGAATACTTTTCAGATCTTGATGAAACTTACAAAGATTCAGTCAAACTGGGCAATAATTCCAGTATGACAGTAGTTGGCAAAGGCAATGTTCGGTTACACATGAATGGGATCGCATATATCGTTACTGATGTCTTCTTTGTGCCAAATTTAAGGAACAACTTACTCAGTATTGGTCAGTTACAAGAAAAGGGACTTAGTATTTTGTTCAAACATGGCAAGTGCAAAGTGTTTCATCCTGAGCATGGCTTAGTTATAGAAACTAAAATATCTTCCAATCGCATGTATTTACTGCATGTCAGCTCTCCCTCAGCCAAATCTACTTGTTTCCACACTGTTACGGAAGATAAAATGCATCTTTGGCATTGCAGATATGGGCATTTGAGTTTTCAGGGGTTAAATACGCTTTACCAACAAGATATGGTATATGGTTTACCAATGATGAAAGCACCAACTAAACTGTGTCAGGATTATTTGATTGGGAAACAATCACGAGATTCGTTTCCAAAGAAGAGTAATTGGAGGGCTACACAGGTTTTGCAACTAATTCATGCAGATATCTGTGGACCAATCACACCTATCTCTAACAGCAAAAAAAGGTATTTGCTCACCTTCATTGATGACTTTAGTAGGAAGACTTGGATTTATTTCTTAACTGCAAAGTCAGAAGCTCTTTCTATTTTTAAGATTTTTAAAGTTCATGTTGAGAAAGAAGCTAACTCATTAATCAGAAGTTTGCGCACTGATAGAGGGGGAGAATTTATCTCTCAAGACTTCATCAATTTTTGTTCTGACAATGGTATTCGTCGGCAACTTACGACTACATACACTCCACAACAGAATGGGATTGCAAAACGCAAGAATCGAACTATTATGAATATGGTGCGAAGTATGCCCTCAGAAAAAAAGATGCCTAAAACTTTTTGGGCTGAAGCTGCCACCTGGTCTATACATATTTTGAATCGGAGTCCCACATTAGTAGTGAGAAATAAAACGCCAGAAGAAGCCTGGATTGGAGTCAAGCCTTCAGTTAAGTATTTTCGAGTTTTTGGATGTCTATCTTATGTTCATGTGCCTGATGCTACACGTACCAAGCTAGATGATAAAAGTAAATGTTGTGTTTTATTGGGGGTCAGTGAAGTATCAAAAGCTTATAAACTTTATGATCCAGCTTCACAAAAGATCATCATCAGCAGGGATGTTGTGTTTGATGAAGATAAAGGTTGGGATTGGGATAAGAAGTATGCAAAAGTCATCTCATGTGATTTAGAATGGGATGATCAAGATATGGATGCAAATGACCAGCACGAGGTTATTGATGTCGAACATCAGGTGTGCCATGATACCTCAGAACATGATCCTAATATCTCACAAGAAGGTATTGTTTCCTCTGATCGCATGACAGTAGAAAATACCATTAGTCCTTTTCAAAGGTGTAGAAGACCACCGTGTTGGATGGCAGACTATGAAACCGGAGAGGGGCTCTTTGAAGACAGTCCAGAAGCTAATTTGACTATGTTTGTAGCTGGTGAACATGACCCCACAAACTTTGCAGCTGCTGTACAAATTCCAAAATGGAGGAAAGCCATGGATGAGGAGATGAAAGCAATAAACAAGAATGACACATGGGAATTGATGGAACTACCTGAAGGAGTGAAGAAAGTTGGAGTAAAATGGGTTTATAAGACCAAACTCAAAGAGAGTGGAGAAGTGGACAAGTACAAAGCTAGACTTGTTGTGAAGGGGTATGCACAAGAGTATGGAGTAGACTACACTGAAGTATTTGCACCAGTGGCCCGCATGGAGACAATTCGCTTGGTGGTAGCACTTGCAGCTCAAAAGGGATGGATACTTTATCAACTAGATGTAAAGTCAACCTTCTTGCATGGAGAATTGGATGAGACCGTGTATGTAGACCAACCTTGTGGTTATGAGCAAAAAGGGGCTGAGCATAAAGTATATAAGTTGAAGAAAGCCCTTTACGGGCTTAAACAAGCACCACGCGCTTGGTATAGTCGCATAGAAGCATATTTTTTGAAGGAAGGATTTGAGAAGTGTGACTATGAGCATACTCTCTTTATAAAGAAAGAAAAGGAAGGTACCATATTAATTGTTAGTTTGTACGTTGATGACCTTATTTTTACGGGCAATAATGAGTTGATGTTTGAAAAATTCAAAAGCTCCATGAAACATGAATTTGCCATGACAGACCTTGGTAAAATGAGGTACTTCTTGGGTCTTGAAGTAATGCAGCGAATAGATGGCATTTTCTTATGTCAAAAGAAATATGCATTAGAAATATTGCGACGGTTTGGAATGGATAAAAGCAATCCAGTACAAAACCCAATTGTTCCTGGTGTTAAACTCACAAAGGATATTTCTGGTGTAAAGGTTGATACGACTTATTATAAACAAATTGTAGGAAGTCTTATGTATCTAACATCTACTCGACCCGATATGATGTTTGTGGTGAACTTAATTAGCAGGTACATGGAGAATCCTACTGAAATGCACTTAATGGCAGCCAAACGAGTGCTCAGATATTTAAAGGGAACAATTGAGTTTGGAATTTTCTATAAAAAAGGAGGAGACAATGAACTTCTAGCTTCCACTGATAGTGATTATGCAGGTGATTTAGATGATAGAAAAAGTACTTCTGGTTATGTTTTCTTATTGTGTTCAGCTGTTGTTTCTTGGTCATCAAAGAAACAACCAATTGTAAGTTTATAAACTACAGAGGCAGAATTTATAAGTGCAACATCATGTGCTTGTCAAGCCATATGGTTGAAAAGAGTGTTGGAAAAATTGTGTGGTATGCAAAACCAAGCTACTACTGTAATTTATTGTGACAGTAGATCTGCTATTGAGCTTTCAAAAATCCAGTAATGCATGGTCGCTGTAAACGTATTGATGTCCGATTTTACTTCCTTAGAAATCTTACCAAAACTGGAACTGTCAAGATGATCCACTGTGGGACACAAGAACAAATGGCTGATATTATGACCAAACCATTGAAGCTGGATACCTTCCAGAAGTTACGCAAATCACTGGGAGTGTGCGCAGAATCTATTATAAATTGATATAATATTCAGTTTAAGGGGGGATTTGTTAATAAGTGATATAGTGGTCCCACGTGATTCAGGACCGTTAAGTTTTGAATAAGTCCATCATATTATTAGGAAACGCTAGCTAGATATCCGCATAGTCAGTTTTACAGTTTTCTATACTCCTGTAATGCTATTTAATAGCCTCAGTTATTATCCATTGGATAGTGAATAAAACTTGATCTTCTATTTTCATCTTTTATATTCACAAGAGTCCAACACTGCTTGGGTTATACTGGAAAAGAAATGAAATAGTTGTTATAAAGGATAATTAATCAGAACTAAGACGTATCAAACTGTTGGTATGGAGTTCAACTTGTCGAGTAATAATTATCAGTCTAGGCCTCTGGGTTATATTGTTTT
Source organism: Vigna angularis (assembly GCF_016808095.1). Classification (NCBI taxonomy): domain Eukaryota; kingdom Viridiplantae; phylum Streptophyta; class Magnoliopsida; order Fabales; family Fabaceae; genus Vigna; species Vigna angularis. The sequence continues at coordinate 36,781,516 of NC_068974.1, forward strand.
ATATGAAAGAAGAATGAACTTGAATCCATCAATCAACGAGTCAGTTTTTATTATCCACCTTTGTTTATTTCCTCACTTGGTTTTCACTAGTGTTTTCAACATCTAGCATTCCATGTGAAAAAGATCATCAAGATATCTGTTGTGTATATTTTTATGAAATTGTTATAATTAGGAAAACCATGGAATATTTGTGAAAAAGGTTATCAATGTTCCATAAATTTTGCATTTTTTCTTGATAAAGAACTGGGTACATTTAATTTTTAAAATATTTTTATTACTTGACGGTTCTTTGGAATTGCATATCATGGATAAGAAAGGCTAGAATATGTGTTAGTGATTCTGATGAAGTTGAACTTGTCTTGGAAGGTATACTTAAGGAAGGAGAACAGTCCTGGATCTCTCTCTGAAGGTGCCTTGCTGGCTGTTGGTGGTCGATATGACTACTTGCTTCATCAGCTGTGGAGAAGTGACTCTGTAGGTTATGCACACACTTTTTTTTTTCTGATTGACCTTGAGATGGCTTGTATATTCTATCCTATTTTTCTTTCTGTATTTCTCTGAATGTTAGACATTTTAGAATGTGCAATAATCATGTGTGCCTATGCATTAACAATTATAGAATTCAATTTCAATTTGCTTGAATCACAAATTGTGCTATTTATAAACTTGTCATGCTTAAACTCTTTGGCCTGAATTTGAAAAAGCACCAACACCTCGTGTTCAGGTTTGTCCTTCATGCTCCAGATATATGTATTGATCTTAACCTTTTCCCAAACTTATGATGTCAATGATCTGTTACTGATGATGTCTTATGTTTCACTTGCATGTGCTTCAGTTTTGACGTGTTTGCTTCTTGCAGTTCTAGACAACTTAAAGTTTCTTTTCACTGTGAATTTTATATTGTTTCTTACATGTCTTCTCTGCTATCTAGAAAGGAAATCCTCCCACTGGTGTGGGGACTAGCATTGCACTGGAGACAATAATTCAGAATTGTCCTGTAGATATCAAGCCCAATAGGTCATTGTCTTTCAAGTTACACTTTCCTAGGTCATGTTATTTTAACATTTTAATAAATCCTTGACAATTGGGTTATTATCTTTTCAGTTACATTTTTAATTTATAGATTAACACATGCAGACCATAGATAAAGCTTGATTAGTTGGTTTTCCTCAACTGTTTCAGAAACGAAGGCACCACCAATATTCTTGTCTGTTCTAGAGGTGGAGGAGGTCTCCTGGTGGAGCGCATGGAGCTAGTTGCGGAATTATGGGAGGAGAACTTTAAGGTTGAAATATCCAATCAATTATAATCTGCTTATTGTTTTTTTTATTTTATGAATTGCTTCTGTTCACTCATCTTTCATATCATCAGGCTGAATTCGTTCCTACCCCTGATCCCAGTCTTACGGAGCAGTATGAGTACGCTAATGAACATGGTATCAAATGCCTTGTCATCATCGCAGATACAGATTTCTCCTTGACAGATTCTGTTAAGGTAATGTTCTCTGCAATTCAATTCTCAAAGGGTGGTTCTATAGCGATTTTATTGATCTCAGGGACTGTTGCATTAAAAGAATTCTGTTACATGACTTCCTACTTCATGTAAAACCTCAGACTTTGTGTGTGTGTTAGCTATGCAAACTGAACTAGGTCATTGTTCTAGCTATAGATACAAATAATTCTGCAAGGAAGAAGTTATGTGCAGTGCTAACTAATTTACTTATGGCCTCCAGGTTCGACACCTTGAACATAAGAGGGAGAAAAGTGTGGAGAGAAAAAACCTAGTTAAGTTTCTATCGGATGCCATGGCAACACAATTTAGAAATCCCTCCATTTGGATTTGATCGAATGTTAACAGAAATGCAACTGCTTTGCCTTCAACATTAATAGAGGGAGTTTTTACATACTGAATATTTTCGGCAATTGTACATTATCAACGTGGATGCCTTCCATTTTTCACTTTTCAAAATGTAGAACTGTAGAAGAGAATTCGTGTATATCAGTTTTGCAGCTGTCACCGCCCTTCCCTCTCTTCCCTTGTGCATGGTTGTGACTTCCAATGATGTAAGTATGTACATAGTATATGAGTAGTTGTAATTCCTTTTGTGCTTAAAAAACCCTGTAAATAGTGGCTATTGATGACCCATTGTAACTTTTTTTTTCCTTTTTACATTACATGAGTATTTTAACCTTTGGTTTTTATGAAATGAAACTGAATAAGTGTTTGATACTTATAGAATGATTAGATTTTCAATCTCAACATAGTATTGTAGGGACTTAAATAAAAGTTGTATTCTGTTCATCCATATTTCACTATGGGATGCTTACTTTATTCTTCTTAGTGTCCAGGATTTTCCTATTTTATTTTACGCATTTAGCCAACGAAAATGATATAAAATTTTTGGAACAAGGACACCGAACAACATCGGAATTAATTTTTGGATTAACATTTTAGAATATTCTATAATATTTTTTTATTATGGCATAACATTTTGGAAACAATATAACTGTATTCTCTAATATTTGTCTTATAACTATACAATTTTGAAGTCCACTGGAATGTCCTTTCCAATATGCAGCATACAATCACCAAAATAGTCTTTTATCAGTTCATGTTTTATAATTTCCAAAAAACAATATCACTAATCCAAATTTGAATATAAGTTAAACACCATATATGAAAATTTTAAGTTTAAAGTGGTTTGAATCTCAACTCAAGTTTTATATATATATATATATATATATATATATATATATATATATATATATATATATATATATATATATATATATATATATATATATATATATATATATATATATATATTCTCTCTAATAAATTCATTCGAAAGAAAAAAACACTATTAGGAATATCACTTTAGATTAAAAATGGTGTCAATTTATTATGTAAGTTTGATTTAAATCATATATATATATATATCTTTTTAATAAAGGTTTAATACGTATTTTGGTTCCTCTTTTCGTAGGGTCTGTTCAAATTGGTCCTACTTTTTTTCAAAAGTTCACTAAGATCCCACTTTTCACAAAAACGATGCACGTTAGTCCTTTTTTAGGTTTAATACGTGTTTTGGTCTCTCTTTTCGTAGGGTCTGTTCAAATTGGTCCTACTTTTTTTCAAAAGTTCCCTATTTTGATCCCTATTTTGATCCCTCTTAGTGAACTTTTCGTATTTTGGTGAGCTGTACATTTTTCGTTGAGGTGAACTTTTGAGGGATCAAAATGTACAGCTCACCAAAATACGAAAAGTTCACTAAGAGGGATCAAAATAGGGATCAAAATAGGAAACTTTTGAAAAAAAGTAGGACCAATTTGAACAGACCCTACGAAAAGAGGGACCAAAACACGTATTAAACCTAAAAAAGGACTAACGTGCATCGATTTTGCGAAAAGTGGGATCTTAGTGAACTTTTGAAAAAAAGTAGGACCAATTTGAACAGACCCTACGAAAAGAGGGACCAAAATACGTATTAAACCTTTAATAAATCACTCGACAAAAAACACATTAGTAGTATCAAGGTTGGTAGTTCATCTTGATGACTAGTAAAGGTCATTGTATGAAGAAATATATCATATGAAAGAGAATCACTATTGAAGAAGAGACTGTTGCAAATAATCTAAATGAGTCTAAGTTGAACATCATATAAGAAAAAGATATTTATAAGAATTCATCAACATGTTTTTAATAAATAAATAAAAAATCAGTAAACATTTTATATTAATTACAATATCATTTTGTATTAATCATAAAACTTTCCATTCTTAATATAATGACTAGCATGAGTCAATTAACAAATAAATTAATAAAATAGAAACTCAATAAAAAATATAAAAATTTGAATATTTAATAAATAAAATTTTTAATAAAAATATAATTAAAAATACTTAATAAAGAGGTTATAACTTAAGAAAGTTGTTTAAAAATACTTAATAAAAAGGTTAACATTCATACATAAGTCAAGTTAAAACAATCATATTCAAAATTGTTTAAATAATTAACAAAGGGCCCTTATAGCTCAGTGGTAGAGCGTCAGTCTTGTAAACTGAAGGTCCGTAGTTCGATCCTGCGTGAGGGCAAAATTATATTTTTGTTTTCTTCTCTACTTTTTTCTTTATTAAAAAATGATAAATAAATTATGCTTTTGCTTCCTTTATTTTGAAAATCTACCCGTGTTCAATATGACAAATTGAAGAGAAAATAATATTTTCTTTTCTTATAAATTAAAGGTTTATATTCACCTCCTATTTTTGGGGGAAAACCTCTAATGAATATTATGTTAAAATATTTAAAGTAGTGATTCAGATGGAAGTCGTTAGAGGAATTGAGATTTCAAACTTTTTCTGATAATTGATTATTAGAAAAATTGAGACTTCTATTTTTTTTTATACATAAAAAAATTGAATTTATGAGATATTGAAACTTATATTTAAAATATGTTTATATAGGAAATTTTATCAAGGTGGTCATTTATTCAACATGAACTGTTTTGGGATAAAACATGTTGTTTGAATAACGAATTTTAAAAAAAAATGAAATTCTAAAATTTTATGAAAGTAATTATATTATTTGAAATTAGATAATTTCAAATTTCATATAAAAATAGGAGTTTAATTTTTTTTTATTCTCATATTTATAATTTATTCCCCATATTTTGTCTTCAATTTGATTTTGAATGTCATTTATTTCACCGACACTAATGCATTGTTGACTGCTCTTCTGTTAATGTCAATTCTCAAATGAAAAGAAACAACAATTTGAAATAACAATTCAAAATCATTAAATTTAGATATTTTAAAAGTGGTCAATTTCTCTATCAAAAACACAAAGTTAGGTTTACCATTCTTTTAACTTCTGATTTTTTTATCATATTAATATATTAATCATTTATTTATATTCTTAAACTATATTATAATATTTTAAAATGTTTAGTATTATACTTATCCTAAACTTAAATTAAATAAGTAAACTGTATTTCAACTTTAAAAATTGAATACTTAACATTGTTTTCAATTACTATGATATACAAGTGGTTTGTACATTAGTATAGTAAAAATAAAAATTTGAAAAATAAAATAATATACTAAACTTCAGAAAAATAAAAGTCTCAACTACGTGTCAATTAAAAAATATAGAAGTCCCTCTCTGAAGACTTTCATTGTTGAAATTAAAAAAAATAATAAGCACAAAAATTTGTATGTTAAATAAAGGTTTATGTTGAGAAAGACAGAATTATTTTATATAGGATAAAGGTATAATAATATATTGTCGTTTTTATTTTTTTTCAGTTTCAAATTGTGTTTAATATACTACTTGTGTGTTTATTTATCAACAAGCCCTTATAGCTCAGTGGTAGAGCGTCAGTCTTGTAAACTGAAGGTCCGTAGTTCGATCCTGCGTGAGGGCAGTTTTTTTCCCTTTTTCTTATTTTTTGCTTCTATAAACAGAAACTTGTAGTATCTTACGATGGCAAAAGAAGACTGATTTTGTCAGAACTAAAAACGGCCTTAATGCTTTAAATAATAATAGTTAGACAATGCAACAATGATGAGAGTGAAGAAACAAAGTTACATGAAACAGCAGTACATGAGTTGTGGTAGAACTCTAAAGTTGTGACACACATGGTTAGAAGTTGTGTTGCAAGAACATCCTCTCTCCTGGAGAAGCAGGACCAATCTCTTCATCAAGGCTTCTCAAAACATCACCACCACCTCCAACATTGCTCAAGTTCTTACCTTCTGCATTATTCTTCCCATCAACATCTACCTCAGACACTGATGACTTTCTCCTCTGAGAAGATGTCACACTGGGGAAGGTAATCCATGAGGGTGCTCTGAACTCGATCCTTTGGTCCTCATGTTCTACCACATCAGTCTCAGAAACTGACCTGTTTGAGGATATTTGAGATGATTTCTTGTGCAATCTGTTGCTTCCCAAAACCACCTCAGTTGGCAAAATAGGCTGCTCAATGCATGGACTACCCATCAACTGTGCAAGACCTCTCTCCAAAGCTGTTGTCACTTTGTCCATTGAGGGTCTCTCTTTCCCTCTCATCCTCACACACTTACAAGCCACATTGGCTATTCTCTTCAAGGCTTCTACATCAGGAGGGGGTTTCAAAACTGGGTCCAAAATTTCAGCTATATCTCCTGATTTTATAAGAGGCACTGCCCATTCCACTATGTTCCCTTCTTCATATTGCATGTCAATGGCTTTTCTACCACTCAGAATCTCCAAAAGAAGAACACCAAAACTATACACATCTGATTTGGTTGTGAGGTAATGAAGCCTGTAGTATTCAGGATCAAGATAGCCAAAAGTCCCAGCTGGGAGTTCAGCCAGTGGTGAACCACTATCTGCAGGACCTAACAATGATAAACCAAAGTCAGCCACTCTTGCATTGTGTTCTTCATCAATCAGAATGTTTGAGGACTTTATGTCTCTGTGAATCACAGGAGGGCAAGCATAGCCATGCAAATATTCAATTCCACGTGCTGCTTGCACTGCAATAGTCACTCTTCTTATCCAATTTAACTGTTCTCTCAACACTTGGTTTATCCCATGCAAGTGTTGGTGCAAGGAGCCATGAGCCATGAACTCGTACACAAGAAGTCTCTCTCCACCTTCTTCACAATAGCCTAGTAGGTTGAGCAAATGAGCGTGGTTCAACCTTGAGAGCAAGTCAAGTTCAGTGTGAAACTCCTTGGAATTCTTCTGCATGTTGGGAGACACTATTGCCCTTTTGACAGCAACAACTGTCCCATCTTTCAGCACTCCCTTGAACACACAAGAGAAACTCCCCTTCCCCACTATGGACTCTTCCTTGAATCCACAAGTTGCACTTTCTAGTTCCTCATAGGTGAACATTTGAGCCCTTCTGATCTTTAACTCCTCATTGTCTGGCCTCACCTTATTCTCGTTTTGCAGGGATGAACTCCCGTTGAGTTTCTTCCCCTTTGACCCTTTTGAACACTCACAATCTCTTAGCCTGTAGCGGACGTATAAAATTGCAGTTATTGACACCACACTGACTATGAAAACCGCGAAAGCAATCTCGGCAATTACAACTGGCAACTGTAAAGCCCAGAATTTTTCAGTTTTCTTCTCAGTGGAAGCATTGGAGTATGAAGAGGAGCAGTTCGTGAAGCATTGGGATGAAGAACAAGAGGCACAGTTATATTCACACAGTCTATCAGAAGCCAAATTGCATGCACTCTTCTGATACATTTCAGGAGGACAAGCACCGCTGCATCTCATGCAAACACGAGAATCTGGTGATTTGCAGAGACCTTTATGCTGATTAATGGCATATGAACCAGGAGGGCATGGAGCAGGTTGACACATTCCTGGTGAAACAGCTAAAGGAAGTGAGGTGGGAAAATCAACTCCCCAACATGAAGGCATAAGATATTTGTCAGCAAGAACTGCACAAGTAAAGTAATCACCGGCTGCAACTTCAAAAACCTTAATCCCTCTAGGAGATGGAGTGCTTCGTTTGATGATAAAGCCCCAACAAATCACTCCACGATCATAGCTCTTAATCCCACATGCATGGAACTTCCCTCCCACTACAGAAAGCATGGGATCATTTGGAGCCAAATCAACGTTTCCTTGACCTGCATGTGCCACAGAAATTTCTTCCCCAAGGTTCAAGCTTCTCCCCCAACAAACAGTCCTGGAATTCACTCCCTCTAAGATTCCACACACATGATACCCACCGGCTGAAATTTTCTGGAATCTCTTGTCTTGTGGAATCAAACTAATCACCAGGCTATTAGTCTCATCACCCCAGCAGAACACAGTCCTGTTCTGAGAAAAAAGACCACAATTGAATTCGGAACCAGCTGTGATTGATTCAATCTGTCCCCCAAACACATAGTTTTTGGTCATGTTGTAGCCCCAGCAATCAACCAAGGAAATGTACCTGTGTTTTCCAGTCAAAGGTTTCCTCAAGCCACAAACATGGTAATCACCAGCACTGATTTCTAGGTACTGTGCTCCTCCGATAATAGGTTGTGGCACTCCCATTTCAATGTAAGCACTGCTACCCCAGCAGTACGGTTGATTGGAACCCATCAGAAGCCCACAGACAAAGCCGTCTCCAGCTGTTAGACCAACAAATGAAAACTGGGCTGGTGTTCCATAGATTATGGCTGAATTGCCTCCATAACATGTCACTGTGTGAGAGCCATCAGATTTCAAACCACAAAACACAGAACCCTTTTCGCCGTACGAGATGGCAATGGATGACATGGAACCAAGGCTTGTTACTTGTAACCACAAGTACGATAAAACCACCAGCTCAAACAGAAGCCTAAATGAACATGGATTCTCGTTCAACAACTGACGCTTTAGCGAGATCCCCATAATACAAAGAAACCAAAACATTACCCAGATAAAAATGCAGAATGTAGAATGCCTAATAACAAAATTGTTTGATCAAAGTATATAGCTTTGCTTCCATTCACTTCCCAGAGAGAAAACTATTCGGTAAGGCTAATGCAGTCTAGAGGGAAAAAAAAATCTTGCAAACCTCATCTTGTTAAGAACTAAAACCCCATGATAACACCATTACCTCACGATTTCGTACAGACTCTGTGAATAACTAGCAATGCAAGAAAAAGGAGTAGTGAAGGTGAAAAAAGCAAGCAAATTGAGAATCTTCTTCATTTAAGCCAAGGCAAATAGATAGGAACGAAACTGTTCTGCCATTTCCAATGCATAGGAAAGAAAATCCCATGCTTCTTGCTGGCTAGGTGAGAAAGACAAAAAGATTGCATAAAAGGCTGCAACAAATCCAACTGTTTTCATGACGAAAGAGACTCTTAAATCACTGCATCAAGAAGGTGTTTGAATGAGGTGGCCAGCCCACATTGTGAAAAGCGTTTTTGCAATGCATTTTGGAGCATGGGGTGTTGGAGATGGGAAGAGGAAGTGAAAGTGAAGGAGATGTAGATAGATTGCTGAGGGTGGTTGCAGGGTATTGTTGTTGTTGCAGACAAGAGGGTGGGGGAGAGACGGTGCATTAAATGACAGAAAACTGCTCCTTGTATACTTATGGGCAAAGTGTTGGTGAAGCTAATAAATGATAAAGTTAATGCAATTCAATGTTTTCATGCTTGGACTACTCCATTTTTGGCCACCACTTCCAAATCTTACTTTGTTCATCAAGTGTGGCTAATGGCTTCCAACTTGGAACGATACAAAACATCACATCACACCTCAAACCATTCATTTTCTACTTCCATTCTTTCTCTCACTTTCCTGTTCAACAAGTTTCTCTCTGTACAGGTTGCTTCATTTTCTTTCACTTCCTCTTGTCTGCTTCATCGTCTTTCTGTTATATATATATATATATATATATATATATATATATATATATATATATATATATATATATATATATATATATATATATATATATATATATATGTTTGTGTGTGTGTTTTTTTTTCTGTTTGCTGAAGTTTAGTCTACTTGGTAATTTGACAAACTTGTTTTATGTGGATAGAAGTTCGATTTCTGTTTTTCTTGTGAGAACTTGATAATGGAGAATTGTCTACACATGAATCTCTTAAATTCAGTTCATTCAATTTTTCTAATAAAATATAGAGAAAAGTAATACATGTTATGGATGTGATTTGTAATGCCATGTGAGGAAAGCTGAAAATATAAAAAGTATTAAGTATTTATTTGTATGTTCATAAATGAACACTTTAAATAGA